>NW_005871048.1:0-57033 GCF_000147115.1 Myotis lucifugus
AGTCCTTTTTGTGGTACTGTCTGCAGAGGAATCTAGTATTGAGGGATGTGAGAGTGGCGTGACAGAGGAGTGGTGGAGCCATGGTAGTAGTAGTTTTCTCTGGAATATTGGGAGTCGGAGATTGACTATGGCTGAGGTAACTCTTTCAGTAGTAGCTGTGGGGTAACTACTGGTAATGGTTGTCCATGGCTTCCCTGTCACAGCTGTAGTGGTGTAAGAACTGGTGAAAGACACTTGGGTCTGTGTCATGCAAGTGGTGGTGGGGTAAGTGGTGGTGATTACAAGTGTCGTTGGATTGATGCACTCTGTAGTGCCAGTATAGATAATTATGGTAGGTGGAGTGGTTTCCACCTTGATAACAGACTTGGATGTCAGGATTGTGGAGGTGTTGGAAGTGATTGGAGATTTGTGCAATGTTTCAGAAATGGATTTAAAGTGGGGAGATAAAGTGTGGAGAGTCTTAGGTATGTTTTCTCTGCCCCCAGGAGTGGGAGCAGCAGTTTTGGGGGTGCTGAGCCGCCACCACATTGTGCCTTTGGATCGTTGGGGAGCTGCTAAGAGCAGCATGGTCTGCTTCTTCACCGGGGAAAAGTGCATTAAACGTGGATGTGGCCATGGATGAAGTTCCTGCATTGGCAATAGAACAGATAAATTCATTTGTAGGTTGTTTCATCATCATAATACCACATAGGTTATTCACTACCCCTTTTTCCAGATATGTATCATAGAAGGCAGGAAGTGCTATCACTTAGTCCCCCATCAGAGGCACTTTGAGGCTGGGGACTTTCAGGTTCTGAAGGCCAATATCTGTCTGCTCCCCAGGGCAGCCTCTCTAAGAGAGTGGGGGCACCCTCAGTACCTTGCCAGACTTATCTGACTGTCTGACCTTCCAGCCCTGGGATGGCTGCATGCAGGTTCAGCAGAGTCTCCTGCCTCTTCCCCTCACCACCCTCACAACTTCCTTCTCACACACCCAGTCCTTCCATTACTCAGCTTCCTCTTCCCTACTCCGCTTGCTACTTGGAAGTCCTTGTCCCTGCTGGCTCTCTTCCGCTACCCTTTGGTCCATCTCTACTCTTCTCCCTGTAACTCAGTGCTGTCTGGTGACTCTCCTATTCAGGAGAGACAGAGAACCCAGCCAAGTGAGGCTGGGGGTGGGGACACATCCTTGGTACAGGGAGATGAGGTGTCAGAGAGGGGAAAGCTGCTAAGAAAATAGCTAAGGGAAGACCAAAGACTGAAGCTCAGTCTCTATTGAGATTGAGAGACAAGGAGAGAGGACCACTCAGGCTGAGGTACAGGGCAGAGAAGGACACTTCCAGAGAGATACCTCAGCATGCATGCATGAGACTTGGAAATCTTAAGATTTATTGTGAGTATTAATAATAATAAAAAAAATAACACATTAATTCCTCAAGGCACCTTTAAAGATGACATAGTCAGAGTGAGAGATCCCCTTGTCTTCTCTCCCTAAAATTTCAACAAGTTAACCAACTATAATTCAACAAAGAATTCCTGAAAGACCCATGCATTGAAACATCTAAAGGTGGCCAACCAGAAATAAACAGGGAGATGAGAAGGAAGAAAGCCCAGACAGCCCGCAGAAGCAGCCCTGTAGCCAGGTGCTCGTGGCTCAGCCAGAGAGGGGAGGAAGCTGGCAGTAGCAGGTGCTTCCTTCAGCCAGAAGGAACAGAGAGCTTGGGGGCGGGGGGGCGGGGCACTCCAACAGGGCTAGTGGAGTGAACAGTGACTGTGAGCCAGCAGATGCCTGACAGACCATGGAGTTCTGCCAGCTGCTCTCCACTTTCAGGCCTGGTGATGGTGGTTTAAGCCTGACAAAGAAATGGAACCACAGGGCCACGCCACCACTTGGACTCTCAAAACTCGCCTCCCCTTACCCTTGATGTCAGGTCGAGGAGCATATTATCTGTAAACCAAGAGCTATTACAGTAGAACTGCTGTTTTCCTCTGTGATTGACCCCTAGGTGGGGTGCTTGGGGTGAGACCCCCCCCCCCGGAGGTCACGGGGCACCAATACCATGAGGCAAAACAAACCCCACCCCCAAGCAGCCGGCCTGTACTATCTTATGGAAGCAGTGGCGGTCAAGTCTGGGAGATCACAGAGGTAAAATCTTGCGATTCAGCACCATCTACTAGAAAATAGTAGAAAGACCTTTTCAGAGAAAGCTACTATAGACCATTAATATAGACAGATATACATGCCTAGACCAAGGAGAACGGCAAATACCATGAATAACCATGGTAATGAGGATGATCAGAAAGAGAATGAAAAATCCCCAGAAAGCAAGCTGGAACACATGGAAATATGTGATATAAATGACAGAGATTTCAGGATTGCAGTTCTGAAAATATTCAATGAGATGCGAGAAAATAAAGACAATTCGATGCACTCAGAAAACAAGTCAATGAACAAGTACTTTACCAAAGAAATTGAAACTTTAAAACTATCAACCAGCCCTATCCAGTTTTGTTCAGTGGTTAGAGCATCAGCCCACAGACTGAAGGGTCACAGGTTTGATTCCAGTCAAGGGCACGTACCTTGGTTGCAGGCTCAATCCCCGGTCAGGGCCCATGCAGGAAGCAACCAATCAATGTGTCTCTCACATCCATGTTTCTCTCTCTTTGTCTCTACCCTTCCCTTCCACTCTCTCTGAAAATCAATGGAGAAAATATCCTCGGGGCGAGGATTAACAACAACAACAAAAGAACCAATCAGAAAGGAGATTAAGAGAAAACTGCTGAGCATAGAAAACAGCCAACCAAATGGAGGAAAGAATTAGTGATATCGAAGATAGGAATCTAGAAATTATGCAGAGGGAAAAAGAGAGATCTGAGCATAAAGAAAGATGAAAGAGCTCTATGAGAACTATCTGACTTCATCAGAAAAAACAATATTAGAATAATAGGCATTCTGGAAAAGGAAGTGAGAGAGAAGGGAATGGTGAATCTATTCAAACAAATAGTGGGTGAGAACTTCCCAAACCTATAGAAAGAACTAGATCTTCGAATCCAAGGAGCAAACAGAATACCTAGTTACCTCACTCCAAAGAGGTCCTTTCCAAGTCCCTCTTGTATTAAAATTGTCAAAAATTATTGATGAAGAAAAAATTCTCAAAGCAGCCAGGGAAAAGAAGGAAGTGACCTACAAAGGAAAATCCATCACATTCTCAGCAGAAACTCTACAAGTCAGAAGAGAGTGGAACCAAATATTCAAACATCTGAGAGAGAGAGATGACCAGCCACAAATAATACAGCCAGCAAAATTATCCTTTAAATATGAAGGAGAAATAAAGACATTCCCAGATATACAGCATAGCCCCAGCCTGTTTTTCTCAGTGGTTAGAGCATTGGCCTACGGACTGAAGGGTCGCAGGTTTGATTCCAGTCAAGGGCATGTACCTCAGTTGTAGGCTCCATCCTCAGCCCCAGTCAGGGCGGGGGTGCATGCAGGAGGCAACCAATTGATATGTCTCTCTCACATTCATGTTTGGTTTTAACAACAACAACAGCAAACTTAATAGCATAAACAAGGATAATTTGTGACAACAAAAACATAAAAAGGGAGGGTTTACTGGTAAAGATCTGAAATGGCAAAAGAGGATGAATCAGATGCACTCAAAAGAAAAAAACACCTGTAAATATGCAACTTTATTGTTTATAAACCTAATGGAAACCACACACAAAAATCCCCAAACCAGGCACATAACTTTAAAAAGGAGGAAACAGAGGAAAGAAGTATAGAATACCACCAAACAAAATAACAGACAAAAACACAAAGGAAAAGAACTAATAGAGGCACAGAGCTACCAGAAAAGATAAAATGGCTATAGAAAATCCTTATACATCAATAATTACCTTAAATGTAAATGGTTTGAATTCACCAATAAAGAGGCACAGCGTAGCAGAGTGGATCAAAAACAAAACTCAACCATATGCTGGCTGCAAAAATACATCTAAACTACAAAGACAAAGTCAAAGTGAATGGGTGGGAAATGATTCTCCAAGCAAATAACATCCACAGAAAAGCAGGTATAGCAATACTTATATCTGACAAAATAGATATCAAGATAACAAGAGACAAAGATGGATACTTTATAACGATAAAGGGAACACTACATCAAGAAAACATAACACTTGTTAATATATATGCACCCAACCAGGGAGCACCAAAATATATAAAACAACTACTCACAGTACTAAAGGGAGAAATAGATCAAAATACAACCATAGTTGGGTCCTTAATAGTCCACTGACAGCTCTAGACAGATCAATGAAACAGAAAATCAATAAAGAAATATTGGCCTTAAGGGAATACCCATACGACTGTCAGCTGATTTCTCAACAGAAACTTTGCAGGCCAGAAGGGAATGGCAAGAAATATTCAAAGTGATGAATACCAAGAATCTACAACCAAGATTACTTTATCCAGCAAAGCTATCATTCAGAATTGAAGGTCAGATAAAGAGCTTCACAGATAAGGAAAAGCTAAAGGAGTTCATCACCACTAAATCAGTATTATACGAAATGCTGAACGGTATCCTTTAAGAAGAGGAAAAAGAAAAAGGTAAAGATACAAATTGTGAACAACAAACATGCATCTATCAACAAGTGAATCTAAGAATCAAGTGAATAAATAATCTGATGTACAGAATGAACTGGTGATTATAATGAATCAGGGACATAGAAAGGGAATGGACTGACTATTCTTGGGGGGGGGAAGGGGAATGGGAGATGCGGGAAGAGACTGGACAAAAATCGTGCACCTATGGATGAGGACAGTGGGTGGGGAGTGAGGGCGGAGGGTGGGGCGGGAACTGGGAGGAGGGGAGTTATGGGGGGGAAAAAAAGAGGAACAAATGTAATCTGAACAATAAAGATTTAATAAAAAAAAAAAGAAATATTGGCCTTAAATGGACATAATTGACATTTGTAGAATCTTTCATCCCAGAATATCAGATTATACATTTTTCTCCAGTAGACATGGAACATTCTCAAGAATAGACCATATGTTGGGTCACAAAACTAGCATCAACAAATTCAAGAAGATTTAAATTATATCAAGCATATTCTCCAACCACAATGCCTTGAAATTAGAAATCAACTGTAAAAAGGAAGTAAAGAAACCCACAAATACATTAAGATTAATCAACATACTACTAAAAAAAGACTGAGTCAAAAAAGAAAATTAAAAAATTAGATCAAAAGATATATAGACACAAATGAGAATGACAATACAACATATCAAAACTTCTGGGATGATCAGAGGCATGGAAGCATGGAACAAACTGATGAATCTCAGAGGGAAGGAGGGGTGGAAGGGGGCAGTTGGGGGGAAAAGGGGAGATATCTGTAATACTCTCAACAATAAAGATTAAAAAAAAACTTCTGGGATGCAGAGACAGCAGTAATAAGAGGGAAGCTTATATCATTATAGGCCTATCTCAAGAGATAAGAGAAATCCCAAGTAAACAATCTAACATCACATCTTAAAGAACTAGAAAAAAAGAAAAAAAGCAACCCAAAGTCAGCAGAAGAAATGAAATAATAAAAATTAGAGCAGAATTGAATGAAATAGAGAACAAAAAGATTATACAAAAAATTAATTTTAAAAAAAGAGCTGTTTCTTTGAAAAGTTTAATAAAATTGACAAACATCTGGCTAGACTCACTAAGGAAAAAGGGGGAAAGACCCATGTAAATAAAATCAGAAATGAGAGAGAAGTCACCACAGACATCACAGATATATAAAGGATCGTCTATCCTATCTAATAATAGACAAACATGGTAATTGACCATACCTTCACTACACCTCCCATTGGCTAATCAGCATGATATGCAAATTAGCCGCCAACAAAGATGGTGGCTAATTTGCATACTGCAGGCAGGGCCGGCAGCACGCAATGCTGCCCGCAGGACCCGGGCCCCGGACCCCTGACCCGGCGAGGCAGGGCCGGTAGCGCGTGACGCTGCCTGGGGGACCCAGTCCTTGGATCTGTGACCTGGTGAGGGAGCAAAGCGCAGAGAAGGGAGAGAGCCCAGGTGGCAGAGAAGGGAGGGAGCCAAGGGCTAAGCGGCGAAGGGAGGGAGCGAGGCAGCGGAGAAGGGAGCGAAGCCCGCCTCGGTGGGCTTCACTCCCTTCTCTGCTTCGCTACGGTCTCAGGAAGCCCTATTCTTGCAGGAATCTTCCTGCAACGGGCCTCTAGTCCTATCTGATAATAGACAAATAGGGTAATTAACCGTGCCTCCGACACGCTTCCCATTGGCTAATCAGGGCAATATGCAAATTAACTGCCAACCAAGATGGCGGTTAACCGTAAACAAAGATGGCGGTTAATTTGCATATGTAGGTGCCTAGCAATGGAGTGAAGCCGGCTGGCCCGGGACAGGAGCAGCGAGTGAAGGCAGGCGAGGCAGTGGAGAGCAAAGAGGGGGGATGGGGGGCTTCTTATCTAAGCGCCCCAGCCTGCAAGGCCCACCCCCAGAAGCCTCAGCAGCCGGTCTTGCCTTGCAGTCCGGGAACCTCCCATCAGCAGTCCGGGCTGCAAGGCAAGGCCCGCCCCCAGAAGCCCCAGCAGCGGGTCTTGCCTTGGGGCCCGGGATCTGCCCATCAGCGGGTCCAGGCTACAAAGCAAGGCCCACCCCCAGCAGCCGGTCTTGCCTTGAGGCCCGGGAACCGCCCATCAGCCGGTCCAGGCTGCAAGGCAAGGTCCTCCCCCAGAAGCCCCAGCAGCGGGTCTTGCCTTGCAGTCTTGGAACCGCCCATCAGCCAGCCTTGGAACCGCCCATTAGCGGGTTCTGGCTGTAAGGCAAGGCCCTCCACCAGAAGCCCCAGCTACTTTAAAAATAGAAGGATCTCCTTTTGAACCAATCTGTTTAGATTCAGGATTAGTAAAACAGTATGGAATTAATGAAATACAGTGATAGGAATTACGAAGTGTGACACTGATGGTTCTGGGCATGTGAAGGGTGAGGGACAGAAGGGTACACATGGTCTTCCCTTCAGTTCAGCTGGAGAGATGAGCTCTGAGGGCCCGAGCTGCTCCATGCCCAGAGGAGGTGGGTGTGGTCAGTGGCTCTGTTTCAGAACTTCTTGCCAAGCAAAGACCTTATCCGACCCACAGGAACCTTTTTACTCCAGAAAACAGAAACAGCCAGTTCCCAATGGGCATGGGAAAACCAGTGTCCCCTCCTGTGCACGGTGTCCTGATGGGGTGACGGGGGAGGTGGGCGAGGGGAGCAGTGCAGAGTTGTTAGGCAGCTGGAGTGGGAGTGGAAAGGCCATGAAATGTCCACAGTCCTGGCTGTGCCCACGGCCTGGGCTGCTCCTCCAGGCCCTGGCTGAGGGATCAGGGCTGATTCTCTCGGGAAGGGAATATTCCATGGGTGAAAGATTTACAGGCTCAGGGTGGGCCGTGTGTTAGTTTGGGGCAAATCCCTCAGCATTCCTGCTGCCAAGCCCTCAAAGGAATGGGGCAGAGGCACCCCTCACTCCCAAGACCCCTTCGTGGACATTTTAGCATCTACGTGATTTTTAATCCCTTCAGGGAGATGTTCTATCCTGCAGTCCCATCCCACCCCACTGTTGCTGTTTGTCTGCCAGCTGGGTCGAGCATCAAGGGGAAGGGGGGTTAATACTCACTGAAAGACTACTGATCCTACCGGGAAACCAACCTATTTACTGTACTGTTGTAAATATCATATCCTTTATATCCTGTATATTGGCTTCTTTTAAATAAATTGAAATGTCTTAGAAAAAAAGAAAAAAAAAAGGCAAGGCAGGGCGGGACCCAGAAGACCCATAAGCCGCCTGATATGGCAGTAACTCTATCAGTAAGCACTCTGAAAGTCAGTGGCATAAATGCACCAATTAAAGGACAGATTATGAGGGTGAATCAAAAACAAAACCCACTTTAAATATAAAGACACATATAGATTAAAAGTAAATGAATTAAGCTGCAGCCTGTTTTGCTCAGTGGATAGAGCATTAGCCTGTGGACTGAAGGGTCCCAGGTTCAATTCCAGTCAAGGGCATGTACCTCAGTTGCTGGCTTGATCCCCAGTTCCTATCAAAGCATGTGCAGGAGGCAACCAATCAATGTGTCTCTCCCTTTCCCTTCACTCTCTCTAAAATTCAATGGAAAAATATCCTTGGGTGAAGATTAACAAAAACAAAGTAAATGGATTAAGTAACATTAAAGAGATTATAAGAAAAATATATTCCAAATTCTGTTAGTTGTATAATGGTTATGTTTAAATTATTAACACCTAAGAAATTGGGTGAAGGGTACATATAATATGCTATAGTATTTTATAGTTTTTTAGATGTATGAGATTATTTCAAATTAAAATATTAAAAAATTAAAAATTAATAAAATATTAATTGAAATGTATCTGCATTACATGAAAAATCTCCTAATTGCTTCTAGCATAATTTATTAAATTGCGCTAAAATTTACAAGGGTTCAATTAAAAGATATCTTAATTCTAAATGATATAATAGAAAATATATAATAGTGCAGTTATAAGCACTTATCTGAAAATACAAATTTAAAGAAGTGAATTTAAAGAAGGGATTAGCCAAAGAAAATATATGCACAACCCATGGACACAGACAACAGTATGGTGATGGCCAGAGAGAAGTGGGGGGCAAGAGCTGGGTAGAGGGGGCAAAAGGGGGGAAATAGGGACATCCTATATAATAATAATAAAAGGCTAATATGCACATTGACTGAACGGCAGAATGACCGATTGCTATGATGCGCACTGGCCACCAGGGGGCAGATGCTCAATGCAGGAGCTGCCCCCTGGTGGTCAGTGCACTTCCATATGGGGAGTGCCACTCAGCCAGAAGCTGGCTCATGGCTGGCCAGTGCAGTGGTGGTGGCAGGAGCCTCTCCCACCTCCGTGGCAGCACTAAGAATGTCCAACTAACGGTTTAGACCTGATCCTTGGGGGCCAAAGCCTTTAGTCGGACATCCCCCGAGGGCTCCCTGGCTGCTAGAAGGATGTCTGACTGCAAGCTTAGGCCTGATCCCCCGGGGAGTGGGCCTAAGTCGACAGGTGGACATCCCCCAAGGGGTCCTGGACTGTGAATGGGCGCAGGCTGGGCTGAGGGACCCCCTCTCCCGAGTGCACAAATTTTTGTGCACTGGGCCTCTAGTCCTATCTAATAAAAGAGAAACATGGTAATTAGCCATACCTCCGCTACCCTTCCCATTGGCTAATCAGGGCGATATGCAAATTAACTGCCTGCCAAGATGGCGGCCGGCAGCCAGGCAGCTTGAAGCGGGACATGAGGCTTGTTTGCTCCAGTGACGGAGGAAGCCAAGGTTCCACACCTGCCGCCACCTGGCTCTGAGCTCCTGAAGCAACAGCTCCAAAAGATACAATGTTTCAATTATAGAAGCTAAAAGATGGCGGTTAATTTCCATATACCAGTTGCAAGGGAAGACTGAGGACAACATGGAGGCCAAGCGGTACAGAAGGGAGCTAAGTAGAGACCTCGAGGACAGAAACGGAACCAAGGCTGCGGAGGTGGGAGGTGGGAGGGCAAGCCCAGCCACAGCGGCTGTGAGGAGGGGCAGCAGCTTGGAGGGGAAAGGGCAGCACCTGGGAGCTGAGGGGAAACCCGCCACAGCGCCTGGGAGCTGGGGGAAACCCGCCACAGCGCCTGGGAGCTGAGGGGAAACCCGCCACAGTGCCTGGGAGCGGGAGGGGAAACCCAGCAGGAGTGGCTGGAAAACCCGCCACGGCGCCTGGGAGCTGAGGGGAAACCCACCACAGCGCCTGGGAGCGGGAGGGGAAACCCGCCACAGAGCCTGGGAGCTGAGGGGAAACCCGCCACAGCCCTGGGAGCTGAGGGATAACCACCACAGAGCCTGGGAGCTCAGGGGAAACCCGCCACAGCGCCTGGGAGCGGGAGGGGAAACCCGCCACAGAGCCTGGGAGCTGAGGGGAAACCCGCCACAGCCCTGGGAGCTGAGGGATAACCACCACAGAGCCTGGGAGCTGAGGGGAAACCCGCCACAGCCCTGGGAGCTGAGGGATAACCACCACAGAGCCTGGGAGCTCAGGGGAAACCCGCCACAGCCCTGGGAGCTGAGGGATAACCACCACAGAGCCTGGGAGCTCAGGGGAAACCCGCCACAGCGCCTGGGAGCGGGAGGGGAAACCCGCCACAGCGCCTGGGAGCGGGAGGGGAAACCGCCACAGCGCCTGGGAGCTGAGGGGAAACCCGCCACAGCGCCTGGGAGCGGGAGGGGAAACCCAGCAGGAGCGCCTGGGAGCAGGAGGGGAAACCCAGCTGCAGTGGCTCAGAGTGGGAGTGAAGCCCGCCTATATATAAAAGCCTAAGGGACCGTTATGACCAAACAACCAGAACAACCTGTCGACCAGTCACTATGACACGCACTGACCACCAGGGGGCAGACGCTCAATGCTGGAGCTTTCCCCTGGTGGTCAGTGAGCTCCCGTAGTTCCTCCCCCCTGCCAGCCACCCCCCTCCTCATAGTCCCTGATTAGGGGGGCCAGATAGCCAACTCCTGGGGTCCCTCCCCCCTGGGCCAGCTGGACCTCCCAGCCCATAGGCCTCAATTGCTGGCCAGGCTGAGGGACTCTACCCATGCACGAATTCATGCACCAGACCTCTAGTACTAGAATACTATGAAAGACAATATGCCACCAAATTCAATAAGGTAGAAGAAATGGGTAAGTTCTTAGAATACATAACCTTCCTAGACTAAATCATGAATAATTGGAAAATTTAAATAGATCAATCAGCACTGAGGAAATTGAAACACCCACCAAAAACCTCCCAAAAAATAAAAGTCCAGGACCAGATGGCTTTACCCATGAGTTCTACCAAGTGTTCAAAGGAAATTTTAAACCTATCCTTCTCAAACTCTTCCAAGACATTGAAGAAGAGACAATACTTCCTAACACATTCTATGATGCCAATATAACCCTGATATCAAAACATAGTAAAGATAACACTAAGAAAATTACCGACCAATATTTCTGATGAATACAGATGCAAAAATCCTAAACAAAATACTAGCAAATCAAATACAACAGTACATCAAAAAAATAATACATCACGATCAAGTGGTGTTCATTTCAGGGGCACAAGGATGGTTTCAACAAACACAAATCTATCAATGTAATACACCACATTAATAAAAGAAAGGAAAAAAATCATTTTTTTTCTGGATTCACACACCTGCCCTGTAAGGAGCTGTTCTTCCCGTCTTCTGTGCAGTAGTGAGCCCCATACCCACAGCCACTCGATAGCTTGGACCTTCTGTGCCACATTCACCCATTCTGGCACGACTCCAGATTGGAAGGAAAAGCTGAAAGGGCAAGCTTTGGAAAAGGACAGAAGCCAGGACACTTCCAAGATGTAGACAGCAGGGACAAAGGGTCCGAAGGCTCATGGGCAGGAAGCAACATTCTCCACCTGGCTCCCTTTCCACTGGGCACTTCACTGGCTCTACTGGAGGGCTCTTACTCAGGACCCCAAAGGATCTGTGCATGCGGATGGGGAAAGCTACATTTTCTTTTCACTAACCTCAAACTGAAATTTAGCATTTCCTCCAATAATAAATGTAGGCAACAAAACACAGTAGTATTAGCAGTACCTGTGACTGTCACCAATAGCAATCACAGACTTTGTCACCTTTCAATTGCAGAAAAGAGGCCATATGTGCTCATCATTGCTTTGTAGTTATGGTTGTGGTTAGAACCACCACTAGATCTTGTCATCACACGTTTGTTTTTTATTTTGATAACTGCACTTAAATATAATTGTTTTCTTTTATAATCCTGTGTATTTTATTTCATGCAGTTGAAAACATATTCTGAGACTTCACCAGACTATCAAAGGGCTCCAACGTATAAAAGGTTAAGAACCCCTCGCCCTAGCTGGTTTTGCTTAGTGGATAGAGCATCGACCTGCGGACTGAAAGGTCCCAGGTTCGATTCCGGTCAAAGGCACATGCCTGGGTTATGGGCTCCATCCCCACTAGTGGGCGTGCAGGAGGCAGCCAATCAATGGTCCTCTCTCATCATTGATGTTTCTCTCTCCCTCCCTTTTCCTTCCTCTCTGAAAAATCTAAAAATCATATGATCTTATCAATAGATACAGAAAAAGCATTTGATAAGATACAACATCCATTTATGACTAAAACACTCAATAAAATAGGAATAGAAAGAATACCTCAACATAATAAAGGCCATATATGATCAACCCTCAGCTAATATCATACTCGATGGTGAAAAACTGAAAGCTTTTCCTCTAAGATCAGAAACAAGACAAGGATGTCCAATCTCACCACTCTTATTCAACATAGTGCTGGAAGTCCTAGCCAGAACAATGAGGCAAGAGAAAGTAATAAAAGGCATCCAAATAGGAAAAGAAGTAAAACTGTAACTTTTTGTGGATGACATGATTCTGTATATAGAAAACCCTAAAGACTACACCAAAAAACTATTAGAAACAATAAACAAATACAGTCAAGTTGCAGGATACAAAATCAATGTGCAAAAATCCATTGCCTTTCTGTATACTAACAACAAAGCTTCAGAAAAAGAAATGAAGAAACCAATTCCTTTTGCAATTGCAATCAAAAGAATAAAATATCTAAGAATAAACTTAAGGAATATGAAAGACCTATATACTGAAAATTACAAAGCATTATTAAAATAAATTGAAAAAGACATAAAATGGAAAAATTTCCCATGTTCATGGATTGGAGAATCAACATAGTTAAAATAGCCATGTTACCCAAAGCAATATACAGATTTAATGCAATCCCCCATCAAAATCCCAATGTTGTCTTTTAAATATATAGAACAAGAAATTATCAGATTTGTATGGAACCACAAAAGATCCCAAGTAGCCAAAGCAATCCTGAAAGGGGGGGCGGGGAGGAATGAAGCTAGAGCTATGCTACCTGACTTCAAATTATACTACAGAGCTACAGTAATCAAAACAGCATGGTATTGGCAGAGAAACAGACACACAGATCAATGGAACAGAATAGCGAGCCCAGCCATAAAACCACATGTATAGGGACAGATAGTGTTCGACAAAGGAGCCAGAAACACGCAATGGAGTAGATAGTCTCTTCAATAAATGGTGCTGGGAAAACTGGAAAGCCACATACAAATGAATGAAATTGAATTACAGTTTGTTCCCATGTACAAAAATTAATTCAAAATGGATCAAAGACCTAAAAATAAGACCCAAAACAGTAAGTTACATAGAAGAAAATATAGGTACCAAGCTTAAGGATCTTGGTCATAAAGTACATTTTATGAATTGACCCCAAAGGCAAGGAAAGTAAAGGCAAAAATAAATGAATGGGCTATATCAAACTAAAAAACTTCTGCACAGCAAAAGAAATGGACAACAAAACAAAGAGGCAGCCAACCATATGGGAGATTTGTAAACAGTAGCTTTGACAAAGGTTTAATTTCCAAAATATATAAAGAACTCATAAAACTCAACACCAAACAAACAACCCAATCAAAAAGTGGGCAGAGGACCTGAAAATACACCTCTCGCAAGAAGACATATGAACAGCCAATAGATACCATAGATGAAAAGAGTCAACCTCACTGCAATCAGGAAAATGGAAATCAAAACTACAATGAGATACCACCTCACTCCTGTTAGAGTGTCCATTATCAAAACAAACAATAGCAAGTGTTGGAGAGGTTGTGGAAAAAAGAGAACCCTCCTTCACTGCTCGTAGGAATGTAGAGTGATACAACCACTGTGGAAAGCACTCTGGCAATTCTTTTAAAAAATTAAGAACAGAGCTATCATACGACTTAGCAATCCCTCTCCTGGGTATATATCAGAAAACCTCGAAATCATGTATTCACAAAGATGTATGCACCCCTATGTTCATTGCAGTATTACTCACAGTGGCCAACACATAGAAACAACCAAAGTGTCTGCAATAGAGGACTAAATAAAGAAGATGTGGTACAAAAGGGCAGAAAGTGGAGACCACATAGAGACTGGTAGGAAGGGTGGAGGTGCAAAAGGACTGGCCAGGCTCCCACAGACAGCAGCTGAAGTTCTGGAAAGATATCTCAGCTGTGGGGGATTGCCACTGAGAACTCTGGGGTCTAAACCACAAGCTGGTTCCCCCAGCAGAGAGTACCAGACTGAGAAAGGTGCCCATATAACATCTGACTGAAAAGCAGCAGGGTTGCTGTCTGCCAGGGAGAGATGGCTGGAAATGCAAGCATCCTCTTAAAGGACCAATGCACAAAATTTCATGTTCACCTTGGGCTCCAGCAGAGGGAGGGTAGAGTGGACTGGAGTTATGTGAGCAGAAGCAAGGTTTGGGGACTCTGGGATTAGAGCTTGGAGGGCAGACACCCCAGTTTCCTATGCTGAGTCATCCATCATGCTGCAGAAGACATGTTTCTCAGGCAGATCTTTGCTATCCAGGCAGTTTTTGCCTGGAGGAAAGGCAGTTGCCCCACCCTATTGGAAAACCCTTTGTCCACCCTGTGAAGCACAGCTATATGGTGCAGCCATTATGGAAAACAGTATGGAGTTTCCTCAAAAAATTAAATATCACTGCCATTGACCCAGTGATCCCACTTCTAGGAATATATCCTAAGAAACCAGAAACACCAATCAGAAAGAACATATGCACCTCTATGTTCATAGCAGCACAATTTTTAATAGCTAAGATCTGGAAACAGCCCAAGTGCCCATCAGTAGATGAGTGGATAAAAAAAGCTGTGCTACATTTATACCATAGAATACTATGCAGCAATAAAAAAGAAAAATCTCTTACCCTTTGTGACAGTATGGAGGGATCTGGAGGGTATTATGCTAAGCAAAATAAGCCAATCGGAGAAAGACAAGTATCACATGATCTCACTCATATGTGGAATTTAATGAACAAAAGAAACTGTTGAACAAAATAGACTCAGAGACATAGAAGCATGGAACAGACTGTGGACTCTCAGAAAGCAGGGATGGGTGGATGAGTGGGAAGAGATCAACCAAAGAACTTGTATGCATATATGCATAACCCATGGACATATATATATTTTTTGGCCTGGGGTGGGCTAGAGTGGGTCAATGGGGGGGGAAAGGGCATATGTAATATTTTCAGCAATATAGATTTAATTTTTTTTAAAAAGATGTGGTACATATACACAATGGAATACTCAGCCATAAGAAAGGATGAAATAGTGCCATTTGCAACATTGATGGACCTTGAGAACATTATACTAAGTGAAATAAATCAGTCAGTGAAAGCTAAGAACTATATGATTTCACTCATGTGGGATATAAAACTGAAACTCATGAACACAAACAGCAGTTTGGTGGTTGCCAGAGGGAAGGGGGTGAGGGGAGAAGGAGGTCCTAATATATGGCAACAGGAGAAGATTTGACTTTGGGTGATTAGCACACAGTGCAATATACAGATCTTGTAACATAGAAACCTGTACCTGAAACCTATATGTTCATGCTTACCAATGTCACCCCAATAAATTTCATTTAAAAATAAATAAATAAAGATAGGCATATTTACTATTACCCTATTCTATTTTGGCCACTGGATAAATTAGTTTACAAACATAATCCTCTCATGCTATAAATATCATCAATCTCATTTTACAGATGGTAAGAGTGAGGATCAGAGGTTTAATGCTGGGGTGAGTGGTGGGGAAGATTCATGCAGCCACCGCCTTTGTAAGTAGGAAGTGCCTAGACTACCTGTCCACTCAGGGTTAGCTTCCTCCTCAAGCATCTTTGTTCTTAGAGCTGAGGTTTCTGCCTCCACCTTTTGGCCCACCTCTCAGCCTAGCATGGAGGTGTCAGGGAGGTGGAAATATTATGAAGATTCCTGGGCTAGAGCTTTTACATTCAGGAGGTAGCCCTGGAGGTAAGTGAGAGGGTGGACTGTGGGCCTCTCGGTCAGGAAGTTCTAGGATTTGGGGTCAGGAGCAGTCACTGGGAGGCAGAGGGAAGATAGTTTCAGAGGAATTGTGAGAGAAAAGACCAGGACCCCACACCAGCTGGTCTCAGACCCACCCTTTGAGAACAAAGCAGACTTTAGGATCCCTCACTCCAGTCCTGCCAACAACACCTGTGCCTCCCTCACTCCAGCCCTGCCAACACCACCTGTGCTGAGAAACATGAGCCCATTGGGGCTGGGGGAGTTGGAGGCAGAGCTGGAGAAGGGGGTACCTAGGGCAAGGGGGGACTCATAGGGGTAGACATAAAGGGAAGGACAGAGTCCAGGGTGGATGGGGCACTGGGCATGGGGGAGGGGTCACCAAAAGAGGAGGGGATCTCAGAAAACTGAAAGTAGGAAGACCACTTTTCAGAAAAGAGGTTTTTCCCACCCTCCTGATTCAAGTGCCAACCCTCTACATTACAGTGGTTCTCAACCTTCCTAATGCCGCGACCCTTTAATACAGTTCCTCATGTTGTGATGACCCCCAATTTCATTGTTACAAATTGAACATAATTAAAGCATAGTGATTAATCACAAAAACAATATGTAATTATATATGTGTTTTCCGATGGTCTTAGGCAACCCCTGTGAAAGGGTCGTTCGACCCCCAAAGGGGTCGCGACCCACAGGTTGAGAACCGCTGCACAACCTGCAGAGGAGAGCAGTACTAGCAGGACCCAACTTCCCTCTTGTCCCCTGCCTTAGTTCTCCCCACAGGCGAGCTCTGAGGGGCCCTTCCTCAACCCCCCTTAGACCTCCAACCTCCCCAACATCCTTGTCCTGGAACATCAGGAAGGTCTCTCCAGCCCTCCCCCCATAGCTCATTCCCTTACCTGTGAGCTCCAGGGAGGCCCTGAGCATCCATAGGAGGCTGAGGAGCCTAAGTAGCTGCATGTGGTGGGGGCTGCGGGCAGAGCATGCACCAACTCCAGGGACAGCAGCAGGGAGGCAGCCACTGTGCACAGCAGCACCCAGTTGGAACTGGAAGTCGTGGTTATCTGCCCTGCTGAGCCTGTGGGCTAAGCATATAGTCTCTTCCTTCACCTTTGCACTGCCCCACCTCACCCCACCTCTCTCTCATCTCTGCATATTTGACTTAATTATTGTTGGAAGGGACACAGAAAAGATAAGCCCAGGAAATGTCAGGCAAGGAGAGCTGCTGGTGGCCCAACACACACCCTCCCTGTGAAAGGCCACGGCCAGAGTGGCTTTCGGGTTCAAAGGCTTGGAGAAAGAGCTGACGCACAAATTGACACACAAGACAAGAAAAGTTAATTTTGAAATTATGGGGGGAAGCCAGGGGAAGACTCGACCTTAGCAGTCAAGTTCCACTGAGTCTGTACCCGGCTGCTTTTATTTACTAGAATACACAATTGCCTTTTAGGAATGCAAACAGACATATCAATGGTAATGTTTAGTAAACAGTAAGATTGTCAGGTTTGGGGGGAGTTTGCTTTAGGGAGGCCATTGAGTCAGCAGTAGATAATAAAATGCAAATTCACTCTGTGAATATCAAAGCCCTAACTCAGCCTTCTGGTGGACTTCTTGCATTTCTATTAATTATTGATGATCTTGGTTTCCAGCACCTCCCTCCACCTCCACCTGGCTGGCCCAATCAGAGCCATTCCCAGGACACTGTCTTTTTCCTCCCCTGCCCCCCCCCCCCCCTACTAAAAACTAGCAAAACTGGATGGAGAAAACACTTTCCCAAGACTTTGGACTCTGCCCTGGCCAGTTTGGCTCAGTGGATAGAGCATCGGCCTGCGGACTGAAGGGTCCCGGATTCGATTCCAGTCAGGGGCATGTACCTTGCTTGCGGGCACATCCCCAGTAGGGGCTGTGCAGGAGGCAGCTGATCGATGTTTCTCTCTCATCGATGTTTCTAACTCTCTATCCCTCTCCCTTCCTCTCTGTAAAAATCAATAAAATATATTTAAAAAAAAAAAAGACTTTGGACTCTGGACTGGGGGGCTGGCTCTCATAGCCTCTCCTTAGTTTCAGTTCCAGCTGCAGAGGACAAAGGTGAAACCTCACTCTTCCCTCTCTCCATCCTGCCATTAACAGGACTCTAGAGCTGTGACCCCACAGCCAAAGACATGGGAGCATCCAGAATCCAACCAGAAGTCACTTTACTATCTGAGGATTTGGGTGGGTCCCAAAAAAAGAAATACAGATGGCCAGCAGAAAAAAGGACTATTAGCAACTTATCAGGAAGTTTGATTCCAACCATTGTTAGGAAAGGTGCGAAGAACTCTTACCCAGTTGGTGGGGAAATAAGTAGGTTGTGCTGTTTTAAAAAGGCAATTTGATGCATCTAATACAATTTTAAATGCACACTACCAGTCCATCTCTGTGTTCCAGAAACACTTTAAGGAGGCACTGATGAGGATTTTTATTGCAATTCCAATAGAAAGTGGAAACAACGCAGATAACCCTCAGTGGGAAACTAGAATGACTGAGAAACAGTCACACCATGAAATCAAAAAGAACGGTGCCATCATGGAAAGACTCTTGGATGTCTTGTTCAGTGAAACCAGTACACCCAGTTTTGTTAAAATACACATATATATTTTCCATAAATACATACATACACATCTGTGTGTGTGTGTGTGTGTGTAAATGCATTCAAAATTTGGAGGAGGCTCACCTACCTCAATAACGGGTAAAGTTCACTCAGAGAAGCATGAAGGAACTAAGTTTGGGGATGATAGGGAACTTAGGCTCTATCTGTACTATAGCTTTTACTTTGACAAAGATTCTATCCTTGAACAAACTCTAGCCAGGACCCTCTAAAACCCTCTTCTCAATTAACCCTCAAACTTTGCCGATAAAGACTTGAACAAACACTAGCATAGTTTCTAACAGCTCAAGACCACATCCCTAGGATAACCCTAGCCCTCTTTAAAGTGCCTGCCTAAGAAAACTCAAGGCTGTCCCAATAACTAACTGTTCCAGCCAACGCCTGATGACAGAGCCCAGCCTATGGAGAGAGTAGGAGTCCGACTTTGATAAACATCACTTAGCAAACACAGACGAGTTTCACATGGACCAACTCCCACTTCCCCCTTTTAATTTTTCACTTTCCCAACTCTACTGAGCTCCTGCTTGCCTACCTCTCTATTCCCTTGCCGGGGTCCAGCCCCGGGGGTTCAGGGGTTCCCAAAGGTGTGGATGGAGTCAGCGAAGAATGTTTTACACGGAGACAGTGTTCAGAACTCTCTAGCTCTCTTTAGTCCCCGTGGAACTTCCTGTGCCTGGCTGAGGCCACAGAGAAAGATCCCGAGGCAAACTGAGCCTTTATTTTATAGTCAGAGGTAAACAAAGTAGTGGTTTCCATAGTTACACAGTTCTTGTGAGTTTCACTTGTTTTGACCATAGTTACACTGTCCGTGTGAGTTTCACTTGTTTTTGTTCTTATGAGTTTCACTTGTTTTTGTTCTTGTTCATGCTGCACTTCCCTCAGCCCATTAGCTTCCCAGATAAGATCTAGGGAGCTCATAAGGTCAAGCCTAATTATGCTTAAGAGGACCGTGCCCTCTAAGCTGGGACTTGTTTGTGACTTTGCCAACAGGTCAGTCCAAGGCTTAATCCTATATCGGCTCCCCACATCTCACCCTTCTTTTATTATTAAGCTACTATAATGAAAGTTTTTAAGCTACCATAATGAAAGTAAAACCCAAGCATCAAGAACAAAACTCCGACTATTAAAACAATAACAAAACAATGCCAATGCAAAACCCAAACTACTGACCATAATGAAAATAAAACTTAAACATCAAGAACAAAACTCTGGCTATTACAATAACAAAACAATGCCAATGCAAAACCCAAACTATAGACACGTCAACATTTTAAAACTTAAACTTAAAGAACAAAACTCTGGCTATTAAAACAATAACAAAACAATGCCAATGCAACACAATAATGAGAGAGAAATCAAATTACAGTAACATTTTCCTATTAAATGAAAGTTTCTTTTGACGATTTACTCGGAGTCCTTGGACGTGGCTGCGCAAGACTTTGCAGAAGACTGGCAGCTAACCAATGCTAGCATAGCCAGAAACATGGTTGAGGGAGTAGCTTCCACTTCTTGCTTTTCTACCATCTGCTGGGCCTCAGTTGTTAACTTCTTCAGCTGACCCCATGTTGGCACCTCGGTCCCTTGCGTAGCCTTCGTCTTTTTCCTTTTCCGCTTTTCTGTCATTGGGGCAACTCTAAGTCTTTTGAATGATGGGACAAGGAGCTTCTCTGGGTCTATTGTGGTGATGCTCGTAATGCTCTGGTACCCAAATTGGCTGCACTGCTCCTTCTGGAAAGATACAAAGCACAACCTCTTCCCCACATCATTACTAGATCTGGTAAAACTCTTGGCTGGTTTTTGTATCCTTCTACCAGGCTAAACCAGCAGAAGCTATTGTACAAGAGGCCCGATGCCTTTTGGCTGCTATACAACCCTCTGCATTGTCATTTTAAAAAATTTAACATATAACATTCTTCTCCCCCTTTTTTGTTTTTATAGAAAAGGTTTATATTGATGGAATTCTGACCATATATAAACATACATACTGCTCTGTATTCACAACTTCCCACTTCAACCCAAAAAGCCGCAGCTTCACATTTTTACTGTGAATTGGCTCCACCCCCAAACCTCAGCGCCTCAAAACAAAACCCCAACTTCAAGCCAAACTGTTTTTCCTTTTGTGTCAAGAGCTAACTTTGATATGTTAAAACTAAGTAAAATCCACTTACTCAATCCAAAATGGGCATTAAAAAGAAAAACCCCAAATGCTCTCTTGTATCCATTTTAAGAGTAGGATTGGCGCTTTCCGCTATTACCTGAGTCCTGATCTATCACCCCAGGGAGAGCTTGCCAATCCTGCACTTTCCTGGGGTGGAAAGGCTGCAGTGGGGTTAAGGATAAGGCTCCTTGGGCCTACCTTCTCCCATGCCTCTACATTTACCTTTCCGGCACCTTTCCTTCCTCAGAAAAGCATGGACACACTTGTATAAAACGTTCCGTCTGACTGGGAGTAACCTTAACTCCTCTGCTAGCAAGCATGTGTTAAAAGATCAATACAGAGGCTTTTTCCTTTGGACTCAGTATGGCACATCTTCTCAATCTAAGTTCTGTACTATCCACCTTCTTACCCTACTTATCCTCTATAGGGGGGTCTGCAGTACCCTGGTGGAGTCCTATCCATCCCGAGTGTGGGGGTTCTCAATGGGGGGGGCTTACCTAGGGGAATCCTGTTTGGCCTGTCCAGGCGCCATATGCCAGGGTCCAGCCCCGGGGGTTCAGGGGTTCCCAAAGGTGTGGACGGAGTCGGTGAAGAATGTTTTACACGGAGACAGTGTTCAGAACTCTCTAGCTCTCTTTAGTCCCTGTGGATCTTCCTGTGCCTGGCTGAGGCCACAGAGAAAGATCCCGAGGCAAACTGAGCCTTTATTTTATAGTCAGAGGTAAACAAGGTAGTGGTTACCAAAGTTACACTGTTCTTGTGAGTTTCACTTGTTTTTGTTCTTGTTCTTGCTGCACTTCCCTCAGCCCATTAGCTTCCCAGATAAGATCTAAGGAGCTCATAAAGTCAAGCCTAATTAAGCTTAAGAGGACTGTGCCCTCTAAGCTGGGACTTCTTTGTGACTTTGCCAACAGGTCAGTCCGAGACTTAATCCTATATCGGCTCCCCACATTCCCTCACTCTCCCTTTAAAATGCCCAGGTACCTCTGTGTAAAGTGAAGTGGAGTTCAGTTCATGCTGGACTCTTTTCCCTTTGCAATGGTATATTACTGATTAAAAATCTGTCCTTACCACTTTAACTATGCCTGGCTTTATTTACCTTTAACAACTTGGAGGCTATACTATGTGTTTGGGGATGATTTAAAAAAATGATTTAGAGGAGGATTCTAAGAAGATGGTGGGATAGGTCACACAAGGAATTCATCTCCCCACCTTGACAACAATTGCACTGGCAGAATCTGTCTGGCAGAATCTGTCTGATGTAATTGTTTTTGGAATTCTAGAGTCTGTCAAAAGCTTACAACTTCCAAGGGAAGACCTGGACAGAATTACAGTTGATTTTGGTCTATTTCAGCTTTTAGCACAGTAGCAGCTGTGCATGTGTTCCTGGAACGGCTTGCCCACAGCTTGTGGGAGCTAGGGTAGGCCAAGAGGACCATGTATTCCAAATATCTTAGATCTGCATTCTAATCACTAACTGCTGTTTCTGATCACAAAGGTGCAGGAAAAGAGGCAGATAGCCATTATTGTTGCACCTCTCCCCCTTCTTGCAAGTCACTTCCAGGGAATTTAAAGGGCTTGTGCCCTTTCCTCCCCCCTTTATTTTTTGCTTTTCCCCCTTTTAGGAGTCAGAAATGAAAGACTAGGACATTCAAAAACAATTGCATTCATGGGAAAAATTAGAAAGTGACTGTGCATGTCCAGGGAAAGGATTAGAAAATGCTTCGGAAGACTTGTTTAGACCTCATGCTGATCCATGGAACAGAGGCAGCCTACAATAATAAATAAATAAAACACAATAAACAGCCTGGTCAGTGTGGCTCGGTGGTTGAGCATCGACCCATGAACCAGAAGATCACGGTTGGCTTCCTGGTTAGGGCACACGCCTGGGTTGCAGGCTCGATTCCCAGTAGAGGATGTGCAGGAGGCAGCCGATTGATGATCTCTCTCATCATTGATGTTTCCATCTCTCTCTCCCTCTCCCTACCTCTCTGAAATCAATAGAAATTTTAAAAAATAAAACAAGGTATCTAGATGGGGTGGAGCTCAGAGCTAGACAGCAATACCACAGATGCAACCCAGGGAGGGAGCTGACAGAGAGCCGGGCCATTCTTGGGGTCCTCCATTCTGATTTATTAACGCGTTTTATCAGTTTGTGAAGCATTAAAATACTCGTTTTGGAATGTTTCGTTGTTGTTTTTCAGGAGTTTCTGTGGGTCTAGGGCTATGTGGTCAAGCACTAGGGCTGACTGAGATGTGAACAAAGCACAAAATTCGAGCTACTGTGCTGAGGACACAGACATGAGTGGACCCCTGTTGTAAGGGACACCAGGCTCCTGGGAAGATGGATCCTGATCCGACTTCAGGCTCCCTGATTCCTTCCCATCCATCCTTCCAACTTTATTTCCCTCTGCTTCCCAAACTTCCTTCTGCTCCAACCAGCAGGTCTCTAAGGCTTTCTTACCTCCGGGCCTTTTCCTGAGCTATTTCCTACACCAGTAATGCCCTCCCAATATCCCTTTCTCTTTATTTCTATGAAACTCCTACCCATCATTTACTGCTTTTCTCCTTTATCTCCTCCCACCAGAAAGCCATGTATGATCAGGAAGTGACCTTGCCCGCTCCTGAAATTTAATGACACTTACTACAAATAGCTCTCACATGGCTTAGTCATTTGAATGCCTTCCTGTAAGGGGGAGAGGAAGGTTATATCTTTGCACTCTCAGCTAGGTCAGTGGCCAGGGGAGGCCTCACCTAGTTTAGGGAGGAGATGGTCAAGATAAGACTGCTGTGCCCTCGCTGGTTTGACTCTATCAGTGGATAGAGTGTCAGCCTGTAGACTGAAGAGTCCCAGGTTCGATTCTGGCAAGGGCATGTACCTCGGTTGCAGGCTCCTCCCGGGCCCGGGCTCTGGTGAGGGTGTGTGCAGAAGGCAACCAATCGGTGTGTTTCTCTCACATCTTAGATCAATATTTCTCTCTGTCTTTTCCTCTCTCTCTTCCACTCTGTCTAAAAATTAATGGAAAAATATCCTCACGTGGGGATTTTTTAAAAAAGGTAAGACTGCTGTAGTCTTCTTGCTGCTGTCCAAGAAAGCTCCACCCCCCATTTTGGGGTCCAGCCTTACTTTCCTCTAGGCTGACCACATACAACAAGACCCAGAAACAAGACCCAGAGGTGGCTCCAGAAATAAATATGGTTCCAACCAAAGTTTGAGAGGGACAAAAGGGCTCCTGGTGAGGGGACATGGGCAGAGATGGGAAGACTGGAGGCTAAAGATGTTGAGGTTAGAGCCCAATCATTAGTTACACCCACCATTGGGCCCCTTCACAGCACCTTACTCCACAGGCGAGGTAACATTACAGAGGGGTTCTCCCAGGTCTCCTCATTGTCAAGGGGAAGATGTGAATCCAGGGAAGTACAGACTGGGACCATCCTTGAAATGTCAAGGACTAGGGATAAAATGTTGAAATAAAGCCAAAATAGGTCACTCCTTCTCCCCACAGGAGAGAGTCAGGGATGGTTGGGAATGTTAGGCCAGTATGCTCACCACCCACTCCACTGTCATGATCTGAATTGTGGATGCAGTTGATGGTGTGAGGGGGTGGGAGTCGACATGCTGACCAGAGTTGCCTCTGAAGTCATGGTGGGTGGGATAGGGCAACATTGATTTGCATGATGTCAGGTGAGTAACTGGTACTTGGTGTGAGGCAAGTGGAAACCAGTGATGGTTGGTATGTCAGTCAGGAGATATCACATTATGCTGAGATAATCAACAATCCTAAAGCTCAGTGGCTTATAATAGCAAAGGTTTATTTCTCACTTATAGTACTTGCCTATTTCAACACCTGTGCTGTCCTCTACATCATCTTTACTTGAGCACCCAGGTTGATGGAGCAGCCTCTATCTGGGACATTAGCAGTCTCGTGACAGCAGGAAATGACAGATGGCAAAACCACAAGCTGGCTGTTCAAGCTGCTTTCCAGAGATGACATGTGTCCCTTCCACCCACGTTTCATTGTCCAAAGCAAGTCACATAGTGGCACCTGAGTTTGACAAGACAGGGATATAAAACGCTTCATCAGGGAGAGGCACCACAGGTCTGATGCCAAGCTTACTATCAGTGGGGAGAGAAGGTACAATCTACTGTAGAGAGGGAAAGTAAATATGTTGAACAATAACAAAACCTACCACAGCTGGGATCCTGGCAGTGGTTATGGTCTATGCTAATCAAAATCCATCAATGCCCAGCCGGTGTGGCTCAATGGTTGAGCATCAACCTATGAAGCAGGAGGTCACGGTTCGATTTCCGGTCAGGGCACATGCCTGGGTTGCGGGCTTAATCCCCAGGAAGGGGCATACACGAGGCAGCTGATCAATGATTCTCTTTCATCATTGATTAGAGGCCCGGTGCACAAAATTCATGCACTTGGGGTGGGGGGGGGGCTCAGTCCAGCCTGTGCCCTCTTGCAGTCTGAGAGCCCTCGGGGGATGTCCGTGGGGAGCGGGCATAAGCCAGCAGTAGGACATCCATAGAGGCTACCACCACCGCCGCTGTGCTCGCCAGCCCGCCAGCTGTGAGCCCAGCTCAGGGCTTCTGGCTGAGCAGCACTCCCCCTGTGGAAGCTCCTGCATTGAGCGTCTGCCCCCTGGTGGTAAGTGCACATCATAGCAACTGATCGTGGGGTTTTTTTGCCCTTCAGTCAATTTGCATATTAGCCTTTTATTATATAAGATGTTTCTCTCTCTCCCTCTTCCTTCCTCTCTGAAATCAATAAAAATATATTTAAGAAAAAAAATCCATCAATGACATCAGCAGACAGAATCAAACTCCTGGTGGGTCTTTATGTGTTTGCCAGACAAAGCTAATGAAGAAGGTTCCTCTGGTGATAGAATTAGGAGAACCAGATGGCATGCTAGTGGGGTCATCCCCAAACCCAGTAGTCAAAGATGCTGGAGAACTGCCCACCCTTATACTGGATACTGCAGCTATGTTAGAAAAGGGAGGGGAGGGGGTCCCAGAACTGAGGAGATTTGACAACATGCTCATAGAAGTATTGGAAGTGATTACTAACAATGGGAAGGAGGTACCTTCAATATTGGGTCCTACATCAATATATGGAGTAATGTGAGAAGGAAGAGATGGTAACAACTGGTGTCATTTCTGGACATTTTGTAGAAAAAATAAGACAGTAATGGAGAGAATTTTGGTATTGGTGGGAGATGGTGGAACATGACCACATCTAAAAACCAAGAAATAGGGTAATAATGGATAAGAATTAGCTCACAGTGGAATATATACAGTACAACTCCACTTATGACTTTTAAAAGCTAATTAATCAATATTTTGATTAATATTCCACATGTGTGTGATAAAACCATAAAGAAAGTCAAAGTACTTAATATAAACTTCGGGATAGCAGTTATTCCAAAAGAAGGAGCTATATGCAGTTGGTGAGAAGCATCTAGGGGGTCTCTAAGTATGTGATGCTCAATTTCCTAAGCTGGGTCGTGGATATATGGATTTTTTTTATTATTCTTTAATCATGTGTGTGTTTTCCATACTTTTTATGAATAATGTATTTCTCAAAAAATAATTTAAGGGAATCGACAGTAACATACATTCTAAATAATCAAATAAGCTATTTTTAAAAAGATTTTTTTTACTGAGTTTTAGAGAGAGAGGAAGGGAGAGGGAGAGAAACAGTCATGTGAGAGTAAAGCATCCAACAGCTGCCTCCCGCATGCCCACATTTTCTTTATCTATTCAACCAAACACTTAGGTTGTTTTTATGTCTTGGCTATTGTAAGTAATGCTGCAATAAACATGAGGGTGCAGGCATCTTTTCAAGCTAGTGTTTTTGTTTCCTTTGATAAATACCCAAAAGTGGAATTGCTGGATCATATGATAGTTCTGCTTAATATTTTGAGGACCCTCCATACTGTTTTCCATAGTGGCTGCACCATTTATATTCCCACCAACAGTGCATAAGGATTCCCTTTTCTCTACATCCTCACCAACACTTGTTATCTCTTGCATTTTTTATAATAGCCATTCTAATAGGTATTAAGTGATATCTCATTGTGATTTTGATTTGCATTTCCCTAATGATTAGTGATGTTAACACCTTTTCATGTACCTATTTGCCATCTGTATGTCTACAGTATGTTTATGATATAGAAATGTCAGATGTAAAATATTAATCAACTTTTGAAATGTCTGTTTCCATGTGAAGTTTTTTCCATCAATCAATCTATCTCTGTTTTTCTCCTTTGTTTTATGCATGCATAGTACTCCTAGGAACAATCAAGTGCTTAGCTCACACTAAGTGGCAGCCAGTTTTGTTTTTAACTTTCTTATCGGCAGTTTCATTTTATCACCACTGCTTTAGTATAATTTTTATAAATTCATCATAGGCTTTATGATTTAATCCAAAAACTGTAGCTTGAGAAAGAAAAATGGGGGGAGGGAATGAGAGAGAGAGCTTGCCTGTTTCTGTCTGCAATATGACTTCATACACTATCGTTTCTGATTCTAAGGAGAACTAATACTCTAATAAATTAAGTATGGGATTTATCCTCTTAGGAGGAATGTTCACATGAAGTTAGAAAAATGAATGCTACCATTTATGAATTTATGGGATTTTTGTTTTGTTTTGTTTTGTTTTTTATTGATTTCAGAGAGGAAGGGATAGGGAGAGAGAGATAGAAACATCAATAATTAGAGAGAATCATTGATCAGCTGCCTCCTGCACACCCCCCACTGGGGATCTAGCCCACAAACGTGCATGTGCCCTTGACCAGGATCAAACCTGGAACCAGGGGATGTCCACCTGCCAGCTTAGGCCCATGGGAAGCGGGCCTAAGCTAGCAATTGGACATCCCTCTCACAGTCCGGGATCCCTCACTCCTTATTGTCCGCCCTCTCACTGCTCCTTAGCGCTGCCGCAGAGGTGGGAGAGGCTCTTGCCACTGCCTCTGCACTCGCCAGCCATGAGCCCGGCTTCAGGTTGAGCAGTGCACTCCTGTGAGAGCACACTGACCACCAGGGGGCAGCTCCTGCATTGAGCGTCTGCCCCCTGGTGGTCAGTGTGCATCATAGCTACCGGTTGAACGGTCACTTAGGCTTTTATATATCTACTAGAGGCCCAGTGCATGAAATTCGTGCGCTCGGAGGGGTCCCCCAGCCTGGCCTGTGCCCTCTCACAGTGTGGGAGCTGCGCGATTGATCGTCCCAAAGAGGTAGGCCCTACCCACCCATCCAGGGCTCCTCGATGGATTGCCCCAAAGGGTAGGCCAGAGCCGGGGGTCCCACCTCTGTGCCACGCACACAGCGTCAAGCCCCTGCCCACCCACCCGCATGCACCAACTGCGCACGCAGCCTCCTGGTGATCTCTCGTTGCGGCGTGAGGGCATCACAGCATGAGTGCATGATGACCACATAGGCTTTTATTAATAGGATATAATAAAAGCCTAAGCCACTGTATTGGCGGAACGACCAGAACAACTGGTTGCATAATGTGCACTGACCACCAGGGGGCAGACGCTCAGCGCATAGGCATAGAAACACGGAATAGACTGATGAATCTCAGAGGAAAGAGGGGAGGAGGGAGGGTGGGAAGAGATTAACCAAGGATCTTATATGCATACTAGAGGCCAGATTCATGCACCGGTGGGGTCCCTCAACCTGGCCTGTGGGGATCCAGCTGAAACTGGCAGTCCAACACCCCCCGTGGGGTCCCAGATTATGAGAGGGAGCAGGCCAGGCCGAGGGACCCCACTGGTGCATGAATCCATGCACCGGGCCTCTAGTTCAGTGATAAAAAGAAATAATTTATCAAGCCATGAAAAGACAGGAGGAAAACTTCAATGTATATTTCTACATGAAAAAAGCCAACCTGAAAAGGCTACATACTGTATAATTCCAACTATATGACATTTTGAAAAAGGCAAAATTTTGAAGAAAGTAAAAAATATCAGTGGTTTCCAGGAGGTAGGACTGGGGATGGAGATGAATACATAGAGCACAGAAAATATTTAGGGCAGTGAAAATACTCTGTATGATACCATAATGACAGATACATGTCATTGTACTTTGTCCAAACCAATATATGTACAACACCAAGAGTGAACTGTACTGTAAGGTATGGACTTTGAATAATTATGATGTGTCAATGTAGGTTCATTAATTGTAACAAATGTTCTATTCTGGCATGGGATGCTGATGATGAGGAAGGCTATGCAAATGAGACAAAGACATTACAAGAAAAGTATAAAACACTATGCCTCATGAATATGGACATAAAAATCCTCAATTGTGGGGAACCCATATAGGGTTAAGCCTCGGACTGACCTGTTGGCAAAGTCACAAACAAGTCCCAGCTTAGAGGGCACAGTCCTCTTAGCATAATTAGGCTTGACCTTATAACACTCCCTAGATCTTATCTGGGAAGCTAATGGGCTGAGGGAAGTGCAGGAAGTGTAACTATGGTCAGAACAAGTGAAACTCACAAGAACAGTGTAACTACTACCTTGTTTACCTCTGACTATAAAATGGTTGGTGCGGCCTGAGCACCGGTGGAAGTCCTTCCTCTTGAGTTGGACTTACCCGCCTGGCCCCCCAATATTCCCAAATTATCTCTTGTCTTTTTTTTTATGAAATCTTTATTGTTCAGATTACATTTGTTCCTCTTTCCCGCCCCCCATAACTCCCCTCCTCCAAGTTCCCGCCCCACCCTCCGCCCTCACTCCCCACCCACTGTCCTCATCCATAGGTGCACGATTTTTGTCCAGTCTCTTCCCGCATCTCCCATTCCCCTTTCCCCGCCAAGAATAGTCAGTCCATTCCCTTTCTATGTCCCTGATTCATTATAATCACCAGTTCATTCTGTACATCAGATTATTTATTCACTTGATTCTTAGATTCACTTGTTGATAGATGCATGTTTGTTGTTCACAATTTGTATCTTTACCTTTTTCTTCTTCCTCTTCTTAAAGGATACCGTTCAGCATTTCGTATAATACTGGTTTAGTGGTGATGAACTCCTTTAGCTTTTCCTTATCTGTGAAGCTCTTTATCTGACCTTCAATTCTGAATGATAGCTTTGCTGGATAAAGTAATCTTGGTTGTAGGTTCTTGGTATTCAGCACTTTGAATATTTCTTGCCATTCCCTTCTGGCCTGCAAAGTTTCTGTTGAGAAATCAGCTGACAGTCGTATGGGTATTCCCTTGTAGGTAATTGAATCTCTTTCTCTTGCTGCTTTTAAGATTCTCTCTTTGTCTTTTGCTCTTGGCATTTTAATGATGATGTGTCTTGGTGTGGTCCTCTTTGGATTCCTTTTGTTTGGGGTTCTCTGTGCTTCTTGGACCTGTAAGTCCATTTCTTTCACCAGGTAGGGGAAGTTTTCTGCCATTATTTCTTCAAATAGGTTTTCAATATCTTGCTGTCTCTCATCTTCTGGCACCCCGATAATTCTGATATTAGTGCGCTCGAAGCTGTCCCAGAGGCTCCTTACACTATCTTCGTATTTTTGGATTCTTTTTTCATTTTGCTTTTCCGGTTGGGTGTTTTTTGCTTCTTCGTATTTCAAATCTTTGGCTTGATTCTTGCGCTCCTCTGGTCTGCTATTGGGTATAGTATTCTTTATTTCAGTCCGTGTATGCTTAATTTCTAGTTTCTTTATCGTAGCATCGAGGGTCTCATTAGTTTTCGTGAGGCTCTCCTCAAGTTTATTGCAAGCCCTCAAAATTGCGTTTTTTAGCTCTATATCCTCCATTTCTGTCATGTTTTTTTGTCTCCGCATTTTTTATGCTTTCTTGGTGCACCCCCTTGTGGTCTTTGTGTGCAGTCTTGTTCTAGTTAAGCCTTGATTGTTGTAGTTAATACTAGAGGGATTTGACCACCAGGCCGACTGGCTATGAGAATCAGCTGTGTCTGCCCGGAAAACTTCTGTCCTCTGGGGAGGTGCTAATCTAGCCTTGGCCTGAGGCTATCCGGCAAATGGCTCTGCGCAGGGCTTGGGCGGGTCGGGTCGGGTCGTAGGGGATCAACGGGGCTGGCGGAGGGAGCAGTTATGGCCGCTCTCAGTCCCGTTCCCAGAGGCTCTGCTTCTCAGAACCCCGGCAACCGCTGCAAACCTCAGAGAGAAAGCTGCCCTCACATTCCAACTGATGCTAGACAATCCCGCTTCTCCCATTTGAGTCTGAGTCCCTAGAGACTCGCCCGGATCTGGAGCTCAGAGTCTGAGACTCCCTCCTGATTGAAAACGACAACCGCGCCCTCAGCCACCAGCCCGCTTTGCGCGCGCACCTCCGCACCTTTAAATTTTCCACACTGCGCCTCCTCTGAGCCTCGGAATGCTGTTGTCTTTCCTTCTAGTTGAAGAGTCTCTCCTCAGCCAGCCTTCCTGTGGTTCTGGGTGATGTCCGTTCCGTCTTTTAGTTGTATTTTTGAAGTGGTTGTTTGCGGCAGCAGTCTCCGGTGTTTACCTGTGCCGCCATCTTGGTTCTCGCCATTGTTCAATTGACCTATCTCTTGTCTTTTCTCTTTCATTTGTGTGCGGCTCCTCTTCCAGATCCTGAACCCTGAACCACACGGGACGTGAAGGGAAACATTTACAACACTCAATAAAATATTAGCAAATAAAATTTAACAATATATAAAATGATTTATCTTGAAGATAAAACATATAACACATATGAAGATATGAATTATTAATACCTATGCACCAATTTACAAAGCATCAACATTTTTATAGCTAAACCTATACAAAATATAAGAATAGACAGAAAAAAAAAAGAATAGAAACACACATCAAACTTCTAGAGATAAAAACTCCAATGTGTGAAGTTAAAAGTACATGGATGGGATTAGCCAGACTGTATATTGTAAAACAAAAATTATTGAAATTAAAGTTACAGCAATAGAAACTATACAAAAGGAGACAGAGAGTAAAAACAAGAAAAAAAATTTAAAAATTGGAGCTATGAGGTAAGTTAAATGGCCTAATATCTATGTTTGGAGTTATAAAAAGAGGGGAGAAAGATGGGTGGCAGGGGAAAAAGCACTTGAAGAAATATTGGCTGAAAAAAATTCCAAATTCAGTGAAAACTACAAATTCACAGATACTGGAAATTCAATGAACTCCAAGCATAAAAAAATGAAGATGACAGCACTGAGGCACATTGCAGTCACATTGCTTAAGACCAGTGATAAACAGAAAATCTTAAAAGCAGCCAGAGAAAAAAAGATTGGTTATATACAAAGTGACAAAGATAAGGATGACAAGAGATTTCTCATGGGAAACAAAACAAAACAGAAATTGTGTAGCAATAGAGTAATGAAAGAAAAACTCTGTCAACCTAGAATTCTACACCTGGCAAAAATATCTTTGAAAGAAGGAAGGCAAATAAAGACACTTTTAGACGTACAGAAACTGAAATGATTTACTACCAGGAGCCTCTCACTACAAGAACAGTTAAAGGACCTCCTTTAGGCAGAAGGAAAACCATATCAGATGGAAATCTGAATCTACACAAAAGAATGAAGAGCACAGGAAATGATAAATACATGGGAAATGAGAGAGAGAGAGAGACAGGTCTGCTAAAGATACTTGACTTTAAACAAAAGTAATAACTATGCATTGTGGAGTTCAAAACATACATAAAAGTAAAATGCATAGCAACAATAACATAAAGGCCAGGAGAAAAGAAATGAGGTATATACTGTTTTAAGATTGTTATTAACATATAGAAAATAATATATCTCTTGAATGAAAAATAGTCATATCAACATCCTGTACCTCCTGATATGGGTACTGTGAAGGGCACAGCATCACTTCTGCAGTATTCCGCTCAATAGTGAATAAACTTAATTTAATCATGAGGAAATATCATACAAACCCAGGTTGAGGAACAATTTACAAAATAACTAGCCAGTGCTTTTCAAATGTGTCAAGGTCATGAGAAACCAAGAACAACTGAGGATGAACTGTCTAAACTGGAGGAAACTAAGGAGACAGGACAACTAAGTAGAATGGGTGACCCTGGATTGGCTCCTAGACTAAAAATAGGACATTAATAAAACAATTGCCAGAGCTGAATAAGATTGATAGATTTTTTTTCATAGTATTGTATCAATCAATGTTCATTTCCTAGTTTTATCATTGTATCATGATGATGTAAGATGTTAATATTCAGAGAAGCTGGGTGAAGGATATACACCTCACTACTTAAATTCCTTCCACTGTCTTTGAACCCCAGGGTCCCTATGGATGTCAGGCCCTCCTGCCCTCCTTCCCACTTTCCCCGCAAGTCCTCCAGCCTACAGAGAAGGAACTAGGGGAGATGCGACCTTTCCCCTTCAATCTCAATCCCTGAAAATCATGGCGCCCCAGAAAAGGGGGTGGTCTGGGTGGGGTAAAAAGGCTTCAGAAGCAGCCGCTGAGATGGGGGACAATAAGGGAAGGGTCAGAAAGATGGGGCTGGAGGCGAAGGGGCCACTGTGGTGGCCTGTGGGTTCAGGATGAGCTGGGTACTAACTTCCTCTGACCATGGTGGAGGCTGGGCATCTCACACGCTCAGGCCCTGGCCTGGCTGAAAAGGGCTCCATCCTGCTGTCAGAAGTGCCATCTGAGTATGGTAGTGAGGGGAGGCTTGAGGTCCCAGGTGGAGAGGAGGAAAGCTCCCTGAAAACTGCAGAAACCATTACCTGCCTTTCCTCTCCCTCAGAGTTGGGTGTCGTTCACTTGCCTTCCCCCTTCAGAATGCTGGAGCAATACCCAGGCACCTGTCACCCAGACCTATTTTCAGGTCCAAGATGGAAGGTCTGATAGTCAGGATCCTTGACTGAGGCCTGAGAGAGAGAGAGAGAGAGAGAGAGAGAGGGGGGGGGGGGAATGGCAGTGGGGGAGAAAGGGAGAGTGGGAAGCAGGGTAAGAAGCTATCTCGGGAAACTCATGTAGGTACCTGCCCCACCCCTTTTCTTTTCTTGGACTCTAGAGTTCATTTTCTGGAAGTCAGAGAAAAGTGAGTGGCTCTGAAGCATACCAACCCCAGAGCAAGTCAATTCTCATCCAAAGTCCAGGGCCTCCACTAGTTAGCTAATAAAAGTAAGCAAATGCTTAACCTCTCTGAATGTCAGTTTCAATATCCCGATTGTTCAATTGTAAGGTAACAGGGTGTGCCTTCTTGGAATGTTGTAATCAGGAATTAAATTGTATGATTTTTTTTTTTGATTTTTTTTTAGCAAAGTGTTCAGGCCAGTGCCTGGCAAACAAATCCCCAGTAAACGCAAACATGAAAGTAACACTGAGTCTGAGCTACTCACCAACCCACTCTGGTATTTCTGATGTTGTGGATAGTGACCTGGGGCTCCAGCTGTCCATGGGACTGTTGGCCATGCGGCCAACCTTGCAGCCAGCTTGCACTGTCCCCAGTCAAGGTGGGGGAATCCCAGGCAAGCTCTCCCCACCTCTACACCCCTCTTGTGTGTGATACTTGGTCTCCCTGGAATGAAAGCCAGATTCATCCAAGGAACCTCTGCTTTGCTGTTTGCTTTAGCCTCTGGCACCATTACAGTTGTGGACAGAAATCAACCTGAGAAAGGTACCCATGTCTGTAATCCATCTAGAGCACTGGATATGAAACCCACTCAACCCTACCCCCAGCTAGAAAGGAGGCAAGAATAAGCAGAAGGATGTCCAATGAAATGCATTGGGAAATACTGTAAATTAGCTAAATAGTTAACAGAATTGTGAAAGTAAAATTAGACTATCCGGAGATTTGTGTGAAATGCTCAAAACAAGCAAAAGAGCAAAAAGCTACAAACAAGATGGATGGATCCAAGGAAGAATCATGTGAAATTATATAAGGTGGGTTAAGTATGAATTTTATGCCAATCTTCAGAATGGGTCACAAGAAGTAGTGAGGGGGAGGAAAGTCCCTCGGCTGGCTCAGGCTCCCAACTCTGCAGGTCAACAGCCCCATTTAATAGGGGTTGGGGCAGTGGCCTCAGACAATGGCTGCCCCCAGTGTCTACTCTCTCTTCTTTTTTAGTATTAGGACAGCAAAATTTTAGAGGAGTACACAGTCATCCAGAACAAAAACTACACCTCTGAACCTCCTGCATAGCCAATTACAACCTTAGGACTAGGTTCTGTCCGGTGAGATACAACTGAAGGTTTGTGTGTATGATTTCCAAAAATGTCTTTAAAGCAGCGGTTCTCAACCTGTGGGTCGAACGACCCCTTTAGGGGTCGAACAACCCTTTCACAGGGGTCACCTAAGACCATCGGAAAACACATATATAATTACATATTGTTTTTGTGATTAATCACTATGCTTTAATTATGTTCAATTTGTAACAATGAAATCGGGGGTCACCACAACATGAGGAACTGTATTAAAGGGTCTCGGCATTAGGAAGGTTGAGAACCACTGCTTTAAAGGGAGGAGCTAGGACCTTCTTCAGCCCTTCCTCCTTCCTGCTGGCTGGAATGCAGATGTTATGGCTGATGCTCTAGCAACTACATTACACCATTAAATTGAAGCTACATGATGGGTAGGTAACAAAATTCTCTGTAACCTGGTCCCTGGCCTCCAGGGCATCCTGCCAATCTTACATGGCCTACTCCTAGATTTCTTCTATGTAAGAAAAAAATATATTTCCATTATATTTTATTCAAGCCATTATTGTTTGGGTTTCTGTATCAAATAGCTGAACTGAATCCTAACCAATGAACAGAGGAGATGAGAATCCTTTTTGTTAGCAGAGGTGAGGCAAGGACTAATAGAAGTAGGGATTCCCTGTGTTGGCAAAAGTGAGAGACAGACATGCAAGGGAATTGGTAGAACTGGTGGTAGAATCAATATTAATTCCTGGATAAATAGCATGGTAAGTGAAGAAATGGAAAAATCAAGGATATCCCTGCAGTGACGGCTATGGAGGGTAGGGTCACAGAGGATGCTGGGGAGGTTATTAGGTTGAACTACGTAGGGAAAGGTGTCATGGCTAGACAGGTGAGGTTCCTGTGTTGACTAGGGTTGGGGAGAGGCTCAAGGTAAAAAGAGGAACTATTCCTGGAAGTGCTATCCGTTTTCAAGAACAAGCTCAAATCCTTGTCCATCTCTCTTCATGACCAGAGGTGTCCCTATTAGTTCTTGTACTCCACAGCACTTCCTGCTGACCCAGACAGTCTGTCAGTCCTCAGGAGGTCGGTCTGGACTGATTGTAGGGACACCTAGTATACCTAGTCCAGCATTTCTCCTCATGTGGTGCTCACAGCACCCTCATGGGACTTGCTAAAAAATTCAGACTTAAGGACTCCACTCAACACCAAACAGATCAGTCCCTCTAAATGGCCCCTATGATTCTGACATACACTCAAGTCCAATGCACCATTTTACACATGGTGAAACTGAGGCCCAGACAAGTAGTGACTTTCCTGAGGTCTCACTGAGAACACTGGACGAGGGAACCCAGGAATCAGGGCCTCCAGTCTAGGGCTTACTCCAATGCCCTGACACCTGCACCCTTTATTCTGGCTCTCTTGGGTGGTCCCCTGAAATTTAAAAACCCTCTGAGGGGAAGGATCACCAGTGAGATCCTGAGGCGAAGCTGAGAGCCCACCCCAGCCCTGGCCCTCAGCGCTCACCTGGTCCACCCAGCTCAGCCATGATCAAGGCAATCCTCATCTTCAACAACCACATAAAGCCACAGCTCTCCAAATTCTACCAGCCTTACAGAGAAGATAGACAGCAGCAAATCATCAGGAAGACATTCCACTTGGTATCTAAGAGAGATGAAAAAGTTTGCAATTTCCTGGAAGGATAATAATTAATTGGAGGAGCTGACAACAAACTGATTTACAGACATTTATGCAATGTTATCTTTTGTCTTCTGTATGGATTTTTCAGACAGTGAACTTGGCATTGGAGATATAATTCAAGTATTTGTGGAAACATTACACAAGTGTTTTGAAACTGTCAGTGAACTGAATTCCATTTTCCATGTAAGCGAGGCTCACAACATTCTTACAGAGATGGTGATGGGGGAATGGTATTAGAGACTAATATGAATGAGATTGTTACATAAATTGATGTAAAAAATTAACTGGAGAAATCTGAGGCTGGCTTAAAGGGAGTTCCAGCCCATGCTGTATCAGCTGTAAAGAATATGAATCTTCCTGAGATCCCAAGAAATATTTGGTGACATCAGTATAAAAGTGCCAAACCTGTCCTCTTTTAAATAAAAAATTTGAAAGGCCACTTCCAGGTAAAATCCAGGGGGAAAAGTCCTAAGTTTACCATGTAGTTGTTTATTAGAAACTAGAGGCCCGGCACACGAAATTAGTGCACAGGTAGGGTCTCTAGGCCTGGCCTGTGATCAGGGCCAATCCCTGGCTGCTGGCTGCCGGCAGCCAAACCCGTCCCCCCACCACCAACGCTGGTGCCCTCTGTGTGTGGGGCGACTGGTGGGGCGATTGGGGCCCTGCTTGCTCGAACCCACCTTGCCTGGCACCGCCCAGGTCCGCTGCCACCCACCCCTGGTTCCTTGTTCCCCATAGGGCAAGGGGAGGGACCAAGAGGTTGGCCAGCAGGCCCCCATCCAGCAATCAGGGCCTGCAGGCTGGGGGCAGCTCCTGCATTGAGTATCTGCCCCCTGGTAGTTAGTGTGCATCATAGCAACCTGTCATTCCACTGTTTGGTCGATTTGCATATTACACTTTTATATATATAGATAGAGGAGGAGAGTCTTAACTTATGCCCTTGGATTTCAGTAAAGGTACTGTATAGAAGTTGTGTCAAATCAGTATAGTGGTTCAATGTTGCTTTTCTTACTCAGTGATTTTAAAGAAATAAAGTAGTTCCAGTGTGATTTTTTTTTCTTTCTTTTCTAAACTGCATTCCTATGCCCACTGAAGGCATGCCTTCATGTACTGGCTACAACAGAATTTCAAAAAAGTATTTGAGACATTTCTTTAAATTATGTACAACTCAAAATGTTGGTGCTTTGTATGGATCACAAGTGCAGCATTCCTTAATTCTTTCTGTTATTTGTCATGATTGTTATTTAAAGAACCAAGCATGTACTGCATGAAAACATTATGATCTTTTTCTCTTAGTTTAAATAAACTCCATGGCAACTAGACTAATAAAGAACCTTTGTTTGCCTGATATCTACTTTAGCAATCATTTTTATAACCCTCTGACTCAACAAAGTAAATAAAGGTATATTTTATCACTGTTTAAAAGAATAAATATACATTTAAAATTTTTTTCTAACTCTCTGAAATGGAAACACCATCTGCATGGTTTCCTCCATCCTCACAATCCCTGGACAAACTGCAGGCTGAGGAGACACCCGTGGCCCATGGGCACATCTCCCAGAGCTGCTTGCAGCTGTAGAGCCCTACACCTACCTCACAGGCACGGGGCTGCGTGCCCTAGAACTCCATGCAGTCTTGCAGATACATCTGACTGAACATTCAACTGACCCCTCTTTGACCCAGGGTCTGGGGAAGTACATGAGGGGCCCCAGAAGTAGGATACCCTCCTCAGATTCCAACCCACCCACACCCCCATAGCCCCCATGCCCCCTCCTGGGCCTGCCTGCCCTTCTTCCCATCTCCCCAGGCCTGGGGAGTGGGTACTGAAATAAATGGCTGCATCCTCTTCCTGCCCCAGATTCTCGAGCATCTTTGGAAACTCCACTTCCCCCTCCCTCTTCCGCTGGCTGACTTTCTATAGTGCCCACCCCTACCCACCCCCTGGAAGGAACAGTTCTGACTGGCTTCAGAAGGCTCCGCAACCTGCCTTGCCCTTACCTCCCATGGATCCCTCACAGATACTGCCTCTCTGATGCCATCCCCAAGCAGGCAGGAAGTGCCCTTGTCCTTGCTCTCCACTCCAGCCTCCGCAGACACATCTGGACACCTTTTCTGGCTAAATCCACTTACCATCACCCACGTAAATATAGGGTCTTTCTGTTATTTGTCTCCCTGGGAGATTGCAGCCCTCCATGTGTGTCCTGTCCTTGATTCCAACGGCAGTGTGTTCAACACTGACCTCTCTGAGGCAGTCTCTGCTGGGCCAGCTCCTAGAACATGCCCTGTCCTTTCATCTTTTAAATTATCTAAGGTATCACTAGTTCATGATAACCCTGGGCTAGAAGCTGTCCCTCGCTGCCTTCCCTAGCTTCGTGGTATAGGCCTAGGGAGTCCTGATGAGAGAAGTCGGGTGAGGCGCTTGTGTGGCACAGCCCTTTTCGGAGAATGACAGGGAGGCAAGCCCCCATCACTGTCAGGGCCTTTACAGATCAGAAATCCCCGCAGCCGTAGGCCTGGAGCATGCCTCTGCTCGTTCATTCGTAGTTGACTTTTATCATTCTAATAATTCATAATTACCACGCTGGGAAACCTGTCTCAGATCCTTTTCTCCTGCAGCTACACCAACTGTCCATTTTCCCGTCCCTGAGCCCCTCCCGCAGCCCTAATGACAGGGGACATGGTCTAACCACTAGAGAGCCCTCAACCAGGGCGCTGAAGGCCGAATACAGGGAACCTCGGTGTCCTTGCAAGGGATTTGGGTGGGAAGAGATGACGCGGGTTCGTCTCCGCATCCCATCCCAGTCTCCGAGGCCTGAGCGGCTGTCTTTCGCGCCACCTGGCGGCCGCCGCCTTTAAGCGGAGAACAGGGGCCAGTGATGGCGAACCTATGACACGTGAACTCATTTTTTGGTTGATTTTTCTTTATTAAATGGCATTTAAACATATAAAATAAATATCAAAAATATAAGTCTTTGTTTTACTATGGTTGCAAATATAAAAAAAATTTCTATATGTGACACAGCACCAGAGTTAAGTTAGGGTTTTTCAAAATGCTGACACGCCGAGCTCAAAAGGTTCCCCATCACTAGGACTCAGCGAGGGTCCCCGGCTCGCGGAAACCGGTTCCCTCGGGGCGCCCAGCTTGGAGGACCAGGACCGCGCAGCCCAGGGGAAAGCACGTCTCTGGATTCGGGCGGGTCCCACGACACAGGCGAGACCCGGACCCAGTGCACTCGGCCCCTCGCGGTGGCAGACACGGAGCCCGGACGCTGCGGGGGTCTAGGCAGCTGAATGAGCATGCGCGCGCGCCCGCCTGCTCCACGCGGCGCCCCGCACCACCGCGCGCGCGCACGCACTCCAGGGCGCCCGCCCGCGCCAGGCGGCTCTGGAGCTGGCCACCCGGAGAGCACAGGGCAACCTCGCGCGACGCGGTCATGCGGGCCCCGCCTCACACATTTCCGCCCTCACCTCGAGCGTGAGACGCCGCTGCGGCCTCACTTTCTCATGGGCGACCCCCTCGAGGGCGGGACGGGGTGGTCCGTGCGGCTCCGGCCTCTCACAGAACAGTCTGGGGGCGCCCGGGCCAGGCCGCTCCCACCTGCGCGCGGCGGCAGCCAATGAGAGCCTGGCCTAGTGATGTCATGCCCCTACCCGACCCCGGGGAAGAACGTCCGAGGTCACCCGTCGGAACAGCGCAAACCCACCCAAGGGGTTCCCGAAGTTTCCACTGCGGCGGAGTGCGGGCTCGCCCCGCACCCTTGTGCATGCCACCATTTGACCTTCCCTCCCCGAGTCCCTTCCCCTCCTCTCCTTCATGGGGTCCCCTTCGTTTCCACTTGTGTTCTTATGTGCACATGTTCATTTCCACCGCTGCGCCCGAGAGTGTCCCATGTCACCTTTTCTCCGCCGGGGCCACCGGGGCCTCGGAGGGGGCCCCGCCTGCCATCCCGGCTGCGTCGGGGCCAGGGATGCTAATGGATCCGGTCCCCGGCCCCGAACGAAGCTGTCGCCCACCGTGTCCGAGAGTGTCCGTCTGTGAATGTCTGTCCCTGCGTTTGTCCGCGGCTGTCACTGCATGAGACCGTCCGTCTGCGCGTGTCTGTCTCGCGCGCTTCTGCTCGTCTGTCCTTGCGGGTGTCCGCTCCGCCACCGCCGGGCCTTTGGGTCGCGTCTGTCACCTCGTGTCGGTGCGTCTGTCGGCGGCGGCTGTCACCGGCGTCCGTCTGGGCCCCAGGGACTCCGAGTCTCCGCTCCGAGGGAGGGAGGGAGAGAGGAGGTGGCAGCCCCGGACGGTGAGGAGTGGCGAGGGCGGAGACAGTGGGCGGGGGCGCGGTGCGGGCAGAGGGGTGTGTGCGGGGAGCCGGAGGCGGCTGTCAGAGTCGGCTCAGCCTGCGCGGGGGGGAACAGCGGCCGCCTCCCGCTCCCGGCCCGGCTCGGGCCGCCTCAGGGTGAAGTCTCCCCCCGCTCCGGACCCCCCTCCCCGCGGCCCGTGGCCCGTGGGACACGGCGCCTTCCCGGAGGGATCCAGGCCCCTAATCCGACGCCCAGAGACGCCCCCCACCCGCCGCCCACACTCAGCCTTCCCGCTAAGCTCGCCGCCGAAGACGTAGGGTTGCCGGTGCGGGAGCCGGCACCCCGGAGGGCTGGCCGCCGCCGCAGCTCCCGCTTTCCTGTGGGGACCCCCGAGCGCCCAGGACCCCGTTAGTCCTCAAGTCTGAGGCCACTGGGAGACGGACGCCCCCTGCTGAGGGCGGAACCCAGGCCGCGCAGGTTCCTGGCGTCCGGCTGCCACCCCCACCCCCACCCACCCCGCCGATCCCGCGACCCCAGCGCCCCGCCGCAGCCCCCTGCCTGGCCCAGGCATCCCCCTCCCACGGGGACTCCGTCTCTATTTTGGGGGAAGGGGAGGTTCAGCGGAAGCCCCGAGTTATAATTAGCCCCACTCGGGTTTCCTAGATAATCTCAGCCCCGCCACCACCCCAGCTCAGGGCGGCGGGGGCTGGGTGCCGGGTGGCCGCCGCGAGAAGGAGGGAGTTCCGACCCGGGGAATTTTGATCCCTTGGCTGGAGATGCCGGAACCACAGCAGCTGCGGCCCCAAAATAGCGCCCCCGCCCCCTGCAGCGGGGGATCTCCGGAGCTCGGAGAACACAGGCGTCCCGGTTCGCCCTTCAGACCCCTCCGCAATGCCCTCCAGCCCCCAGACCCCCGCCCCAAGTTTTCTGCTCCTTTGCTTGGGGCGGGGAGCGCCGTTATTTTATCGGTTTCTACTGCCCCCCGCTGGCGGCAGTGTGCACAGCATCATCAGACGAATGAGGGACGAGTCCTGGGGTCCAAGGCTGGCGAACCCGTTCGCGGAGGCTAGGCGACAGGAGTGCGCAACTGATGGGTACCCGCGGGTACCAGCACGCTGTGCCAGACAGTGGACGAGGCGGGCTGGGCGGGGCAGGGTGTGGGTAGGCAGGATTTGGGGTGCCTCAGGACCTGCGGCTCCCACACCCTGAATGCCCAACCCACCCTCCAGGGCCCCAGCCCTGGCCAACGCAGGAGAGGCTGTGCCTTCACGCCACCGCACGCGCCCCCATTGGCACCTCCCATCATCGAGGGCTCCACCCCTGTCGGGTGGCCTCTGCGTGGACTGCAGCCTCTGGTGCGGGTGCCCACAAGGCTCACACTGGGCCCAATCCAGCCCACCCAGCAGGGGGAAGGAGGTGAGGGCGGTGGGTGCCCTGTGGGTCAGGGAGGGTCTGCTTGGCAGGTCTCATCGGCTCCTTACATCTGTCTGTCTGGGTGCGTATGGGCCTGATCTCTGTCCCCTCCGGCTTCTCACTGTCTGCCTGTGTCCTTGTCTCTGCTTGTCTGTCTCCTTCCCTCCATTTCTCTCCTCCTCTTTGCCAACCTGCCCCACCTCCTCTGCAGCTTAGCGATAACCCCTGGGCAAGAGTGTTATCTAATCCCCTCCTGGCAGCCTCAGGCCTTCACCCTCTGCCTTTCTTTCTCCTAACAGCCGCCTGCCTGCCTTGGCAGCCATCTGCCTGCCTTGGCAGCCATGAGGCCCCCATGGTGTCCCCTGCATACTCTCTTCCCACCGTTCCCACTTCTCCTCCTCCTCCTCCTCTTCCTCCTGGGAGGAGGGGCAGAGGCTGAGCGCCCAGAGGACCCGGAGCTGCTGGTGATGGTGCGTGGGGGCCGGCTTCGGGGCACCCGCCTAATGGCCCCTGGGGGCCCTGTCTCTGCTTTTCTGGGCATCCCCTTCGCAGAGCCACCCGTAGGCCCCCGTCGCTTTCTGCCACCGGAGCCCAAGCGACCCTGGCCAGGGGTGCTAGATGCCACAGCCTTCCAAAGTGTCTGCTACCAATACGTGGACACCTTGTACCCTGGCTTTGAGGGCACCGAGATGTGGAACCCAAACCGTGAGCTGAGTGAGGACTGCCTCTACCTCAACGTGTGGACACCGTACCCTCGGCCTAAGACCCCCACCCCTGTCCTCGTCTGGATCTATGGGGGTGGCTTCTACAGTGGGGCCTCCTCGCTGGACGTGTATGATGGCCGCTTCCTGGCCCAGGCAGAGGGGACTGTGCTGGTATCCATGAACTACCGGGTGGGAGCCTTTGGCTTCCTGGCCCTACCAGGGAGCCGGGAGGCACCAGGCAATGTGGGTCTTCTGGATCAGAGGCTGGCCCTGCGATGGGTGCGGGAGAATGTGGCAGCCTTCGGGGGGGACCCGATGTCAGTGACTCTGTTTGGGGAAAGTGCAGGTGCCGCCTCTGTGGGCATGCACCTCCTGTCCCCACCCAGCCGGGACCTGTTCCACAGGGCTGTGCTGCAAAGGGGTGCACCCAACGGCCCCTGGGCTACGGTGAGCATGGGAGAGGCCCGCCGCAGGCCCACACTGCTGGCTCGACTCATAGGCTGTCCCCCAGGTGGGGCTGGTAGCAATGAAACACAGATGGGCGCCCTGTGTCTGGACACGGCCAGCTCAGGACCTGGTGGACACGAGTGGCATGTGCTGCCTCAGGAAAGTGTCTTCCGCTTCTCTTTTGTGCCTGTGGTAGATGGAGACTTCCTCAGTGACACCCCGGAGGCCCTCATCAACGCTGGAGATTTCCACGGCCTGCAGGTGACTAGTGGCTGGAGGGGCTAGAGCTGGTTCCTCTATGCCTGTTCTCCCACTTACCCACCCTACCCCTGGGGACCCAGGCATGAGGGCTCCTCAAGACCCACTTGCAAAGGCTTCTCTTCCCTGAGGGCTCAATCCCAGGGTGGCCAGTGGGACAGAGAGGAAAGAAAATGTGGGTATATTTTCTCCTCTCCGTCCCCCAATCTCATACTCTCTTCCTCCATGGTTCTGGGTCTGGAACTGTCCATCTCTCTGACTCTTTGTCCATCTGTTTCTGTCTGCCTGTCTGTCTGTGTCTGCCTCCACCCCCTCCCTATTCCTTCATCCTGTTCCCCCAGGTGCTGGTGGGTGTGGTGAAGGATGAGGGCTCCTATTTTCTGGTTTACGGGGCCCCAGGCTTCAGCAAAGACAACGAGTCTCTCATCAGCCGGGCCCAGTTCCTGGCCGGGGTGCGGGTCGGGGTCCCCCAGGTGAGTGACCTGGCTGCCGAGGCTGTGGTCCTGCATTATACAGACTGGCTGCACCCTGAGGACCCGGCACGCCTGAGGGAGGCCATGAGTGATGTGGTGGGTGACCACAATGTCGTGTGCCCTGTGGTTCAACTGGCTGGGCGACTGGCCACCCAGGGTGCTCAGGTCTATGCCTACATCTTTGAACATCGTGCATCTACGCTCTCCTGGCCCCCCTGGATGGGGGTGCCCCACGGCTACGAGATCGAGTTCATCTTTGGGCTCCCTCTGGAACCCTCGCTAAACTACACCACTGAGGAGAGAGCCTTTGCCCAGCGACTGATGAAATACTGGGCCAACTTCGCCCGCACAGGGTTAGCAGTGCCGAAGGGCCGATGGCCTCCGGGAGCCAGGGAGGCTGGGAGGACAAAGAGAAGGGGGAGGAAGACAAGCAGAGACAGAGGAAGGGCCAGAAGGAGAGGGGAGAGCTCACAAAGGAAAGGAGGCAAAGGAGGAGAGAATGACAAAGGAGAATGGGAGAGAAAGGAAGGAGAAAGTGGGGTGGCAGATCCTGAAGAATCAAGGACAGTAATGGAGGGAGGCAAAGAGAAGAGATGGACAAGGAGAGACAGAATTACAACAGCAGTTAGGAGCGTGAACTGTAAAGCTGGATCAATTAGATCAGTGGTGATTTTATTATCTGGCGCGCGCGCGCGCACACACACACACACACACACACAGAGTTTACCTGTCTGAAGAAGGGGACAATAAATCCAATGTCACATGGGTGTTGTCAAAAGTAAACGTGATGTTTGTAGAGATAGAACTGGGCCTGGTTACATAACAAGAGCTCAATAAATCACCAATTTTTTAAATGAGAGAAACAAAGACAACGATGGGGCAGGAAAATGGAAGGAAATGGAGAGAGACAGAAAGAGGGCAGACTCCAGATGATGAGGGATACTGGAGAAGAGAAAGAAGGGTTAAAGCAGCAGTGGGAGGGAAGGGATGGGGCTCCCCTTGGAGCTAAGAGGGCATGGGGTCTGGAAGCACCCGCCTCCTCCTCTTCATCTCCATCCCCCAACCTCAGGGCGGGGCAGGCTTGACTGAGGCTGAGCCTTCCCTTTTTTTACACAGGGACCCCAATGACCCCCGGGACCCTAAAGCCCCGCAGTGGCCACAGTACACGGGGGTAGCGCAGCAGTACGTGAGCCTAAACCTGCGGCCTCTGGAGGTGCGGCGGGGGCTGCGAGCCCAGGCCTGCGCCTTTTGGAATGGCTTCCTACCCAAATTGCTCAGCGCCACCGGTATGTAGGGCCAGCGGGTAGGGGCTGGGCCCAGGGGCAAGAAATGGGGTGTGGAGAGAGAGAGGGGAGTGGAAGCCGGCGGGGTGTAACCCCTCTCTTCTCCCCACCAGCCTCGAAGGCTCCCAGCACCTGCCCAGGCCCCGCCCACGGGGAGGCTGCCCCGAGGCCCAGGCCCGGCCTCCCCCTGCCCCTCCTTCTCCTCTTCCTCCTCCTCTCCCGGCTCCAGCGGCTGTGACCACGGCCTCTTCCCCTCCGGCCTCTGGGGGCCCCTCTTCTAATGAGTGGTCGGGCCGGGGGGAGGGCCCCACTCAGGGATCTCCGACCCAGCGCCCCGCCCCCTCAAACCAAGAAGCTCACACTGGACAGGGCGTGGGGGAGGGTTGACCTACGATCCGTCTCAGGGACTCACACGCCTTTGTTGTTTAAATGGAAAAGCCCATTTTCTTTTTTTATAAAATTATTCCTTGGAGCCTGAGACGTGTTGGGGGGAGAGGGAAGACTCGGGGCTAGCTAGCAACTCCCCGTGGGGCTATAACCGTCAACCGTTTCTGTCTCTTCTCTTTTTCCCATTAACCCACGGATGCTCCCCGCCCCTGATCCCTTCTGTCCCTTGTCTTCGGTCATTTTCTCCCCATCTCTCCTCCCTCCCGCCAATCCTTCTCTGGCCCCACCTCCACCCTCATCCTCCCGGTCTCTCGTGTTTCTCATATCCACCTGATCCTCTTTCCACCATCCCACGTGCCGCTCCTTGTGTCCTCCTGCACTCACAACCCCCACCCGACCTCCTTCACGTCCTCCCCCCACCCACTTGTCGGGCGCCCTGGCCGCAGACACGCTGGACGAGGCGGAGCGCCAGTGGAAGGCCGAGTTCCACCGCTGGAGCTCCTACATGGTGCACTGGAAGAACCAGTTTGACCATTACAGCAAGCAGGACCGCTGCTCAGACCTGTGACCCAGGCGGGACCCCCACATTGTGCCGCCCTATCCGCCCGCCCCCCCCCCCGTCCCCAAGTTGTATATACTATTTATCTAAGGGCTGGGATATTACAGAGGAGCCCTAGACCCACCCCAACTTTCCCCTGGGGCTCCTGGTCCTCTGCATGTCTCGGCCGAGCCCCCGACCCCGCGGTGCCTTCGCCCCTCTGGGCTGCCAATAAACTGTTACAGCCAAAGGTGTGTGCGCGACTGGGGGCGGTAGGGCAGAACGCCTAGCCAATTGGGCTCAGGGGATGGGGGTGGTCGCTGGGACCTACGTTCTGGCCCACCCAGCGCTGGGACACGAGGCGCCACCCCTCAAGAACTCGCGTCTGCGCAGTCAGAAGGGAGGTGCGGTGGGGCGGAGCGGCGGTGCATTGTGGGAACCCTACAGGCCACCAGGTCCTCAGGGCCCAGCGGTGCGACCTCCACTGATTCGTGCTGCCCATGCTGCCCGGCGCTATTGTTGCCAGACCTGCGCTCCGGTCCTGCTCGCAGCTCGCCTAAGACCCAACCTGCGCGCCGGTCCTGCCCGCAGCTCGCCCGAGACCCGGGCCGGCCGAGAGTAAGTGCTAGATCCTGAATTCTCCCCGGAGTTCGCTCCACGCCGCCAGACGCTGCTTCCGCCCTAACTCGGCAGCTCTGCTCCTGCCCACCGCCCTGGAGCCACTGAAGGACGTACATCTGGGCCTTGCGCCACCCACCCGCGACACCGCTCGCCTGGCCATCCTCTCGGGCCACTACCTCTACTATCACTATGGCTGCGACGGCCTGGACGACCGGGGCTGGGGCTGCGGATACCGAACTCTGCAGACGCTGTGCTCGTGGCCACACGGCCGGCCCGTGGGTGTTCCCGGATTGATGGATGTGCAGGCCGCGTTGGAGGACATGGGTGACAAGCCCCCTGGGTTCCGCGGCTCCAGGGACTGGATCGGCTGTGTAGAGGCCAGCCTCTGCCTCGAGTACTTCGGAGGACCCCAGGGGCGCCTATGCCACGTTCCCCGTGGAGCTGGGCTTCAGGGGGAGCTGGAGAGACTTCACTGCCACTTCGCAGGGGGCGGAGGGCCTGTAATGGTTGGGGGGGATGCGGATGCCCAGTCTAAGGCCTTGCTGGGAGTCTGTCTGGGGCCAGGCACCAAAGCCTTCGTCCTGGTATTGGACCCTCACTGCTGGGGTGCTCCAAAAAACCCCACTGAACTACAGATTGCTGGGTGGGTGGGCTGGCGAGAGGTGAGCACAACATTTGACTCCAAGTCCTTCTACAACCTGTGTTTGACCAGCCATAACTCTGAAAAGCAGCTGCCTCCCCAGGACTGAGACGTTCCCAAAACAGGACTGTCTCCGGCCCCACACACTCTCAAGGGCAGAGGCTTAGAGACTGCAGGATGCCAGGCCCCCAGGAAGTCCCAGTAGAGCCTGGAAACTTTGGCATCAATAAAGTGACAAGGCCCAGCTTAACCATTGACCAGCCAATATTTGGGAGGATTTGGGGAGGTATATAATATACACTTGGTCAGGAATCACTGCGGAAGTGCTTTTATTGGCAGTAGGGCTGGACGTACAAAAAATTCTGAAGAGCTGGATGGGACAAGGCAGTCACAAGTATAGATGGTACTGAGAGTGAGGGAAAGTCGATGGCTCAAAAGAAATCCACATCATCTGGAGCATCCAGGTCACGGTATTCAACAATGGCCCGTGGATCTCCACGGGCCATCCTGTGAGATAAGAAAGAGGTAAAATGGGATGAGAGTTGAGGGTCCCAGTTTGAAGAGGGCAAGAAAACTTGGACATCTTAGCTCATTCTCACCTGTTTCGAGGTTTCCCAGGATAACCTCCCTGGCCTCGGAAGGCATCATAGTTCCCTCGGCCAGCACCATAAGGGGCGTGGGGATATGGAGGCCCTCCTGTGGGGACTGCAGGGCGGACAGCACCAGCTATGAAAAAGATCAGTGTTGAGTTGAAAACCTATGACCTCAACTATATCTTAGCTGCTTTCTCCCAACCCCTCACAACCACCAAGCCCTTTCAAGACCTTCCTATACTTACCTCCATACCCCAAAATAGGGGGCCGGGGCTGGCCATAGGGCATCAGGCTCTGGGGAGTCTGGTGTGGGTAGGGGAGTCCTGGAGTCAGGCCTGGGGGGAGTACAACACAGACAGGGACATGAATTACTGGGGAAGGAGGTCTGGGGGGAGACAGGACACAACTAGCTGTTAGGAATATGGCCAGAGGGGGTAAGGCAGAAACTTTTTCAGGGGACAACAGGATAAAGAACCAGGAGTCCTTGAAGAGTCAAGGGAGAGTGAATGTGGCAGACCCTCATGGATCGTATCTTACTCTGGGCAGGGCCAGGTGGCTGAGCTGGCTTGATCTCAGGCAGAGCTGGGCGCTTAGCATCAGTGAGAAAGTTGTTAAAAAATGCTACCTCCTTCTTCACTTCCTCAATTTTCTCCGAATGCTTATTGAAGATATGTTTGCGTACAAACTCAGGTCCCTGGATGCAGAGGAAAGAGTCAGAACTGAACAAGCAGTTCCCTAACTCCCCAGACCCCACAATAATCACCCTTCCCTCCCACCTATCCCATAATATCCCAGACCTTGAATTTCTTGCCACTGAGAGGGCATAGCCACTTATCCTTGCCCAGTTCCTGGGTGTTAGAGGTGACAAATTTTTCCACTTCCTGCTCAGGATCTTTGCGACCCATCTTCTGGGCCTCTTCCTCTGAAAGAGATTCCCGCACACTCAGCAGTGGAGTCAGCTTCTCCTCAAACGTCTTCTGCCACTCTAGAACTGTGGTTTGGGAACAAAGGCAGACAGCAGGTTGAAAAGGAAGCCAGAGCAAGGAATAAGCAAGGAGGGGATTAGAGGAGAAGGTGACAGAGCACTGCTTCAGAGCAGAACTAAAACCAGCCAGGGAGAAAGGGGCACTAGAGGAGACTCAGGTGGGGAGCTCACCTTCTCCATGACTGATGCGGTTGGGTGGCATGGGTCCCCGAACATGGATAATGCCACAACGGTTGGGCATTTCATCTTCATTGGGGTACTCGCATGTGTTATAATAATCCAGGGAATGCACAATGCGCAAATAGAGGAGTAGTTTGTCCAAAACCTAAGGGAAATGAAAAGCCATGAGTTCACCACACTCGCCCTATACCACCCCAAGCCAGGTTCTCATCCCACTCTGCTCTCACTGGCACCTTGATCAGCTTCTCATCTCGTTCCACGTTGATCTCCGCTGGGTTTCCTTCCTTAGGAGGCTCCTCAGGCGGGGGCCCGCCACTACTCCCCAGCAGCTCTTCCTCCTCAGCACTCACTTCCTCAATCAGGTAGTCAGTGATATTCTTCAAGATTGGGTTCTGAGAGGGCAGGCTCTAGTTGGGAGGGAGAAGAAAAGCAAGTGAGGCAGAGAAAGCCCCTTAGGGTAGGTAGCCTAGGAACCTAATTTGAAAGGCAAGGTGAGGCTGAAAGAATTCAAGGCTCACTTGGCCTGTTACCGCTGCCCCAGGATTTGTCTTCATGTTTGTATTTATTCTACACATTAGCCCACAAATAATCACTAACACCAATCTGTTCTCCTGGAAGACCAGAGATGCCCACAGATGAGGGGGTATTGGCTGCTTTTGAAAAAGTTCTATGGAGAGTCACTGACTGTTGGCAGAGGAGGTGTCCCCGGCTCAGAGGCCCAGAGCTGGGTCCTGTCGTCCAACGTATGGATCAGCTTGGCTGCCAGCTTGATGTCATTGCGCACTATCTGCTTGTGTTGAGTAATGCCATTGATATTGCGGACACGACGGGTCAGGTCTCTGTTCACACCAGGACTCAGCTCACACTCCCGGAGCTGGGAAGAACAGAAAGCTTACCAACACTTGCCCAAGAAGCAGCAACTCAAAAGACTGGCCCTATTGAGAGCACCAGTGATTAGACTGTGAGTTCCCTGAGGACAAGGATCAAGTGTGTTAACCAAAACAGTCCCAGAGCCTAGCCCAGAGACAACAGTACACAATTAATGTAAGCAGACTAAATAGATGAAATAGGGGGCAAAATGAAAAAATAGGAGGCAGAATGAAAGAAGCAATCAATGAACAAAGCATTCGGAGGTGTGCAGCATAGAGAGCCACACTTCTTCCTCACAACAGTCCTGCTCCCAGTACTCACTCGGATATTCTGCAGATTCCAACAGATCTCTTTGATGTTAACGCTGCGGTCAAATGTCACCCAGCCACGACGGAAAAACCTAAACAAGAACAAAGATGTTAACATAATCCTGGGGTGAAGGTGATGTTGGCCATTAACCTTCCCCCTGCACCTTTTCTCCAAGGTATCCGGGGTCACACTTCTCTCCATCCCTCACCTCCTCTCAGGCTGGGGCTCCGATAATGCCACACGCATAAAGCCTGGATATCTTTTACAAAGCTGGACAAGCAGAGGAACAGAAACCCCATTAGTAATTTAAGGATTCACATCTTCCTTCAATCCCCCCTATCCTCAGGACCCTAGGGAACTGCCTTCAGTCTTTACTCGGACAAGGAAAAAACAACAAAGAGCTTCAGAGTAACAGCATTTAAAAGCAAATGGTGCAACCAGGACCAGCCCTGGAAAGGCATGGGCCCATAGGAAAGGAGCCTCCCTGTTACAGAAATAGGGATGTATGTCAGAAGCAGTGTCAGATTATCTTCTCCCCACCTAGTGTACCGTCCCCGCCTCCCAAATTCTTCCTCCACCCGACCTTGGGCAAAACATGGAGCCTGGGTGTTGTCCCTGCCCCCAGTGCCATTTTCCCTACTCACAGAAATGATCTCAGCCCGGGAAATGTTAGGTGCGATATTGCGCATAAAGAGAGAGCAAGTCTTATGCAGAGGCCGGGGTTTACATTCCAGCCCAGGAGCATCCTTGGGCTTCTCCCTTTCTTCTTCCTTGGGCTTCTCCTTTTCCTTGAGTGCTTCTTCTATGCAGGAAATGGCGGGAGTTGGTTAGTTTTTATTATTGATTTTGGAGGAGATAGAAAAGCTGTCAAACTCCCATCCCACCTCCCCCACGCCCTTCTCTCCCAAAAAGCCACCCTCCCATCAATTTCACCGTCTCACCTCCCCCACCATTCATAGAAAGAGAATGGACTAGGAGAAAATAAAACGTACCAGCCTCCTCCTTCTCCTCCTCAGCTTGGCCACTCTCTGACTCTGACTCTGACTCCGACACACTGCCTTCGTCAAAGCTGTCATCACCACTGTGCTTCCTATTCCGCTTCTTGCTACTCTGTGGGAGCCACAGCAAGAGGGGATGAGCCAGACTACCAGGACCCCAGTCCAGACACTGACCACATGCAAGAGATCCTCTACCTTTTTGGCTTCTTTTTCAGAGTCTTCTTTCTTCTCTTCCTTGTCCCCATCACCCTCAGATTTCTTAGTTTTGTCATCACTAGAACTGCCATTTTCAACCTACAGGTAGAGACAGTCATGAGAATGTCCATTTCCCCAACAACCTTTATCAGAGGACCCCTCCCACCCTCAACAACTGAGCCCAGAAGTTCACCTGTCCCCCACCCAATACACAGCCCTCTAGCTCTAGCTCCTGTGGACCCCAGCACAATTGAAACAGTTCCGTTCCCCTGGCACTCACAGGCAGCACCCAGAGACCCCAGCACTCAGACCTGTTTGCCATCTTCTTTCTTGTCTTCCTTCTCATTGGCCTTGCGCTCTCCATCCACCAGGCCTGGTCCAGCCCGCCCTTCCTCTTTCTTGCTGGGCTCCCCAGGCTTTCCTGCCTGTTCCTCCTCCTCCTCCTGCTCCAGGATGCGTAGATCATTCTCTGTACCTCCTTCCATCTTAATCACAGCTACCAACAAAGGGAACAGAAGTCACAATCCAATGGTCCTAGCTTTCATCCTCTGGCTTTCTGTCAACCTGCTTCTATTTCCCAACCAAGACCTTGGTCACCAGACATCCACTGCCCAAACCAATCCACACACCTGCATCCAGCATCTTGACAATGGCATCAGCTTTGTCTATGTCCAGGAGAAGATTATCAAACCAGCCACTCTCCATGAGGGACAGGAATACCCTCAGTCGGTTTTGCAGGGCCCCTCGGGCCTCCTGCCGACGCTTCCCCACCTCATCTGGGTGGTACTTAGACCGAAACCTATGAAGGAAGTGGGGAGGGAAGAGACAAAATAGTCACTGGAGGCCAGGGCCAGGACATGGGGAGGGGCCCACGAAAATCAGAACTTTGCCCCCATCCTCTCACACCCATAAAAGATCATAAAAGCAGATATTGGGGAGAGGGGTATAATAAAAACACCCAATATCCCCAAAGAAACCAAAGGTTATTTTCTGAGAAGATTTGGGGGAGAGCCAGAAACTAAGAGCTCTAGATTTGGGAAGAGTAATGATTATAGGGGGGCCGGGGTTAGAGAGGCAGATCAATTGCCTTAAATCTCTGGGAGACACTAACTTAAAAAGTGTAGTTTCCCAAAGCTTCTGAGAGGAAGGCTAAGGAAATAATAGGCCCAAAGAACCTCCCTCTCCTTGCCAACCCCAAACTAGAGTCATTAAGAGGACTGCTCCCACCAACGCCCTTCATCCCTAGGTGGAAGACAGGGGGAAACCTGAAATTTACCAGATAGGAAAAGCCAAAAAAGGCAGGATACCTTTATTATTCCCCCCTTGGGAAGATAAGCAGATGGTGAAGGTACAGGGAAAGACCAAAGGGAAAAACTGAAGTGCCCTTTTAACCTCAGGTACTGCCCACAGGGAGAGCGAGAAAAGAAGGGTAGAGGGTTAGGGTAGAGCATGAATACATTTAAAATAGGACTTTGGGGTAAAAAACAAGAAATGAAGTATGAGAAAAAGGAGAAAGTATAAGAAAGTCCCAGATATCAAAAACAAAAGGAAAAACGGAAGATCAGACAGAGAAACTGGGGGGGAGGAGGGGGTTAGGCTGGGAGCAAGAACAGAGACAGGGAGAGAAAAGTACATGAGAGTGAGACAGAGAAAGAAGAGGACAGTGAAAGACATAACAGAACCACAAGTTGAGCATAAGAGGAAAGAAAAGCTGCAGGCATCACCTCCAGGATCTTTACCTTGGCCGCTTGGTCAAACAGAGCTCAAGATTTAACTAGCGCGCCCAGGGCCCATGCTGGCAGGTGGGCCACCGGCTGGCTCCTGGCTGGGGTGTCCCGGCCCGGATGCCGCACCCCCGCGGGACTCCGCGGTGGGGGCCCTGACTGACTAACTGCCTGAGCAATCACATTCAGCTAAACTGCTGCATTGTGCACAGCAGTGCCCTGCCTGTCTGCCTGGCCGGGGCAGTGCGGCTCAGCCCAGGGGCTCATGTATGGGCTGGGTATGGTGGGGGTGGAGGTGGGTTTGCTCCGAGCTCCGTCGATGAGCGGGTGTAGTTCCCAGTTCTGGCTCTTTTCAAGGAGGAGGAGCAGAAAGAGGATGAGGAGGAGGAGGAGCAGGAAGGGGGGAAAAGATGGTTGATTAAAATTAAAACATCCACAAAAAGAAAAAAATTAAAATTCTTTTTCTGTCAAATGACCCTGAGATCTTTGCTTTTCTTGTCTGGATTCACTCGTTGCTTTTGGGAGGACACCACAGCCACACAGGGTCCCGGCGATCAGGGATGACAATGACCCAAATCCAGCAAGGGGGGAAGCAGTCTGTCTGCTGCCCCAAGGGAATAGGTGGCTCTGGCCGGCTGCCTGGAGGTGTCCCACTGACTGAGGACAGTGGGGAAGGGAGATGGATAGGGGGCTGTGGCAGACACTGAAGTGAGGAGGAGAACCCATCAGCCAATGCTGCTGTAATTCCCATCCCCCACCCCACCCCCCAGGAAGTTCTGGATTGGGGAAAATGGGAAAAGGACAGGGCTGCAAGCTCCACTGGCAGGGCCAGGGGAAACATGCCAGGGAAAAGACCACAAGAAAGTGGGGCACTCACCATTCCTCATCCTTATGAGCCAGGAAGAAATCCTGCATCTGCTGCCTCCGAAAATCCAGCTTGTAGTCATTATAGCGCTTAACTGCCTCTGTCTCATCCACAGAGTCATCCAACGATAGGAGAAACTCCTTGAAGCTTTTCATCACCGGTGGTGGCACACCCAAGTCAATCTCTGCAATGCTACCCAGCCTGGAGGGTGGGGAGATGGTCAGGAAGTCTTGGTTTTGGGGGAAGAAGTGGGAGGCTGGAGGGGCCGAGGTAGCCAGCTGCCCCCCTTCCTTTGCCCACATGGACCGTACCCCACGCACCAACCGCTACTACCCCCACAGGCACTCTGTGTATCTAACCCACCTCCTGCCACAGTTTTCAGCAACCCAAATCATTCCCCAAGCCCAACAATTCCCTTCTCCCAAGAACCCTAGAACCACAGATCTTTACCTGGCCTGGATAGGCAGAACATGATGCTGCATGATGTGGACATCTGGATGGCCCCAGGGCTGAGGGGGGCCATAAGTTGGGCCCCCACCCCCCCCAGCATAGGGCATCTCATAGCCACTGTGGTATGGGTCAGAGCTGTGCTCATCCCTGAGGGTGGGGGACACAAAAGTCAGACAGAGGAGAAAATCATCTCTCCGGAACATAAAGGAGGATGGGACAGAGGGAGAGACATGGAATGTGGTCTCTCACCCAAGGGTTTAAAGGGACAAAAAAAAAAATGAGTTTATAGGAAGTTTGAGAAAAGGAAATGACAAAGTTCTCAGCAGAAGTGAGGGAAGATAAACTGTTGCCACCTCACCAGTCTCGCCTCATGCGCTTCTGTGGGGGGCTGAGCTCATGGCGGGGAGGAGAGAAGCGTTCTCGCCGATTCCGGTCATAGTCACGATATTCACCCCGACTGCGGCGCTCCCGACCACGGTCCCACTCTCTGGAGATAAGAACAAGTAACAGTAAGACAGAGTTGGATATCCCAAGGTAACACTCCTGAACAGGACCTTCCAATCCTGACACCAGACTAAAAGCCGAAAATTATAAAACTACCCTCTAAACAGAAAAAGACTCTTGCCTACTTCTATCACTTCAGCCATTACCTACAAACTAATGGGTCAACTCTCTTTCCTCCAGCCTGGCCTTTTTCCTGGATGCCAGACCAATATTAATAATCCCCTACTAGATGGCCATTGTCACCTTAAATTCAACATGTCGGAATTCAGCCTATTATTTCCACCATATGGGACCAAACTTATTTCCCTCCTCCTGTTTCCCATGCTCGGCATATCCATATATTACCATGTACCCAGTTACCAAGTATCACCCTCACCACAACTTTGTTATTGGTTTGTTAATCCTATGCCTCAAAGCCTATCAAAGCTGCCCTCTTCCCTGTCACCCCCTAGGTCATTTCTCCTGAGTGCAGCATGGGTTCTGCTTACCTGCCTCCTGTCTCTCCCGCCTTCTCTACAGTCAGTGATCTTTCTCAAACACAAATCCGATCATGCCTTAAATGCCAGTACATAACACTGTTCAAAACCTTGGTTCCTGGCTGTCACCCTAGACTCTCCACCAGTCACTAGTACCTCATCCCCATCACAACAAAATAGCCTTTGCTCTAACCCAAAGGTTTTTCAAACTTCTTAGTCTTAGGACCCCCTTACACTCTTAAAATGTTTGAATACTAAAGAGTTTTTGCTTACGTGGATTATATCTATCAATACTTACTGTATTCAAAATAACAGAAAAATACCTATTTAATTTAAAGTTATATATTAACATAAATTACAGATTTTTATTAAAAAATGGCTATTTTACAAAAAAATATTAGTGAGAAAAGTGTCACAGTTTTTATATTTATAAATCTTCTCAAGGCCTGCTTTAACAGAGACAGCTAGATTCTCATATTTGCTTCTATATTTAATCTTTTGTGATATTTGGTTGCTTGAAAAATATGAAGAAACCCTGGTCAGGTGGCTCAGGTGAATGGAGTATTGTTCCCATATGCCAAATGGCTGTGGGTTCGATACCTGGTCAGGGCATATAGGGGAGGCAACTGATCCATGTTTCTCTCTCATTTCTTCTCCCTTCCTCTCTTTAAAAAAAAAAATCAATAAAAACTATTTTTTTTAAAAAAAGAAAAGGAAATACTTTAATAGCCTTTTCAGATAACTGGGAATATTATTTGGTTCCACCCAAAACTTGACAAGAGGTAGTTTGCTATATTAAAATCCATTTTTCTACCTTGATCTTTATTTTATTTTTTTTAAAATATATTTTATTGATTTTTACAGAGAAGAAGGGAGAGGGACAGAGAGTTAGAAACATCAATGGGAGAGAAACATTGATCAGCTGCCTCCTGCACACCTCCTACTGGGGATGTGCCCGCAACCAAGGTACATGCCCTTGACTGGAATCGAACCTGCCGCAGGCCGATGCTCTATCCACTGAGCCAAACCGGTTAGGGCTACCTTGATCTTTAAATGGATCTTGACACATCTCCTTAGACCAGTGGTCGTCAAACTGCAGCATGAAAACACGTACGTTTCGAATCTCCTCTTTATTTACCCTCTACATGGATGTAACAAATTTGATTTTCAGAGAGAGAGAGGTAGGGTCGAGGGATAGAAAGACACCTCTCATGAGAGATGAACATCATGGCTGCCCTCCTGCAC
>NW_005871048.1:57202-68866 GCF_000147115.1 Myotis lucifugus
CCAGGTTCGATTCCAGTCAAGGGCATGTACCTTGGTTGCGGGCACATCCCCAGTGGGAGGTGTGCAGGAGGCAGCTGATCAATGTTTCTCTCTCATCAATGTTTCTAACTCTCTATCCCTCTACCTTCCTCTCTGTAAAAAATCAATAAAATATATTTTTTTAAAAAAAAGTGACAATTTTTCTTGAAGTAACAGATTCTCTTAGTTTGTTTTCAAGAAAATTTCTACCAAACACCCAAATACGATAACCAATATTTGACACTTTCATTCAGATTTTTTAAAATATATTTTTATTGATTTCATAGAGGAAGGGAGAGGAAGAGAGAAACATCAATGAGAGAATCATTGATCGACTGTCTCCTGCACGCCCCCTACTGGTGATCAATCCTGCAACCCACGCATGTGCCCTGACAGGGAATCAACCCAGGATCTCCTGGTTCATAGGTTGATGCTCAACCACTGAGCAACACCTGCTGGGCTCGTTCAGATTTTTAAACAACTAAAAAAAACAAAAAAAAAAACAAGCCCTAACCCATTTGGCTCAGCTGAGAAGAGCGTCAGCCTGTGAACTGAAGGATCCCAGGTTCAATTCCGGTCAAGGGCACATACCTAGGTTGTGGACTCGATCCCTGGTTGGGGGAGTGCAGGAGGCAGCCGATCAATGATTCTCTCTCATCATTGATGTTTCTATCTCTCTCTCCCTCTCTCTCCCTCTCTGAAATCAATAAAAATACATTTTAAAAAAACCTGTTATTCAGCTCAGTTTAATCCCACAATGCTCTTCCTCAAGATAACCACTTTACTCCTATATGCATACTTCCCATTTGTCATGTGTATTAAAAAAATGTAAATGCAAGAATCCAATTTAATAAAAGTTTTACTGCTTCATCAAGGACATTAAGTGTAAGTGGTTTGGTTTATTTATTTTGTTCATTTGTTTGTTTGTTTGTTTTTGTTTGATGCCACTGCCTTGATTTGTGCTAAGGCACCAGCAGTCTTACCTACCATTGCTATAGCACCAGCAGTGCAAATGTCACTGTGCAGTGAAAACAACAATACTACGGCACTATAAAAATAGTTGTAATTAATCTCACACACACCCTAGAGTCTGTGGACCACGTGGATTTTGAGAACCACTACTCTAGAATATCTGCTCTTTTCTGCACCCATTATATCCACAACTCAAAGCTGTTCACACTACCAATGTCTGGGGAATTCGCACTCATCTCCCCAAGTCTTGCTATAAGCATTACTTTCCCGTAGCTCTCCCCAATACACCACCTCCACCACTGTTCCCCTCCCTTAAAAGATGCTCCTTCAACCGCTGCCATCTTTATGATGATCTCTCATACGTACTCATTTGTAGCATACACCCCAGAACATTTTGCCCCCCAAGACTGTAAGCTCCTGAAGGGCAATAAAGGCCAGTGTGCTCTGCAGTTGAGCGTTGACCCGGGAACCAAGAAGACCCCGGGTTGGATCCCCAGTAAGGGTGTGTGCAGGAGGCAGCCATGATGTTCCTCTCTCATAAATGTTTCTTTCTATCCCTCTCCCTTCCTCTCTCTCTCTGAAAATCAACTTTTTACAACCATATTTAAGGTAAATAAAAAATAAATTAAAAAACTACATCTTATTCATCTTCAAAATCCAGAACACCTTTCCTTCTTTCTTAGAAAATAACCAAAGATGCCCTGACCAGTTTGGCTCAGTGGATAGAGCATCGGCCTGCGGACTGAAGGGTCCCGGGTTCGATTCCGATCAGGGGCATGTACCTTGGTTGCGGGCACATCCCCAGTAGGGGGCGTGCAGGAGGCAGCTGATCGATGTTTCTCTCATCGATGTTTCTGGCTCTCTATCCCTCTCCCTTCCTCTCTGTAAAAAATCAATAAAGTATATAAAAAAAAAGAAAATAACCAAAGAAAACAAAGTGCCAGAGTCTCTACAGTGAAGAGAGACACTCCGACTTACAGACCGAATGATTTGTTATCACAGTAAGTCAGCAAAAACTTTTTTTCTGGTAATGTTTCCAAATGGAGCCACTGCCATCAGCTATTAGATATTGGTGACACCTCTTATATTTAAAAAACAAAATCTTCCACAGTTTCTCTTAATCTTGATTTTTTTTTTGAAATCACATCACATGTTTCTTAATGAAAGCCACCCGACCTATCATTAACTCAAGAATATCCCAGAAAGCTAATCACTGGCGAATCAGACCTAGTCCCATCACAGTCGAACTCAACCATCACTGTCCAAAGACCTTTCTGACTTTAGGCAGGACAACCACAGAAATGTAATCATCTCCTGCCAGGGAACTGGTCCGACCACCTCGCCACTCACATCGACTCTATGCTACTTTGTCTGAACCAACCTTTCTGAAGTATAATTTACACACAGTAACATGCACACGTTTCAAGTACATTTATAAAGATTGCTTTTCCATACTCAAACTCTCTTAGTCCTATTGCTTTGATCTTCTGGATATTTCAATAATCTTTGGCCAATAGCAACTAGGTTTAACGAACCACATGAAACAATCAAGTATGAACGATTTCAGTTTGCCCTCCTCAAATGAAAAAGGAAAGGCAATGAGGGTGGAGTGCAGCAGAATGAGCCGGAGGACAAAACTGGGGGAAAGGGTCTTACCGGTCATTCCAGTCGTCCCCTCGGCGTCTCTCATCTCTCTCCCGCGAACGGTCATAGTCGCTGCGCTCTCTCCTGAACTTGTCCCTGCGTCTTCGGTCGTACTCGTCATCACTGTCACCCATGGCGCCGTCAAAGGGGGCCTGGGGCCCAGACAAGGGTGCTCAGGGTGTTGGACAACGACGAGAAGAGGAAAGGCTCGCCCCTCTGGAGCAGCACACCCGCCTCTTCCCGCAATTGCCGCCGTCTGCGGTCCCCGCCATCCTGTCTTCTTCCCCGGCGGGCGGACCGCCCCCACACTCCACTCCCCCGCCCACCCTCCCCACCCCGCCATCGGCTCTGGGCGCCTGTCCCTCCCTCCTGCCTCAGCCCCGGCTCCCAGGCCCCTCCCATCCCCCACCTGGGAGGGTCGCGACCGTTAGTCTCGCACTCCGACGTACTGGTTCTTTGGGAGACCTGGGCCCGCCCCTTGCCTCGGGCGCGCGGTGAGGACCGGGAAGAGGGTGAGAGGGAGATTCGGGCTCTCAGCTACGGGGCCGAGGAGACGCGATGAGAGCGGGGCAGTCGAGGATGAGCGGTCGGCGCGCGCCGCTCGCGCAGCGCCTGCGTCACTCGCGGAACTGCACCTCGAACTACAAACTACTACCCGAGCGGCCCTAACTGGAACTAAACCAAAGAGGGAAAGGCCGGGAGCACAGGGGGATGATGGGAAGGTACGGGGAACTCAGAAAGCTCGCGATATTTCTGGGGCGGGAACTGCGCGACTGTGAGGAACTACGGAGGCTGGGCTGGGCCAAGCTTAGCCTGGGGAGGGCGGTAGAGTCCTCTGGGCGTGAAGGAGCGCTTCCTTAGGCCGAGGTCGAAGGTCGCACTCACCCGGAAGTGTCTGGTTCTGGACCGTAGGCATTAGCCGCCACCGCTTTGCTCGGGATATTTCAAGACCTCATCGGGGTTGTTCCCCAATCTCCTCGCGTGGGGCAGGGGCTTGAGGAGTGCGGGCGTTTAGCGGGGTAGAGCGACCATTTTAAGCATTTCCCACCATTTTGTGTTCCCACCTGAGAACCAGCGTTTATTGGTGCCTAGTATGCCGTACCTGCAAAACTCATTATTCTTACTCTTCTTCGGCAGAGGTGCCCCCGTTTGTAAGTAATACTGTCAAATCTCAGTCTCATCCCCAACCAGTACTTTGATGACAGAGGTTGTAGGTTGAGATCTTGATCAACAGGCGTTATCTAGCTGGCCCCAGAGTAAATGCACTATCACCCCAGGGCAGTGGTCGGCAAACTCAGTCAGCAGAGCCAAATATCAACAGTACAACGATTGAAATTTCTTTTGAGAGCCAAATTTTTTAAACTTAAACTATATAGGTAGGTACATTGTTATTAACTTAATTAGGGTACTCCTAAGGCTTAGGAAGAGCCACACTCAAGGGGCCAAAGAGCCGTATGTGGCTCGCCAGCCACAGTTTGCCGACCACAGCCCCAGGGGGTAACATCTAGTCCAGCGGTTCTCAACCTGTGGGTCGCGACCCCCTTGGGGGTCGAACGACCCTTTCACAGGGGTCGCCTAAATTACATATTGTTTTTGTGATTAATCACTATGCTTTAATTATGTTCAATTTGTAACAATGAAATTGGGGGTCACCACAACATGAGGAACTGTATTAAAGGGTCGTGGCATTAGGAAGGTTGAGAACCACTGATCTAGTCAGTGGGTTGTTCAGTGAGTGTGAAGATTTCATAGGAAATGCTGCCTTACTCCCAGCACTGAGAGGAGGGGTGTCTTTACAGCAAACTACATTTAAAAGAGTGTATACAGCCCAGCCTACGTGGCTCAGTGGTTGAGCGTCGACCTATGAACCAGGAGTTCACAGTTCGATCCCCGGTTAGGGCACATGCCTGGGTTGTGGGTTCGATCCCCGGTGTAGGGTGTGCAGAAGGGAGCCGATCAATGATTCTCTCATCATTGATATTTCTCTCTCTCCCTCTCCCTTCCTCTCTTGGAAATCAATTTTTTTTTTAAGTGTATTCAGTCATCCATTGGTATACCTTGGTATCTTCAGGGAATCGATTTCAGGACCCCTGGGGTACCAAAATCTTCAGATGCTTAAGTCCCTTATATGAAATGGCATAGTATTTGCATATAACCTGTACACATCCTTCTATATACATTAAGTCATCTCTAGATTACATATAATGCCTAATACAATGTAAATGCTATGTATATAGTTTTTATACTGTACTGTTTAGGGAATAATAACAAGGGAAAAAACTCTACATGTTCAGTACCAGATGCAACCATGGTAGCCCTAACCACAGAGTACATATTAGCTAAATGTAACTATTTTTAAAAATATATTTTATTGATTTCAGAGAGGAAGGAAGAGGGAGAGATAGAAACATCAATGATGAGAGAGAATCATTGATTGGTTGCCTCCTGTATACCCTCACTGGGGATCGAGCCTGCAACCGGGGCATGTACCCTGACTGGGAATCGAACCATGACCTCCTGATTCATAGGTACACCAACCAGGCTAAATGTAACTTTTTTTCTGAATAGTTTCTATCCTCAGTTGATTGAACCCAGGGATATAGAGGGCTGACTGTAGCAAAGTTGCAAAAAATTGGACCAGGGCCCGGCCAGTGTGGCTCAGTGGTTGAGTGTCAACCCATGAACCCAGAGGTCACTGGCTGGATTCCTGGTCAGGGCACATGCCCAGGTTTCAGGCTCAATCCCCAGTAGGTGGCGTGCAAGAGGCAGCCCATCGATGTTTCTACCTCTCCATACCTATCCCTTCCTCACTAAAATCAATAAAAACATTTTTTTAAATTGGACCAGAGCTTAGAAGACCTAGATTCTGCCACTTGGGAACCATGCAGTCTGGGGAAGTCACTTCTCAGCTAAAAATGCAGACAGTCACAACAATTAGGCCTCGTTGGGCTGCTGTGAGAATCAGATGAGACAATAGACTTGAAAGTGTCTTGTAAACTCTTGAGAGATTATTATTTCATGGTTGGAGGAAGAGGAGACAGTACTTGGTGGCAGAGTTGTAAAAGTAGATGTCAAGGAAGGTGGTAGATGGGAAGGGAGAATGCAGCAGGTGCTTCTGGGAAGACTCAGCAGTCAGTGGTGACGGTGGCTGAGAGCTCCTGGATACGCCAGGCACTGCAGGCCTTGCACAGGATGTGCCCATCAAGGGGGTAGCAGCCCTGACATTCACCCTCAGAGGACAGCAGCAACCCACACTCCTGTTAAGAAAGAAGCAACAGCTTTCCACTGGGCCAAGACCTCTGGGTCCTACTATACCCAGCGAGCCCAGACCCCAAGAACTCCTTTTCCCCTGGGCCAGGCCCCCTCACCTCACACTTGTAACAGCCGATGTGAAAACTGCGATCCAGAGCAACAATTCGCACAGTCTCCTCCTGACCTGGCTCAGGCATGATGGCCCCGCCACACACTGAACATCGTGGAGCAAACTTCCTGGGGTACAAGAGAGCCGAGGGGGTTGTCAAGCCCCAGGGTTGGAGGAGACTAACAACGGAGCCCAGGGAAGGTGGGATGCAGGAGAGAAGAGGACAGGCCAGAGGTAAGGTCTTGGATCTTGGGGAAGAAAGCCATGTTAACCAGAACAAGGCATGGCAAGGGTGGGAAACAGAAGGGGCTGGTACTGGGACATGAAGAAATGAGAAAGACAGGAAAGGCAGACATCCTGAGACAAAGGCGGGGGATCTAGCCTGACCTGTGGAAGTCCTCAATGCAGTGGATCTGGCTGGTGGCATCCACCGTGAACGGAATGCCATCAAGTCCACGGTGGCACACCACACAGGTGAAGCAGCCAGGGTGGTAAGCCTTCCCCATAGCCCGAAGGATCCGGTCCAGGATGGGTTGAGAGCATGTGGAGCACTTCTCCAAGGTGGCCTGTTGGGAAGGAGGGCAGGAAGGTGGGGGTCTGTGGAGGACCACGGCAGCCCTACAGGCACCCTGCCAGCCCACCCATCTGTTTAGCCCCCTGCCTGTGATTTAGCGAAAGGTGGCTTTGAACAGATCTGAGTGCAAAACTCATCACTGCAACTTTTGGGACAAGTTAAGTAGCCTCTCTGAGCTTCAGTTCCCTTCAATATATGCCTTACAGTGTGCTGTGGTCAACACACTCCCTTAACGCTAAAATAAATGCCTCACATTTGTAAGGGGCTTCTGTCCTTCCCCTTCAGCAGCCACTATTTAGCTGCCTAATTTCTCCCTTCTTGTCTATCAGTTTCAGTCCCCCACCGTGAGCCCTGTTCCTCATGGACATCTGGTTTCCACCTTGGATGGCAGCCCCTGCCTCTTCTGCTGATTCCAGCCCCCAGTCCCAACCACTCACCACATAGCAGCTCTCACAATACGCCCTCCTCTCCACGGCATAGAAATGTTGGCCCCGAAGCTGGGCACGGCACGTAGAACACACAAAGCAGCCAACGTGGAAGACGCGGTCCAGGGCGACAACCCCGGCCCCATCCCCGACCACATCTTCTCCACAGCCCCCACATCGGCCTGGGGACAGGGAGGGACAGGGTCAACCGGCAGAGGCCAGGAAGCCAGAGCTGGTGTCCCTCTGACCCTCCAGTCCCCCACCCTGTCCACCCATCCTCAGACTCCGCTCACCGAAGTACTCCCCATTGGGCGGGTGGCTCATGTCATGCACCAGCTTCTTGGTCAGTCTCTCGAGCTCCTCCTCAGGAGGCTGGCTCAGGGGACCCTGGGAGTTGAGAATCAGGAGTTGGTGGCACTACCTCTAGCTTTCAATGCTGTCAAAATACCTGTGGGTGACCAGGAAATGCCACCCAGAAAGCTCACTGGAGAACATCTCAGGGTCCAAGGGCATGACTTGAAAAGCTAGTGTGTGACTCGGGTCCCCTCCCTCCTACAGTTCCAGACCTGCCCCACACCCCTAGGGGGAGGAGGGGAGGTGCGGAGCTCTGACACTCCCCGTCCCTGACAACCAGGGCTTAGAACACCATCCCCACCCGACCCAATCAGCGTCCAGTTGTCTGAGGACTTCCAATCCCATTCCCCTGGGCTTACCTGGTGCCCGTACCCACTTCCTCTTCCTCCTCCTAGAGGACTGGAGCTCCCAGCGACCTCCTCTTTACTCCCAAGCCCTGGCTCTCGGTGGCCCCTATAGCCAGCCCCCCAGACTTCGCCTCGGCCTGGGAGAGGAAAGTGGGGGCCCAGCAGGGGCCCTGAGGCCTGAGAGGGTCCCCCCCTTGGAGGGCCACAGCCTCTCACTGGCTGTGCCACCTTCACTTGCACAGGAAAGGCAGGGCCAGCAGGAGTGCTGGCTGTGGCATAGGAGGCTGGAGTGGGGCCCCCATAGGGGGATGCTGGGAGCAGCGGGGGAGGAACACCCCCTCCATTCAGCTTCAGGGAGCCTGAGCCAGGGCGGTAGGCAGGGGGCTGAGGGGGCTCATAGACCTGGGGAGAAATGCAGACCAAAAGGAGTGAGCAGGCCGTTATAGGACACGCATCTGTGGAAGCCCACCCCCACCCATGTGTGTGTCACCCAGGGAAGGGCTGGTTTCTGACAAGGGCCCACCCTTGAGTGGCTGACAACCCACTGAGCTCTGGTGGCCCAGCTCCTGAGTGGGTGTGTGCATCACTTACATAAGAGAAGGCCCGGAAGTATGATTGCTGGCGTTCAGGGAAGAAAAGAGATTGGGGTGAGGGAAAGGGGCCAGGGAGAAGGGACAGGGGGGTCCCCTGCCGGTCAGGCCGTCGTGGGGCATGGCCTCGACCCCCATCCAGCTCGGCCAACATGTTGGTGAGGGAATCTATCTCAGCATCCAGACTTCCTGGGTGCAGCCGGCCCCGGTCTGGGGGGAGTCCCTGGGGATAGAGCAAAAGCAGGGAGAATGCAAATCACATGGCCTCCTCTCCTGCCCAGGGTGCTATGCACCCCCCCCCCCAAAATCTGGTTCTTACCTGCGAGCGCGGGGGTGCTCCACGGCACCCCACCCAGGCCGGCCCCCGATCCTCCAATCCCCCGGGGGCCTGGTAACACTGCTCGGCCGGGACGGGGCAAAAACTGACCCTGGGGTGGGGCTGGAGCGCTGGGATGAGTTAAAGCAGAGTGAAGATGGAGATGGGGAAGGGGCCGAGGTGACACTGGTGGAGGTGCCCTCTCGGTCCCTCTCCTCCTCCCACCCACCCACACCCGGGGTCGGAGAGCGGGACCGGACGGCCGCCGCGAGGGCAGGGGTCCCTGGTCCCTGGTCCCAGCCCCGCGTGGGGAAGGGCGGCAGGAGCCGGCTCGCGCGGTGCCTCGCGGCTGCCTTACCCGCTCTCGTGGGCTGGCGGCGGCTCTGGCGCGTCTCGGGGGAGAGCTCGTCTCTGAGGGGCTCGGGGGGGCTCTGGCTGTCTCGGGGGGAGCCAGGTGGGCCCCGACATGGTCTGGAGCGGGGGCTGCGCACGGCGATCAGGGTCCCACGGAGCCCCGGGCCTCCGGCCCGTCTCCCTCCTTCCGTCACACACCCCGTTTGGGACTCCGGGAAAGAAACTTTTTCGGGCTTTCTCACCCCCCTTCCTCCCTAATTGGAGGGAAGGCCACGCCCCCGGTGACGCGAGCGCATTCCTGGGGGAGGGTCACGTGGCCCCCCCGGGCTCTAAAGGGCGTCCCTCTCCCCCCCTTACCCCTCTCTCCTCCGCCGGAGCCGGCCCCCTGCTGCCCAGGAGGCAGGGCTTTCCGCGGAGCCCCAGTCTGGGGGCTGCGGGCGGCCTCCATGGCCATGAGCCTCCCCCAGCTGCCTCCGCCAGCCCTGCACGTGGCCTCCTGGCCCCTGGGACACCCCAGCGCTCCTCTCTCCCCCATCCCGGCCATACAGACCTCTCCCTCTTCCTGTCCCCCTACCCAACCCCCACCCCCACCCCCACCAGCAGTGTTGAGCCACAGTAGTGTTTAGGTCTTTTATTCGGTTCAGCAGTTAGAAAAATAAAACAGAACAAAAACATCACAACCTCGGGGTCAGTGAGTCTGTCGGGTGAGGGGGAGACTGAGGTAGCCTAGAGTCTCAAGCAGAGACCTAGCCCCCATCAAGGCACCGGTGAGGGGAAGGAGGGGGCAGAGCTGACTCCCTCCTCTGGCTGGGCAGGGAGGGCCGCCCTGCATTAATTAGTGCATCAGGGCCCCGCTCCTAGAGATCTAGAGCCGCCCTAGCCCAGGACCCCCTAATACCTCCCCCTGGCCATGTGTCCCATGTTCAGGGCAGGCAGGAGGCAGCCCTTCCCTCCTCATCTGCTATGAAGGTGGGCTGCCAGCCGGGACGCTCTACTTCAGCAACAAGGCATCAGAGATCAGTGCAAGTGACAGGGGTGACACCATGAATGAGCAGCGTGGGGCCCAGATCCCGGCTCAGAATCTCCAGCAGTGCCAGGTAGTGGGGGTATCGGGCAGGATCAGCAGGTGGCCGTGGCAAGTACAGGAAGGTGAGAGCGGTGGTGGGCCCCTCCTCACCATCCCCACCCTCAGGCCCACCGGGCCCTCCTCTGCCGCGCCCTTGCTGGGCCCGAACCAGGCAATTGGCGCTGCAGGCCAGGGCCTCTGCCTCGGAGTCTCCCCGCCTGCTGTTCACAAAGTCCCCTTCCTCCTCCTCCTCGGGCTGTCCGGACCCAGCCCCGTCACCCCACACCACCTCCTGCACCTCAGCCCGGATCCTCAGCTGGCTCAGCAGGGCCCGGAGACGCCCCTCAGCAGCCCCAGGGGCCTCTTGAGGCCCAAGGCACAGGAAGATCCGGAGCCGGGCACTGTGCCAAGCAGGTACCATGCCCAAGATGGTTGCCATCTGCAGCAGGAAGAGGCCACAGACGTCCACGTAGCCAGGGCCACCCCGAGGCCGCAGCAGGTTGAGGGGCCACACATCCACATGATGCTGCTGAGAGGTACTGCCGGACCCCCGGCTCAGACGCTCAGGGGGCAGGGCCCCACAGGCTCTTGCCAGAACCACGTTCTTGTTCATCTTGAGGGCGTCTACCACTGTGGCCACGTAGTCCTGAGGACTTAGAGCTCGGGGGCTCCCAGGAGCCCGGGGTGGAGGGAACAGGGTACTCAGGGCTGGGGACCCGCCCTCCTGGGTACCATTAGCAGGCTCAGAAAAAGCCGGGTCTGTCAGGAAGTGATCCTGGGGTACAGCATCATCGTAGAAACCCAGGACCAACGTGTTGGGCTTCATGCCACCTGGGGGCAGGTAGGGGGAGACAGGAAGAAAACAACAGGAATCAGACTCGCCAGCTGAGTTTATACCACGCTATACGCATCCACTCATACATGCTGATGGCAACATCAGGTGTGAGATTTGTTTGTACTGCGCTTGGGTTCTTAGGGCAACATTATGCAGGTTTGCATAATGAGTTTTCGTTTTCCCAAACACTTTCTCATGCATTTACTTGGTTCATCTCCATGACTCATCCCCCCATTTAAATAGGCTAAGTTTCACCTTAAGATTCTTTTAACTAATGAGCACTTTCAGTGGCAGTAAGATGTATTCACTCCAAGCTTCTAGCAACACACATTTTTCATGATGGGCAGTGAGAGTCTGACTCCACTGGGCGGACCAGACCCCTGATTAGTCAAGCCGATGGCCTCGAGATCCAGGGAAACAGCTTGCAGACTCCGCTGGGGGAGGGCGAGGACTCGGTGCTGCCCAATCTGTTTCCCTAATGATGGCCTGTCCAAAGCATGATCCCTGGGAAAGGGACAGCTACCATCTGCATGCTAACCGGGGGCCATATCCTGTTGAAAGCACTTGGTGTTTCATTTAACTCATTAACCCTTGAAGCAGTGCTATTTCATAGGGACTATTTACTCCCTTCAATAAGGACACTGAGGCACAGGCAGTGAGTCACTGCTCAAAGATCATGGCTGGCAGGTACAGGGGTGGCAGGAAACATGCACTCAGCACCAAAGCCAATTCTCTGAGCCTCTGGGCTCGGTGTGGGAACAACCACAGTGCCCAAGTTCCTGGCCAACGCGCTCTGGGTTTTTATTTT
>NW_005871048.1:68966-72890 GCF_000147115.1 Myotis lucifugus
TAAGTGCCTATGGGAACACTAAGGAGGAAGTCACTTGTCTCCAGGTGCTGGTCATGAATTGGAGCTTTCCAGGAGGTGAAAAAGCGAAGAGGATTTTCCTAGTTCCCCCACGTGCAATCTGCGACCTCTTCTAAGTTCCTTTCTCTTGAAACAAATGGGTTGCCAGGAGAATTTGTTGAAAGGAAATTTAAAGGAAATCATTTTGCTTTTATTTGAATCATTTTCTGCAGGTTAAGTTTCCTAAAAGTAGGTCTCTTGCTTGGCACAGGTTTCCCCACGAAAGAGACCGGGCCCTTAGATGCTCCAGGGCCTATCTCATAATGCTTGATAGCATCCAAAACACCTCAACCCCTGAACTCCAGCTGATCTTACAAATGAAGCTAGTCACACCCCCTCTTGAGCATGTTCCAGGGTTCTGACTTACACCCAGCAGGGCAACGTCCAGCACTTGATCTTTAGCCAGATTCTGAGCGGAGCAGGAAGCACGCACTCAGAGAGCGCTCAGATGCCAGCCCCGAGATTAAGAAAAGAGGAGGCAGCTGAGCACAGATTTGGAGGAAGCCGGGGTGCAAGGCCAGAGGCCTCAGCACTGCAACAATCACAAGCTGGGAATCTTCCACTCCACCCAAACGCATCAGCCCCACACGCCCTCCAAATCTTTGTGGAGGCCGTGTTGCAGCCCTTCCTACTTTTCCACCCCTTCAAGGCCCAGCTGAGATACTATCTCATTAAAAACCCTTTGCAAGCCACATAAGTGCACACTGGTCTTCCTTTCTTTGAACTCGGGTGGTTAGAAACCATCTGTCACAGATTTGATGGGGCAGCCCCAGCTTCAGATAATACTCCCTTTGTCCCCAGAAATACAAATACAGGCTCTTTGTCTTCAGAGCCTGTGCCCCAATTTTTGGATGAGAAAAAAGTAATGTGTCACCCATCTCTAGTCCTTAAGCATCTATTCCAAGACCTGATCACATACTGTCTTATTATCTTTGAGTGCCACATCTTATCTGCATTAGATTGTGGGTTCGTTTTGGGGTTTGCAGTCTGTAGTTGACTCTCTCGGGTGGTGGAGGGGAGGGAAGCAGAGACTGAAAAGGGCCACAGAGGGGTCAGAGGGGATCCCGGGAGGAGCAGCTCACCAAGGCCTGAGATCCGCAGCAGATGCTGAGCCCCCTGGCGCACAGAGGGTGAGAGGGTGAGGTCCACAAAGGCTTTCACTTGGGCCCGGTCCACAAGGCTCAGCCACGCCCCATACTGTGGCTGCACAGGGTCCGAGGGCAGGCAGTCTACGAAGAAGGAAGGCAGCAAATGTGGGCCAAACTCAGGTTCTTTCTCCTAGAGTCCAAACCCCAAGTACGCAGAAGAAAAAGTTTGGACAGACAGGGCTGTGTGCTGGATGGAAGGGTCATCTGGGAAGAAGCATGAGGCCTCTGGGACGCAAAGAATAACAAGAACGTCCGAGACAAGAAGCAAAGGAGAAGTGGCGGCAACTCACCAAGGTCTCCCAGCGTGACGTGGCCCAGCACATAGAGGCCTCCCTTCTTGAGCTGGTTGGCCAACCGAAGCAGAGGCAGGGCGCCCCGGGGGTTCCCCACCAGGAGCAGCAGCTGGGGTCTCCAGAATTTCACATGATCCTTCCGCACGTCCAGTCGAAGCAGGTATTTACGGACCTGGAGACAGGGTGAGGTGGTGGGGAGGAAGGGCTCAACTGGGCAACCCCCACTGGACACCTACCAGACAGGAACCCCAACTCTAGCCGAGGGAAGAGGAAGCCTCTTTGTAGGGTGGGCTTTCCCAGACTGCCTCCTCCCCTTCCCACCCTCCTCTGAGATCCCCCAACCTGGTGAAAAAGCAAGGCCTGGCTGACGTAGCCCCAGCTGCTGGGGCCGCCTCGAGCTGTGAGCAGGCCACAAAGCAGGCCCATGAGCAGCAGGGAGCCGCCTGCAGCCCCAGGGCTGATGAGAAACATCATGAGCAGGCAGGAGGCCACCCCCAGCAAGCAGGTGTGCCAGGAGAACAGGCTGAAGGTGGGGCTGCAGGTGGACAGAGAGAAGGAAGGACACTCAGGGCCAGCCCTGAACACCAGGCCACTCCATTCCATTCCCAGATGTACCCCCCTTGGTCTGAGTCCTTCCTATTCGTCCTCTTTTTCAGGGGACACAGGCATTGTCTCACCGGAAGTTGGGGGCCGAGGCCCACTCCAGGCTCAGGCAGGACAGGTCCACTGCAGCATAGGCCACCAAGTAGAAGACAGTAACCACAGCAGCCAGTGTGTTCAGCTTCCCAACTAGGAGCACCAGCTGGACAAGGACCAAAAGGCTGGGCATTTGAGCTACTCCCCACCAAATGCCAATGCATCCTGCCTTGTCGTTTATATCTCCCAGCCCACAACTTTAGCTCCTCCTGATCCTGCAAGCATACCCGGGGAGGGCCTAGGGTGAGGGGAAGGGCAGATTAAAGAGAAAGGCTTACCTGTACTAGGCCCCATGAATAGAGCACAGCCCCCCAGGGGTTCCCCCCTTGGGATACCACCTTGGCTGGTGCCAAGATCATTCCTGTGCAAACAGAAATGCAGCAGCACATTAGCCTGGGCCAAGCACAGACTGAGACAGACACAGAGGGCATGCTCAGAGCTGGGCAAGGAGGCAGGGGACAGCGCACCAAAGAGGTCGTCCTGGGCCAGGGCGTGGAGGATGCGGGAGGCACCAATAAGGGAGCTCATGGAGGCTGAGATTGATGTGGCATAGATGCCAATCAACACCAGTGGGGGCCACAGGCTGATGGCACGAAAGAACCCATAATCCTCCTGCAGCAGGATCCTTCAGGAAGGGAAAGAGGAAGACATGGAAAAGAATGTGCAGCCACCTGGGGTCTTTGTGAGAAAAGCACCCACCACATTGTGTGAGGTTAAGAGGTCACTGTTCTCAACTGATCCAGCTCCTATCTCAGGGGCCACAGTAACAGATCAAGTATGCCAGGGGGACGGACTTGACATTCATTGGTCCTTGTTGGGCTGCTTTGGACACACATTCCCAGCAGTATATGAACAAGGAGCCGACTGTTTATGGAATTTGACTAGAAAGTCATTCCCCACCCTCAAACCAAGTGCTTATAACAGTACCAGGCACATGGCAAATGCTGGCTGCGGGTTATCTATCACTTAGCCAACCCTCCCATTGGCAGCAGCAGCAGCTCTCTCTCTCTCTCCCTTGGGAGAAACAGTTCCCATTTTCCCCTTTACCCCAACAACTTGGGTATCTGTCCCCCAGCCTGTGCTCTCTTTGGTGATCCCGGTGCATCAACCTTGTCCCAACAACCCCTTCACTCCCTAGAGGGCAGGGCTCACCCCCTCCCCAGGCACCTGTCACAGGTAAAGCTGGAGAGGAAGAAAAGCAGGATGTAGATGAAAAAGGTGTAGGCGACAGCTACAATGGTGCCCAGAGGAATCGCCCGGCTGGGGTCCTTCAGCTCCCCTGGAGGGAGGGGAGCAGAGGGAGAGAGATCAGCCTTCCACCATCCCCTACATCCCTGAGTCCACAGTACCCAGGTAGGGGCCCAGGGTGGCAGCCCCACACCCCCAAGAGGCAGTAGGCAGGGACCCTCACCAGACATGTTGGCGCCAGCCATGATGCCTGTGCAGCCATTAAAAAGGACGGCAAAAACGCTGGCAAAGGTCATCATGGCCCCTGTGGTGTAGTCCTTTGCGTAGCCAGCTGAGGAAGGATTGTTCCCAGGGAGGAGGTGTTACCATCCCTCTGTGATCCAGGCGTCTTGGCCCTGCCACCCGTTCCTCACATTCCACAACCCCATTTCCCCCACCAAACTCACCAAGACCCTCCCCCTGACCCATCACGGTCTGGCTGAGCTCCTCATCACCTCCTACTCCTGTATACACAGTTTTTCCCTCCAGGCCTCATCTATACT
>NW_005871048.1:74500-76663 GCF_000147115.1 Myotis lucifugus
CCCTTCCCTACAAGATGGAAGAGCCCAGACCCCCAAGTCCATCAACATTGGAGGATACAGTAGGCTCCACCGCCCCGAACAGCTCCGTTGGTGGCAATGGCACAGACAGAGAGGACAGTGAGCGCCAGGATGAAGTAGGCAACCAGGAGCATGGCCAAAGCCTGCAGCAGCCCAGCATGGCCCACCACGAACCCTGGGACATGAGGGGCAAAGCAGGTCAGAGGGCGGCTCACTCCCACCCCCACCACCCCTCACCCACTGGTCTTCAGTAACCTCCAGCCCTTCCACAACCTCATCCCCGCCCCCCTGCTCCCCACTTCACCCCCTATAAGCCCCTCCCCACATCCACTCACCAATCCTCAGGAAGACAACTATACTGAACATGGACAGGACCGTGGGCACCACCACACCCAGGAAGGTGGAGAGCTTCCGGGCAGATTCACCTCCAAGTCCTCCAGCCCCATTGGCAGGGAAGGCAACCCCCTCCTCCCCCAGGAGCCGGTAGGCCAGCAAAGGAGAGTTTTCACTGGCCATGGCTGAGAGCAGGTAGAGGAGGCCAGCAGTGGATTATGAGACCTGCACAAGAGAGTGTGCTGAATGGAGAGCAGCTCCACTGAGCTCCCCCTGCCCCCAAAATACACCTCTAAGCAAACACCCAGATGCCTTACACCCAAAGGGAGAGCTGCAAGGAAACATACATACATAAAGAATTAGTGGGGGGCTGACCGGCCCTGGCCACTGCCCCAACAATGGCAGAGTTTGCGTATCAAGGCCCCTTTCAGCTTTTGAGGGCCACACCTTTCCCCATATCCCTGAGACTAGAGATGACAGTGGTTCTGGGAAGGGGCAGAGATTCTCTTCCTTCTTAGCTAGCCGTAGAAGAGGAAGCAAATCCCCCAAAAGGGAAGTGAGTTATGGGCAGGAAGCCCTCCTCACCCCATCCTCCGCAGTTCTGAGACGACCCCCTCCCATGCAGTCGCCTAACCTAACGTCAATAAGAAACTTCCAAACCATCCCACGCCCCACCCTCCGTCAACCCTCTTCCTCAACCCATCTTAAACCAGCTCCTCTTCTCCTTGGCCCCGTCAGATGCTTCTCACCACAGGAGGCACCCTCCAAATACACTCACCGACCTCCAAAACAGAAACACAGGCAGGCAACACCAGGTGGACCCTCCTTCCCCCACCGGTTCCTGCCCACTTTCTCCCGGGGCGGGTAGGAGGGGGCCGCGATCCACCTTCGCCCCGGCCATGAGCACCCCCACGGCCCGGGTGCGGCAGAGCGCTCACTCACCCACCCAGAGGATGCAGCTGCTCGGGGGGGATCCGGGGGGATCCCCCGAGACCCACGCGCGGAGGGGGGAACGAGTGCCGGAAAAGACAGCTGCGGGCTACCGGGGATGCCAGGGCCGGGAGCCAGGCCCGGGAGCCTGCCCCCCCCCCCCCCCCGCACACGCGCCCATTGGTCCCCGGGTCCGGCCCCGCCCCGTGGGCGCGTCCTGAAAAGCCCCGCCCCTTCAGGGCTCCATTGGCCAGCGCGTCTCCCTCTCCACGTGCACCCGGGATGTGACCTGGGTTGCCCCTCCGGCGCGCGTCTCCTGCTGGGTGTAGCCTGGGCTCCTACAGCACCCATCGCCCTGATGCAAACCAGCGCCCGTCGCCCGAGCAGGACCCCACTCCGAGCTCGGAGGCGTCCGGAAGAGCCGCCGCTGGAAGGGGCGTGTGGTTATGGCTGCCGACAACCTGCAGGTGGGCGGGGTCGCGACACCTGGCCTAGGTTTGTCGCCAGGAACGCGGGGCCTCGTCGGTCCATGCCTTCGGGGGTCCTACTCTAGCCTCTCGGATCTCCGGAATGTCGGTCGGGTCCGGGCCTCATTACTCACCCCCCGTGCCCTTCGCTAGCGCCCGATCCCAGCCCACCGGCTGCGCTTTTTACTTCCGCCACCCGGAGGGCGCCATTTGCCGCGCAGCCATAAACCGGTCCTCCCCGTCCGCCGCCTGCTTTTTGTGCCTACTTTCATGGGGATAGGGTGCTCTCCCCTCTAGCAGAAATTAGAGGATTTGTTGAGCCTCCGGGGAGTTTAGGACCCCCCCCGCCTTTTCAATTCTCTTCAGGTACCCGCAACATCACCACCCTGGCGACCGTTTTTCATTCTGTAAACTG
>NW_005871048.1:76889-87998 GCF_000147115.1 Myotis lucifugus
TTGCATGCAGTACCTCATCAAATATGCATCACACTCTGTGAGGTAAGTAGGTACTGCTATTATTCCATTTTCATTAGGAAATTGAAGCTTAGAGAGCTTCAGTAATAAATTTCTAACTTTCCTTTATGGTTACACTGTCATTTGAGCCTCAGGAAATGACCACTTTTCCTCCCACTGGTCTTTGGCTGTATATTATCTGCAACATTTACTTAGGAGAGAAAGGGGCTCAAACCAGCCGAAATGTGGCCAGGGAGAGGTCTCATGAGCAGTTAAACTGTGGCATTTCAGGGCTCATCTCTGCTGCCCACAACACAGTGTGACTCCTGGATCTCACCAACACCACCCCTGCCACAATGTTTGCTGATTTCAATATCCACATTGATGAGACTTCCAACACCCTGGCCTGGCAGTTACTTAAATTCCACATCCGCCCTAGCTGGTTTGGCTCAGTCGATGATACAGCGTCGGTCTGCGGACTGAAGGGTCCCAGGTTCAATTCTGGCCAAGGGCACGTGCCCTGGTTGTGGGCTCAATCCCCAGTGGGGGGCATGCAGGAGGCAGCAAATCAATGATTCTCTCTCATCATTGGTGTTTCTATCTCTCCCTCTCCCTCCCTCTCTGAAATCAATAAAAATATATTTTAAAAAATAAATTCCATTTCCTCATAGATCTTACATTCACCCTACCCAATGGTCAATCATATCTAGACTTGTCCTTACCAATAACTGCAGTCTTTCTGTCTTCCTTTCTTCCTTCCTTCCTTCTATAATTCTTTTCTTTTTTAAAAATATATTTTATTGATTTTTTACAGAGAAGGGAGAGGGATAGAGAGTTAGAAACATCAATGAAAGAGAAACATTGATCAGCTGCCTCCTGCACATCCCCAGAATTGAACCTGGGACCCTTCAGTCTGCAGGCGACGCTCTATTCACTGAGCCAAACTGGTTAGGGCTCTATATTTCTTTCTTTCCAAATTAGAACATGACAATCAGCACACAGTCTCTGTCCACCCCTCAATAAGTTCATTATCTGTGGTTTCTGGGAACTCCAGAGGCCTAAGGAGCTGTCCCCAAACGACCCAGACATTTCAGAATGAGGACTCAACAGCCCACCGAAAGTCTCCCCTCATGCCTACTGCTTTAATTTCTGCACCTCCCAGTTTGGCAAGAATTATAGTGCCAAACTCCCCCACTCAAGGTCCTCATGGCCCAAATGCTCATGGACTCCAATCTTGATTAGCACTGAACCCAGAAATAATCCATGGCTTGAAAATTGTCAGGCCCAGCTCCCCGCCACCCCCCAGCCCAGCTTCCACCCCAAGGCCGCTCACCAGCTGGCTGACCACTGGCCTCAGTGTTTCCCAAAAATATGCCTGATTTTCAGAACCCGCTGAGTCCCTGTGCTCCCAGAACAGGTCTTCCCTCTTTCTGTTCACTTCATCTAGTAGACCTGTTGAGTAAAACTTAACTGGATGTTTGTTAAAATGATAAGAAAGACTTTATTCAGAACTATTGCCAATAGGTGTCAAGACTATCATAATAGGGGAGAGAGGTGAAGCTCAACCCCCAAATACAGCAAAGACAGCTGGGGATTTATACCTAACAAGCAGAATGAGGGGCCAGTAAATGGAAAGTTACTGCAAGGAAATACCGTGAATAGGGGGAGTCTAGCTCAAAACACTAAACGGGATTCTTGCTAAAGACAGGCCAGGGGGACCAGATGTCAAATATCAGTTATCACCTGGCCGGTGTGGCTCAGTGATTGAGCATTTACCTATGAACCAGGAGGTGGAGGTTTGATTCCCAGTTGGCTGTGGGCACAATCCCCAGTGGGGGGCCTGCGGGAGGCAGCCCATTGATGATGCTCTCATCATTGATGTTTCTATCTCTCCCTCTCCCTTCCTCTCTGAAACCAATACAAATATAAAATATATTTTTAATTTTAAAAAGAAGATATCAGATATCTCTCTAAATTGTGCTGGGCAGGCCCAGCAAGGATGGGGGGAGGGGGAGCGGTCAAGGTCAAGACCTAGTCCAGAAGAGGGTTCAGAGGAACCTGACTGAAATTTGGTTAAAGAGAGGTCAGTCCTCTACTTCACTGAATTCCCAATCCATTGATCCTGCCCTCTTTCCACTGTCTCCCACTCACTTCCTTTTTTACCCAGCTTAAAGGTCACAATCAGTGAAAAGCACTCCCTTGCCTCTCTCTCACTTAGTTACACCTCCTGGCAAAACCACAGCCCTGGTAAACACAATTTTTCATCTACCCTGATCCTGCCCAAGCAGCTGAATGTAGCTGGTGAAAACACTCAACTATGGCTGCCAGTCTCATTTCAGATTCATGACCATGAAACATAAGTGGGTCCTTAATGCTGCCCAGCACTCAGACAAGATTTCCCTAGTCCATTTACTCTCCCACACTCCCAGATGACTATTAAATCTTCACCTCTCTCCTCAACCAACCAGTGCTTCCCCCGCTGTTCTCACTCTCAGCTCACTGCCTTGTTTCCCAATTGAGAAAACAGAAGCCATCAGATGATACTCTGAGACAGTGGTTCTCAACCTTCCTAATGCCACGACTCTTTAATACAGTTCCTCATGCTGTGGTTACCCCAACCATAAAATTATTTTTGTTGCTATTTCATAACTGTATGTTGCTACTGTTATGAATCGTAATGTAAATATCTGATATGCAGGATGTATTTTCATTGTTACAAATTGAACATAATTAAAGCATAGTGATTAATCACAAAAACAATATGTAATTATATATGTGTTTTCCGATGGTCTTAGGCGACCCCTGTGAAAGGGTCATTCGACCCCCAAAGGAGTCGCAACCCACAGGTTGAGAACCGCTGCTCTAAGAGCTCCTATCTACCCACCACACTTTGCTCTGCCCTCCCTCCAGTTACTAGGAATGAACTCATCATACTCCCAGTTATGGTTCACCAGCCACTAGGTCCCATGTCATCATTTTGTTTTCCCTTTCCATTTAATCATTCCCACTAGTATAAATATGCTTTATTTATCTTGTCTTAAAAGAAAACAAATTTTCTTGAATCTACTACACTCCCCCATCATCACTCTATTTCTTTGTTGTAATTCCTTATAGCAAAACTTCTTATATGAGCTGTCTATACTAGTCATTTCCAATCCCTTCCTCTTTCTTCTTAAACCCACTACACTTAGGCTTTTGCCCCCCAGCAAAAGGGAAACTGCTCATCAAGTCAACAGTGACTTCCAGTTGGCCAGTCCTCATTTTACTAAACTACCAGCAGTATTTGACATACTTGATTACTGCCTTCTCCAACACCTTCTCATGTGGCTCATAGATTTCCTCCTGTTCTCTCTCTCTTTTGCTGGTTCTTCCTCAACTCTCCTCCTTTTTAAAAATAAAATAAGATTAAAAAATATATATATATATATATTTAATATATTTTATTGATTTTTTACAGAGAGGAAGGAAGAGGGATAGAGAGTTAGAAACATCAATGAGAGAGAAACATCGATCAGCTGCCTCCTGCACACCCCCTACTGGGGATGTGCCCGCCACCAAGGTACATGCCCTTGACCGGAATTGAACCTGGGACCCTTCAGTCTGCAGGCTGACGGTCTATCCACTGAGCCAATAAAAATATATTTTTATTGATTTCAGAGAGGGAGAGAGAAATAGAAACATCAATGATGAGAATCATTTATCAGCTGCCTTCTGCATGCCCCCTATTGGGGATCAAGCCTGCAACCTGGGCCCTGACAGGGAATCTAACTGTAATCTCCTGGTTCATAGGTCGATGTTCAACCACTGAGACATACTGGCTGGGCAAGATTTTTTGTTGTTGTTGTTCATCCTCACCTGAGGATATTTTTCCATTGATCTTTTAAAGACAGTGGAAGAGAGAGGGAAAGACAAAAAAAAAAAAACATCGATGTGAGAGAAACACATTGATTGGTTGCCTCCTGCACACACCCTGACCAGGGCCCAGGCTGGGGAGGAGCCTGCAATCAAGGTACATACCCTTGACCAGAATCAAACCCGGGACCCTTTGGTCCTCAAGCCGACACTATCCACTGAGCCAAACCAACTAGGAAAATTTTTTTAATTGATTTTGAGAGAGAAAGAGAGAGGGAGGGAGAGAGAAACATCAATGTGAAAGCACAACTTCTCATCAGATTATACATTCTTCTCCAGTGCACATGGAACATTCTTAAGGATATACCATATGTTGGGTCACAAAACTAGCATCAACAAATTCAAAAAGATTGAAATTATACCAAGCATATTCTCCAACCACAATGCCTTGAAATTAGAAATCAGCTGCAATAAGGAAGTAAAGAAACCCATAAATACACGGAGATTAAACAACATACCACTAAAAAAATGACTGGGTCAAAAAAGAAATAAAAGATAAGATCAAAAGATATATAGACACAAATGAGAATGACAATACAACATATCAAAACTTCTGTGATGCAGAGAAAGCAGTAATAAGAGGGAAGTTTATATTATTACAGGCCCATCTCAAGAAACAAGAGAAATCCCAAGTAAACTATCTAACATCACATCTTAAAGAACTAGAAAAAGAAGAACAAAAGCAACCCAACATCAGCAGAAGAAAGGAAATAATAAAAATTAGAGCAGACTTGAATAAATAGATAATAAAAGACTATACAAAAAATTAATAAAATGAAGAGCTGGTTCTTTGAAAAGGTTAATAAAATTGACAAACCCATGGCTAAACTCATTAAGGAAAAAAGGAAAAATACCCATATAAACAAAATCAGAAATGAGAGAGGAGAAGTCACCACAGATATACAAAGGATCATACTAGAATATTATTAAAGACTACTAGAGGCCCAGTGCACGGATTTGTGCACATTGAAAGAAAATTATTAGAAGAAATATTTTAATATCGCTACTCACCTTTCTCTATAATAGAAGTGTCAACCAAATTCACGATCAACAATAACATTGAAACACACATGTGCAGCCCTAACCGGTTTGGCTCAGTGGATAGAACGTCGGCCTGCGGACTGAAAGGTCCCAGGTTCGATTCCGGTCAAGGGCATGTACCTTGGTTTCGGGCACGTCCCCAGTAGGGGGTGTGCAGGAGGCAGCTGGTCGATGTTTCTCTCTCGTCAATGTTTCTAACTCTCTATCCCTCTCCCTTCCTCTCTGTAAAAAATCAATAAAAAATATATTTAAAAAAAAAGAAAAGAAACACACGTGTGCAATTGGTGCCAGCAAGAGCTTTATATGTATCACACATGTGTGAATCAACTTAGCCTTTTATATATAGAGAATAAACTTGCTTAATTAGACCTGCTTTCTGATTTAGCTAAACTTTTTCCAGCCCAGTGAAACACCCCAACTTCTCTTTCAGGTAATTGTCAGCAACACAGCAGTAAATATCAACACGAAGCACATTATTATTGTAGATCATGCAGGGAGAACAAAGGGTAAAATATTTAACTGCAGCAGTGTTTGACTATATTCTGCACAGTGAGAAAACCTGAAGTCATTTTCAGGGTCCACCATTTCTTACTTCTTTTCAGTCGGGTCAAGTTTCTAAACTTTCTAAATCTCCGTTCTCTGGCTAATGAAAAGAAAATAGGATTCTACCAAGTCTCCTATCTACCTACTCCAGGACTTCTGTGAGGATCAAATGAGATGAGGCACAGGAAAATGTTTCACAGACATTTGGTTATAGTGTAAAATGTTTGCACCTGGCTATAAAGCAAGTCGTGTTCCTGGGCCGAAGAAACTGCAAGGAGGCTAGTCACTAGGGCAGTGATGGCAAACCTATGACACTCGTGTCAGAGGTGACACTCGAACTCATTTTTTTGGTTGATTTTTCTTTGTTAAATGGCATTTAAATATATAAAATAAATATCAAAAATATAAGTCTTTGTTTTACTATAGTTGCAAATATCAAAAAATTTCTATATGTGACACGGCACCAGAGTTAAGTTAGGGTTTTTCAAAATGCTGACACGCCGAGCTCAAAAGGTTCGCCATCACTGCACTAGGGAGAGGAAGCCGGGCGTTGCTCTATGATGTCATTACCTGGTGCTCACAGTGGCCGTTTCAGGGCTGGGCTGGGCTGTGGGCCTCATTTTGCACCATGGGGTCTTGGCAGCATTGGCTGCAATTTGGTGGGGTGTTGCTCTAGGGTGGTGGTGAGACCTGTGTCCCACTTAGGGGAAGCTGAGTGTAGGTTTATTGGCACCAGGTCCGCGATGCTGTTTCTTTTTAAATAGCCAGTACAGGTCATGGCAGCTCCTGCATTTAGTGCCTGCCCCCTGGTGGTCAGTGTGTATCATAGCTATCGGTCAGATGGTCGGATGGACACTTAGGCTTTTATATATAGAGATATGCCACCAAATTCAATAACCTAGGAGAAATGGACAAGTTCCTAGAAATATATAACCTTCCTAGACTAAATCATGAAGAATTGGAAAAACTAAATAAACTGATCAGCAGTGAGTAAATTGAAACAACCATCAAAAACCTCCCCAAAGCCCTAGTCAGTTTGCTCAGTGGTTAGAGTGTCAGCCAGCAGACAGAAGGGTCACAAATTCTATTCCAGTCAAGGGCACATACCTTGGTTGCAGGCTTGATCCCAGCCCTGGTGGGGTTGTGTCTGGGAGGCAACAAACGAATGTGTCTCTCTCACATTGATGTTTTTTTCTCTCTGTCTCTTCCCCTGCCTTCCACTCTCTCTAAAAATCAATGGAAAAAATGTCCTCAGGTGATGATAAAAAAAAAACCATACAAATCTCCCAAAAAATAAAAGTCCAGGACCACATGGTTTCACCAGTGAATTCTACCAATCATTCAAAGAAGATTTTAAACCTATTCTTCTCAAACTCTTTCAAAAGATTGAAGAAGAGATAATACTTCCTAATACATTTTACGGGGCCAATATAACCCTGATACCAAAACCTGGCAAAGATAACACAAAAAAAGAAAACTACAGACCAATATCTCTGATGAATACAGATACAAACATCCTAAACAAAATACTAGCAAATCAAATACAATAGTACATCAAAAAATGATACATCACGATCAAGTGGAATTCATTCCATGGACACAAGGATGGTTCAACATACACAAATCGATCAATGTAATACACCACATTAACAAAAAAAGAATAAAAATTATAGGATCTTATCAATTGACGCAGAAAAAGCATATGATAAGATACAACATCCATTTATGATTAAAACACTCAATAAAATAGGAATAGAAGGAAAGTACCTCAACATAATAAAGGACATACATGATAAACCCTCAGCTAATATCATACTCAATATTGAAAAACTGAAAGCTTTTTTAAAAAATACATTTTTATTGATTTCAGAGAAGAAGGGGAAGGGAGAGAGAAAATAGAAACATCAGTGAGGAGAGAGAATCATTGATTGGCTGCCTCCTGCATGCCCCCTACTGGGAATCTAGCAGCAAACCAGGCATGTGCCCTTAACTGGAATTTGGAATTGAACCTGGGACCCTTCAGTACCCAGGCAGACAGTCTATCCACTGAGCCAAACCAGCTAGGGTAAAAAGCTGAAAGCTTTTCCTCTAAGATCAGGAACAAGACAAGGATGTCCAGTCTCACTACTCTTACTCAACATAGTGCTGGAAGTCCTAGCCAGAACAATGAGGCAAGAGAAAGAAAAGGCATCCCAGTAGGAAATGAAGATGTAAAACTGTCACTTTTTGCAGACAAATGATCCTGTATATAGAAAACCCTAAAGACTACACCAAAACACTATTAGAAACAATAAACAAATCAAGTTGCAGGATACAAAATCAATGTGCAAAAATCCATTGCCTTTCTGTATAATAACAACAAAACTTCAGAAAAAGAAATGGCGGGGGGGGGGGGTGCGGAATTCCTTTTGCAACTGCAACCAAAAGAATAAAATACCTAGGAATAAATTTAACAAAGAACGTGAAAGACCTATACACTGAAAATTACAAAGCATTATTAAAAGAGATTGAAAAAGACACAACAAAATGGAAAAATATCCCATGTTCATGGATTGGAAGAATCAACATAGTTAAAATGGCCATATTACCCAAAGCAATATATAGATTTAATGCAATCCCCATCAAAATCCCAATGTCATTCTTTAAAGAAATAGAATGAGAAATCATCAGATTGTATGGAACCACAAAAGACCCCAAATAGCCAAAGCAATCCTGAGAAAAAAAGAACAAAGCTGGAGGTATCATGCTACCTGACTTCAAATTATACTACAGAGCTACGATAATCAAATCAGCATGGTATTGGCAGAGAAACAGACACACAGATCAATGGAACAGAACAGCAAGCCCAGCCATAAAACCACATGTATATGGACAAATAGTTTTCGACAAAAGAGCCAGAAACACGCAATGGAGTAGACAGTCTTTTCAATAAATAATGCTGGAGCCCTAGCTGGTTTGGCTCAGTGGATAGAGCGTTGGTCTCTGAGCTGAAGGGTCCTGGGTTTGATTTTGGTTAAGGGCGCATGCCTGAGTTGCGGGCTTGATCTCCAGTGGGAGGTGCACAGGAGGCAGCCAATCAATGATTATCACTCATCATTGATGTTTCTATCTCTCCTTCTCCCTTCCTCTCTGAAATCAATAAAAACATATTTTTAAAAAAGAAGATGTGGTACATATGCACAATGGAATACTACTCAGCCATAAGAAAGGATGAAATAGCACCATTTGCAACAACATGGATGAACCTTGAGAGCATTATGCTAAGTTAAACAGGTCAGTTAGAAAAAGCTAAGAACCACCCTAGTTGGTTTGGCTCAGTGGATAGAGCATTGGCCTGTGGACTGAAGGGTCCCAGGTTTGATTCCGACCAAAGGCACATGCCCAGGTTGTGGGCTTGATCCCCAGTAGGGGGCATGCAGGAAGCAGCTGATCAATGATTCTCATCGTTGATGTTTCTCTCCCTCTCCCTTCCACTCTAAAATCAATAAAAATATATTTTAAAAAGAGAGAGAAAAAGCTAAGAACCATATGATTTCACTCATATGCTGGATATAAAACTGAAACTCATGAACACAAACCTCAGTGTGATGGTTGCCAGAGGGAAGGGGTGGGGGGAATAGTGGGTTGTAATAGTATATGGTGAGAGGAGATCTGACTTTGGGTGGTGGGCACACAGTGAAATATACAGATCTTATACCATAGAAACCCACACCTGAAACCTATATGTTCATGTTGACCAATGTCACCCCAATACATTTAATTTTTTTTAAAAAAAGCACAACTTTGATCAGCTGTCTCCTGCATGCTCCTTACGGGGATCAAGCTCACAATCCCAGCATGTGCCCTAACCGGGAATTGAACCAATAACCTTTTAGGTGCATGGGATAATGCGCAACCAACTGGCTCACACAGGCCAGGGCCCATCTCTCCTTTTTAACTCAGGAGCACCCCAAGATGTTGTTAGAGAAATAGCCAAGAGGTCACTGTAGACTGGCAGCTCTATTGAGGACTGGAAGCTCAATCCTCAGATTTCTTTTCACCATTTACACCAAGCATGTCAAACTCAAAGGCTAACATGGGCCAAATAAAGGTTTAAGTTTATGTGGACCGCAAAAAAACAAAAGCTTCAATTTTCATAGAAATGTAAGTTTATTTCAATAGAGACATGCTGAATACAAAGGGCTGAAATAAATGAGTAATTGTTAACATAAAATAATAGAAAATTTTACTAATAAAAATTATTTTTTCTTGAACATTAACTTACCAGACACTGAATAACTGCACAAATTCATAAGCGTAACACAAATAAACCTATTTTTCTTGTTCTCCAAAAGCAAAATATTTCTTGCTGCGCACACCAAACAAGACAGTCTAAGACTAATCATTCCCTGCTAGTATTAGTGGAGAGAAATGGTGCGCCTGCATGTAAGGAATGTAAGGGAAATGAATGCAACATGATTACTAGTATAGTAATCAGTCATTAGTGAACGTTGTAGTTCATTATTACTAATTATGTATAGCAGGATATTATAAAAATTAAGTTACAAAATTTTTATTAAAAAGTTTCTTACATAAAAATATTCGTTGTGGGCCACATGCAGCCTGTGGGCATGAGTTTCACATGCTTGATTTACACCCCTTCTCCATATGATCTCATTCAATCTTATAGTTTTAAATACTATCTGTAATAATAAAAGCATAATATGCTAATTAGACTGGACAGCTGAACGACCCTTCCCGCGACTTTCCAGATGAAGCTGGGGCTGCGAGGGCTGAGGCAAGCCCCTGGGGCTGCGAGGGCCAAGCCCCTTGCATGAATTTCATGCATCAGGCCTCTAGTCTATATATATATAAGCCTAATATGCAAAGTGTCCCCTTGGGAGTTTGACTGACTGGAAGTTCGGTCGCTCATTATGACATGCACTGACCACCAGGGGTGGTGTGAAACAAAGGAAGGCCCCAGATGGGAGCTGGGGAAGGGAGACCCCGGCAGCTGCTAGGGACCCTACCCATACACGAACTTTGTGCACTGGGCCTCTAGTCTCTATAATAATATCCCCAAGAGTGTACCTCCAGCCCAGATCTCTACTTTGAATCTCAGACTGTATGTCCAACTACATACTAACTTCTCTGCTTGGACATCAAACAGGCAACTCAAACTCAGTATGTCCAAAATCAAATGCCTACACTTACCCCCACAACCTGCTCCTCTTCTGATCCTCCCACCTTACCTTGGGGTTGTGCTTGAATACTCTTTCTCATGCCCAACATCCAACTCATTAGCAACTCCTTCGCCCTACTTTTAAAATATAACCAGTATCCAATATCAAACCACATCTTACCACCCTCTTACAAGCCACCATCATCTCTTACCTGCATTATTGCACTAGCCCCCTAACTGGTTTCCAACTCTACCCTTGCCCCTACAGTCTATTCTCAATAGAGCAATTAGAGTGATGTTATTAAAGCAAATATTAGTCCTGGCATTTCCCTTTTCAAAACTCTCCAATGGTTTCCCATTTTCCTTATGCACAGGGTATCCGTACTCACCTCCCGATTCACAGACTACCGTCCTACTCTAAGTTTATGCCTGTCGCCTTGTCATATATACTGACC
>NW_005871048.1:90522-94119 GCF_000147115.1 Myotis lucifugus
GCTCCTCCCGCGAGGGCAGCGGCCCGCCCACCTCTGGGAAGGGAAGATGGCTGGCGCCCGGAGTGGCCTCAGAGGCCGGGCAACGACCGAGGGGGTGCGGCCCGCTAGAGCGTCCACGCCGGCGGCGGCGGCCTTGCGGTCGCGCCCGGGAAGGCGCGAATTCTGGGCTTCGGTGCGGGCCTCCTCCTCGCCGTTTTTCCAGGGGCGGGAGAGCTCCGCTCCTCCTGAGGTTGCTGGGTCAGACCCGCCTGGCGCCTCCCCACCCACTGGGTTCCCGGGGCCTGAGGCTGTCGGAGAGGCTGTGAGATTTAGTGTCTTGGTTTTCCTCCCCTGGTGTTGGCTCCTGGCTCCTAGTTGGCGACTTCGGAGTTCCGGCCCAGCCACCAGGTCTAAGGAGCCCCTAACACCTACCGAGCCCGTCCCTCCGGGCGAGGACAGTCAATGCGCCCGCCCCCGGAGAGCCCCGCCCCCGGAGAGCCCCGCCCCCTGAGAGCCCCGCCCCCGGAGAGCCCCGCCCCCGGAGACCCCACCCCCGGGGAGCCCCACTCCGAGTTCAGGCTCTCAGTGCTAATCCCTGGTGACCCACCCTCCGTGCCCCAGCCGGGAGCTCCCCCGGGTCCAATCTAATGAGTCCGGACCCCCTCCCGCTGGCCTCTGGGGCAGATGAGCCCTGGGCCACCGCCCCTATAATTTCCTGCAGACCCAGCAAACAAAAGGCTCGGGAAGAGAGGCGAGGCTGCGCGGGGCGCCCTTCCTGCAGGAACAGCTGATGGAGCAAACTGGCCCGGAGGGAGCGGAGGGGAGGGATGCAGTTCTAGGGTTCCCAGTGGCAGCCAGACTCCAGACCTCGGGGAGGTAGGAAGTCCAGGGACGTGGACGTGGAGGGCCCAGGCATGTCACCTGAGTGTCCCGGGCTCTACGAGGTGCCTACTGCCTTGTGGGAGTGATGTCAACCTTAGGGAATGGAGGGGGTGGAGGAACGCGGGTTCAGGTGAGCTCTCCGCCCGCGGAGGCTGGAATGGTGGGGGCTGGGAGAAGCCCGAAGCCCTACGTCATCTCCTCTGGGGCCCAGCCTACAGCCCCCTGGCCTGACCTGCTACCCTCTGTGCGGGCCCCACCCAAGCGTGATTTCCTGCCCCTCCCCAGGCACAGAGCTTTCCCTTGGCAAGCTCCACGAACCAGCCCAGGAGCTTCTTGTCCCTTCAGGACCCTGATCGCCTATCCCCACACCGCAAATAGTCCTTCTTAAATTCCCTCCTACAGCCAATGTCCCTGCCCCATTCCTGTCAAGGACACAATGGTAAGGGAAGGGCCACATCCAGTGGGTGGGGGGATGTTGGCATGGAGGGGGGGCTTGGCCTCATATCCTGTCAGGCTGCCAAGGGAAGAGAGGAAACAAAAGACTTCCCCCTGCTGGGACAATGAGCCTCCCACTGCCGCTCCCCCTTTCTACCCCCCCTCTGCCCCCCCCCCCATCACCACCACCACCAACCTCTCCCTTTTAGCTCTGACCTGCAGCCTCTTTGCCTCCTTCTAACCACCACCTCCTTGCCCTCAGGTAGCCTTGGCCTCTGCTGTGAGCTCTGCCCTTCTCCTTCCCTCCTTCTTACCAGGCCCCTCTGATGCTCACTCCCAGTCGTAGCTGGTTCAGTCCCCTGCTTTCCCATCAGTGCTCAGGGGCCCTTCTTCTATCCCCAGCACCAAGATTAGAGGCTGGATGGGCAAGGCTCTGGTGAATGTTAGGGGGGAGGTCACACCCCTTTCAAGGCTGGTGGAAAGTAGAAGCTCTGCAAGAGAAAGGCTTCAAGTCAGAGGGAGGGAAATGCCCTGGGCCTGGCCTGGGTGAGAGGAAGAAGGAAAGGGCCTTGGAAGTGGGGCTGGAAGGCTGTCCTGGGTGCAGTGGGAGAGCCCCTCAGAGGAGTCAGGCCTACCTGCTGACGACTGGTGAGTGCACTGGGCAGGTCACCTAACCGTTTGAGCCTGTCTCATCTTTAAATTATTTTTCATCATCACCCGAGGATATGTTTTCATTGATTCTTTAAAGAGAGAGGAAGGGAGAGAGAAACATGGATCGGTTGCCTCCCACACACACCCCAACCAGGGATGGAACCCACAACCTTTTTGGTGTACAGGACAATACTCCAACAAACTGCACTACCAGGGTGCCTGCCTCTGCTTTTTTAAAGTAGATGTCATAATAACACCCATCCTGCCTGTCTAACCAGGTTCTTATGATGATCTAAATATGATAATGTTTGTTTTTTTTAAAGGTGAAGTAGTAGGTTTTCCTCAATCTTCCCAGTCTATAGTCTCCTCCACACCCCCATTCCCAGTCCCTGCAGCTTACACCACATATGCTCAAACTCCCAAACTTGCAATCTCCAGCCAAAAAGCTGTCTCTGAACTCCTAATAGGACACAGCGATCTCAAACTCAACAGGCGCCTCATCTTCCTCCCCCATGGTCTGGTTCACTAGCTCCTACCAAGCTGCCCAAGTCTGAAACTTGAATCATGCTTGATTTCAGCCTCCCCCATCCCCACAACTAGGTTGTAAGTCCTGCCTACTTTAGCTTTTTGACATCTCTTAAGTGTTACCCTAAGATACACACACACATACACACACACACACACACACACACACACACACACCTATGTCCATCCAAAACCTCACTGTCATTTGGAGAACTGCATTTAGTTTCTCTGTCTTTTTCTTTTTAAAAATATATCTTTATTGACTTAGAGAGGAAGGGTGAGGAAGAGAGAGATAGAACCATCAATGATGAGAGCTTCCTGCACGCCCCACACTGGGATCACGACTGCAACTCGGGCATGTGCCCTGATTGGGAATCGGACCGTGACCTCGTGGTTCATAGGTCAGTGCTCAATCACTGAGCCATGCCTGGCTGGGCTCTGCCTTCAGTCTTTATCCCTTTCAATCCATTCTCCAAAGTTGTATAGTGGAATCTTTCTAGACAAATCCACCGATGTTTCTTTGCCTAAAATACTTTAATGGCTCCCAAGGTGTTCAGAATAAGTATATACTTCTGGAAGATCCTATAAGGGCCAAGGTTGGCCTTGCTCACCTCTCCAGCTCATCCATTGTCACTGTCCTTGCACTCTACACCCTGGTATTATGAACTCTTGGCAGTCTGGGGGCAATCTCACCATGTTTATGCTTTTGTATCTGCTCCTTCTTCTGCCTTTAAAGCAACATTCCTGCCAGTCTCCTTTATGACTCATTTAGAGAGCATTAGCTTCTCCAGAAAGCGCACCTTCACCCTGCAGGCTGGATAAGGTGTGCTTCCTTCCTAATCCCACAGGACCTTGTGTATGGCACCATTTATGCTCAACACACTTCCTATGTTAGAGGTTCCATGGCTATTTCTATCCCTGGCTGTCAAGTCCTGGAAGGCAGAGGATGACTTTGTGTCCCCAAGCCTGGCCCGTAGTGAAATGTTCAATAAGTAATTTCTGAGGAGCCCCGGCCAATGTGGCTATGTTAGTTGGAGTGCTGCCCCATGTACCAAAAGGTTTCAGGTTCTATTACAGGTCAGGGCACATGCCCAGGTTGTGAGCTCGATTCCCAGTGGGGGGGGA
>NW_005871048.1:94262-140610 GCF_000147115.1 Myotis lucifugus
GTTCATCCGTTCAACCAATCAAAGCGTAATATGCAAATGACAGGCTAAGACCACTCAACCGCTCGCTATGATGTGCACTGACCACCAGGGGGCAGATGCTCTGACCGGTAGGTTAGCTTGCTACTGGGGTCCAGCCAATCAGGACTGAGCGAGAAGGGCCAGACACACCTTGGAGCCTTCCCGCGTCCTTTCCTGGCCCCGATCATTGCACCAGTGGGGTCCCTAGGCCTGGCCTGTGCCCTCTCACAATCCAGGACCCCTCGGGGGATGTCAAGAACAAGTTTGTTTTGGCCCGATCCCAGGCTGAAGGACCCCACTGCTGCACGAATTCGTGCCCGGGTCTCTAGTATATGCATATATTTATTTACTAGTATTTACTATGGGCCAAACCGTATATGTTGAAAATCTGTTGTACCTGCTTTCATGAAATTTAGGGCCACATACAAGTAAATATACAATCACTAATAAATTAATAAAGGCTTTTGTGTGTGTGTGTCTAATACAACTTTGTATATGATGATTTCAGAAATATTTGTGGTAATCAAATGAGGCCTGGGTTCAGATTTTGTCAGTCCTGAAGTTTATATAATTTGGGGAACCCTTATTAAGAAAACACAATTATGAATATAAAGTTAGGTATAAAAGTTAATGTTTATTTAGATTGAGAAATCACAACCAGTTGCAAATGTTAAGGTGATAAATACCATAAATATTACAAAAGCTTGATAAAAAGTTATTTATGACTAAAGATGTTAACCATTTGTCATACATTGCAAATGAAATACCACATGTCTTGCTGCCATTTTATTGTGGTATTTTATATTTTTGTTGTACAAAAGTTGTGTATTCAAATGTAATCACATATTGTTTTTTAAAAAGCTAGATAAACAACCCTGGCCGGGTAACTGAGTTGCTTAGAGTGTCATAAATAACTACTGAATACACCTTTATAATACTTTCATGTCCTGCCCTGGCTGGTGTGGCTGGGTTGGGCTTCATCCTGTGCACCAACAGGTTGCTGGTTCAATTCCTGGTCAGGGCACATGCCCGGGTTTTCGGCTCGATCCCCAGTAGGGGTTGTGCAAGAGGTAGCAGATCAATGTGTCTCTCTCTCATCATGTTTCCCTCTCTTTCCCTTCCTCTCTCTCTTAAAAAAACAATTTAAAATATTCTTTAAAAAACATTAAAAAATACTACTTTCATGTCCTACCTTTTTCTTACAGGTATACTCTTTGACCACCTCTTCATATGATGATGATTTTGTATTATTTTCTATTCTCTCTATATCTCAGTCTTCCCTCTAGTATGAACAATTTAATTTTTCCTTCCATTATTGAATTTATTTATTTATTTATTTATTTATTCTCACCCAAGGATATGGGGATATTTTTTAAAGAGAGGGGAATTAAGGGAGGGGAGGGAGAGAAACATTAACATGAAAGAGACATATCAATTGGTTGCCTCCCACAAGGGGCTGTGAAACCCTGCAACTGAGGTACTGCCTTTGGCTGGGAATCGAACCCGCAACCTTTTGGTCCAACACTGTAATCTCTGAACCAAATCGGCCAGGGCCCATTATTGAATTTATAAACATCTTTTGGCTCATCATTGGTAAGATGAAAAGCCTCTATCAGATTCCTTTCCAACAAGAGGTATAAGATTCCAGACCATTTCAAAGGTTCTCATGCAGTGACTCACCTTAAAAACTGTTTAAATTGATGGCACTCATTAACCAGGGCTTTGGCAGGAGCTCGGTAGGTGAGGGCTGCTGAAGTGTAAACTTCAGGAGCTTCCAAGTACATTTAACTTGACAGGCTTATATGGGCCAGAGGACGGGGCCTGGGATATGGAAAGAGTGACAATTTCTACAATGTATGGTGAAAAGAGATGACCTGTTGTGTGTTTTTTTAGTATGTATAGGAAAAGTTCTAACTCCAAGACTAATCCAAACTGTAATGATGTGGATAGCAAAAAGAAAGCCCTGCCAGCTTTTGGGGGGTTAACTGGGGTGTGGGGGTGCTCCACATAGGTAGTGTCATGGCGATAAATGACAGCAGCATATTGATCATAGGCAGGGAATGGGGTGACAGCCTAATATTTGGGGTGGGAGGACAGTGACGTGCCCTAAGTGCTGTGATAATGAAGAAAGGAGTGCCTGAGATTTGTTTGGGCTGATTGAGGTAGTGATATGCCTGCTACCTGTGTAATGGTGGATATGAAGTTAGCTTGCCTAGGAAGTAGTCTTGGATGGTCAGAGGGTGGAGGAAATGACCTCACACCTACAGGATAGACCAAGGGTGATTCCTTAGCATTGATTGGAGTGAAAATCTCAGCCATCATCTCCATGAAAAGGGGAAGTAATGGGATCTCTGCCAGATTATAAGATCTTTGTGGCTTGAAGCCATGTTTTACAAATCTTGCAAATCATCTGTCACATAGTAGATGCTCCATACGTTTCATTTTATTCATTCTTTTATTGGTATGTACTAGGTACTAAGAACTGGATTACATGCCGGGGGGTGAGAGCTGAGGACCCAATGATATGGGATCTACTGGGTATTTTCTTACTTAAGATGCTCTATTCTCTCTAGCTGAGGGGGGAGGGGTCTGGTACTCAGGGGTCAGAAATACAGGGTTCAGGTCTACAGTGAGGGTGAGCTATTACACTATTTCACCCCTCTGTCTTATCAGCTCTTCACTCCACCCTGCCTCATTTCTCTGTGCATCTTGGTCTCTACCATTTAAGCCATGCACACCTGCACCCCATCATGATGAATCTGATTCATCCATAATGATGCACCACCCCCACCTCCACCACCAAGTGAGAAAAATCAAGCGGAGCCCAGGAGGAGACATAACTTTTGGAGGAAAGAATCTGAATGTAGAGTAAAAGCAGGGAAAGGTGAGGGAAGGGGCGAGTGTAACCTGGAGGAGAAGCTGACTTAGATCAGAGAGGGAGGAGGGTGGTATTCCCAGTCCTGGCCTGGTCTGCATGACTCCAGCCAAGCCGGCTGTTTCCTGCCCTTTGTGACCCCCCCACCCCAGAGCAGGACCCAGGCTGGGCAATGAGGAAGGGCAGGGGTGTGGGGAGCACCACTTGTGGCAGGAAGATAAGTGAGCTGGGACAAGAGGTCACTAGAGGCCTGGCTGTCCTCTCTGGGGTGTTAGAGGCACTTGGCAGCCCCCCAGGCATCAGTGACTCCTCCTTCCCCCTCTCTTGGCTCCTCAGCTCCTCCAGACTCTGTCCCCCTTAAATATTTTCTGAGTTTAAGCCCTTTCCTTCTAGTTCTCCCACTGGAAGACTCCTGCTGCACCCTCCATCCACCCCTGGACTCACACTAGGTGCCCTGATGTAGAAGGGGGTTGGTGGGAAGTTCACTGCTTTCCTAGACCCTCCCCTCTAACTGATGATATGGGGGGAGGGTGGTGGCAATGAGAGGAAGAGCCCTCCCAGCCATCCCGAGGGCCCCCAGGAGCCAGACAGGAAACAGCTTCAGGAAAGACAGCAGCAGCCCCGGCCCCAGCCCCAAGGGTCAGGGCTGCGGGTGGCAGCGGAGCCCTCCCAAACTCGAGAGTGAGAATGAGGCCGGTGAGTTGGGAATCCATCAGGACCCCTCACTCGCTCAGACCCACATACCTTTTATCTACCCTTGCTTCCTAGACTTTGCTATTTTCCTCCCCATCTCAACCCAGTTGCCTCACTTCCTCCCCGCACTTTCCAGCGCTAGGTTGAGTGCATAGTAAGTCCCCGATACTGTACTTAGTTCGTTGAATGATTGTGTGAACGTTCACTCCAGGGTTATCTAAGCTGAGATCGCTGCCTCCGGACCCCCAGGGCCACCCTCCATCCTCAAAAGCTTCCCCCAAACACGGTCCCCTGCGCCAACTAGGGGTGGTGGGCTAATCCAGAAGAATCCGAAGTCCGCAAGAAAATAATGCGCACCTCTGGGGGGCTCTCCGCGTCGCTGGGTGTTTTCTCCGCTCCCTGGTCGGCCGGGTTTGGGTCTGCCCCCGGGGTCCCTGGGCCCCGATCCGGACACGCGAGATCCGGGTGGGAGCACTCAGCCCAGTGCGCTTCTGGGCGGCCCCGGGCTCCGCGCCCTCCGCCCCTCCCCCTTCTCCCAACTTTCTCCCAACTTTCCGAACTGCTGCGCTCGGCGCCCCGCTCCGCTTCCCTCATGAATTATTCAGCAGCGCGCGGTCCAATCAGCGCGCCCCGGCCCCCCAGGCCGAGCCCGGGCTGGGGGCGGCCCCCCCGCTCCCGCGCGCCCCTCCCTCCTCCGCCAGGCGCCGCCTGGCCCAGTCCCGGCCCCGGCCAGCCCAACCCGGCGGTCCGGCCCCGCTCCGCAGCCTCCCTCCCGCTCCGGCTTCCACCCTCCCCGCCGGCGCGAGCGCAGTCGGCTCGCAGCGCGCGCACGCCACTCTAAGGGGGAGGGGGGTGGAAAAGGTTTAATGGGGCCCCCCCTCCCACCCCCAGCCAGCTGGGGCTGGCCGGACCCGGAGGCCGGGACCCCGACTCCAGCCACGTCTCTCTCGGCTCCCGCCCGGCGCGTCCCCTGCGAGGACGCCCCCCGCCAGCCCGTGCGGTGGGGACGCGGGGCCACACCTGGGCGCCGCCGCCCGGTGCCCGGCGCGCCCGCATGGGCCTGCGCTGAGGCTCCGACCGAGAGTCCCGCGCGGGGAGTCGGCGTCTGCCCGCTCAGAGGGGGTTCAGAACTGGGGGGGCTAGCGCCCCCCAAACTCAGATCGGATCCGACCGGAGTGAGGCGGCGCCATGGAGCTCCGGGCTTTGCTCTGCTGGGCTTCACTCGCTGCCGCTCTAGAAGGTGAGTTTCCTTGGCGGCGTCCCGCCACTCCTGGGGCCCCCAAAGTTGGGCCTCGGAGTGGAGGGGCCGACCTCTCCCTACCCTTACCCAGCACCTCAACCCCGAACACTTCGGACCAATAGTGCTAGACCGGGCGGGGGGCGGGGAAGAGGCGGCCCAGCGGGGAGTGGAGTTTTCTTTTGTTTGGAAAAGAGATGGAGTCGGGCTCGGTCCTGGGACGTCCCCCTGCCCAGGCTCCCCAAACTCTCACTCCGGACTTCAGACGCTTTCGGTGGCCTTTCCTTTCCTCCCTACTCCAACCTTCAAAACTCTCTTCGAAGTTTCTGACCCTCTTCTCACCTCGGCAAAAGAGAAGGAAAGGCTTCTGGAGAAACAACTGCAGACAAGGCAGAATTCGGTGCTAGGCCATAAACTGCCCCCGCCCCTCATTCCTTGGCATTTACACCTGGATCCTACAATTTCACACGCCTCTGTGGGGATGGCCACCTTCCGCACTCACACTCGGAACACATCTCCCAAAGCCACTACCCCTGCCACAGAGAGGCCCCCTTCCTGGTGCCCCCGGCTTGCACCCCAGTCCTTTAAATGCTCTCTGGACCCCAGCCCTGCCCAAGTCCTAGACAAGCTGGCTGTCCTCCAACCCTGCAGGCCAGCAGAAACTGACCTGTGCAGCCCCTCTGTCGTCCTGACTCGGCCTAATGACCACCTACCTCCTCATCTCTCTAAATTTCTAATTTTTCTATATTCTCCCCAAATTTCCCTCATCCTTGAGCCTCTCCCCTTCCTTCACCTCCTAGAGGGGGAACCCAGAGCCCTATAAACCCTCCTAATCTCCTTTCAATGAGCTGCTCCTCCCCCCGCGCCCCTCCTCTTCACTGCCTGGAATCAAAGGGGTCTTTGGGGAGGGGGTTTTAGGGCGGCTGCTGAGGAGGAGGAATCAAAGGCAGTTGGAAACCCCTCTCCCTCAGGCTGGGCAGTGCTGCTCTGGGCTGGGGATCAAAGGCTGGGAATGGGGAGAGGGAAGACTGGCCCCGCTCAGAGAAAGAAGGTGAGACTGGGAGAGAGGAAAGCAGAGCGGAGAGAAAACCCACCCGGATGAAGTGGAGTGAGAGGAAAAGAAAGATGCAAAGAGGAAGAGGGAGTCACTTCTAATTGCCGTTACGAAGTGCTTTCTAGGCCCCAGGCCCATGCTCAGGGCTTTATATTTTCATGGTTCCCACAGCCTTGTGGGTGGGAGGGATTGTTCTCCCATTTTACAGATGAAGAGCCTGAGGCTTAGAGGAGTTAACTAGTTTATCCGAGGCTGGGTGAAAAGTGGGAGACAGGAAAGAGGAGAGAGATGGCTAGAGAAATGGAGGTGGACAGAGGGCTGGAGAGAGGTGAGAGGCAAAAGAACTAACAGATCAAAGAGAGCTCCAGGAGGAGGCAAGACCAGAGAAAGTGAGCCACTCAGAGCGCAGGGACAGCCCTGAAACAGACAGCGTGTAAATTGGAGACAGGAAAACACTATCCAGGCTGGAACAATGGAGGGTGGAGACGGCAGCCTCTATCCACCCCTTTCCCAGAACCCTGGCATCCTGTCCCCAGCATGCCGGTCTGTCTCCCGCCACTCGTGGGGGCCTGGGCCTTACCTGGCGCTGGCCAGTCCCGCCTAATCCCTTGCCTAGGTGGATATCACTTGGTCCCTGGGAAGAGGTTGCCTCACCCACTTGCCCTCCCTTCTCTCCAGCAGCCCCCGTGCTGGGAAGTGGGGACCTGGTCCCAGGTGTGCTGCTGGCTGCCCCCCTAGGGGCCGTCCACATTGCCTCTGCCTCCAAGGGGATTCCCCTACCTTCCCTCCACCCTCAGCTGCCAGGGCCTGTGCAGTTTCCCCTAATCCACCGCTTCCGCCAGGGGCCCACCCCTCTCTGGTGTTCCTCCCCCAGGCTGAGCTGAGCCAGGTGCGTTCACCACCCCGCATACACACACCCCTAAAGTCTCCTCCCCTTTTCCTCCCCGTAACCAAATCCAGATGTGAGGCCTCTGCAGGCTGGGGCCAGGGCGGGAACCCAAGCATCCCAGCCTCCAGCACTTCCTCCTCTGACACCAGTGAGCTGAAGGGAGGGGAACGAGTGAGGGTTCTGGCTGGGCCTCAGGAGCTGAGCACCACCTTCCTGGATCTGCAGGACCGGAGTGTTGGGTCTCAAAAGGGGTGGGGACATGGAAGAGGAATAGAGTCGGGGGCAGGGAGGCAGCAGCTTGGGGGTTGGGGAATTGACCCTGGAGGCCCTGGCCCTGGAAGGGTGTCCCCTTGCCAGCAGCCCTTTGCCCACCACAAGGTCAAGGCCAGGTCCGGGCTCTAGTTTAATCCTTTCTGAGCTGTTTGCCCTTCTCCCCCTTCCAGTGTTTGCACCTTCCCCTATCCTCCAGGGTACTGCCATCCAGGGAGGCCTAGATCTGGGAGTCCTAAGAGGCAGCCAGCCCACCAGCTGTTAGGGATGGGGTAAACATTCAGAAAAAGGCAAGAAATGGGAGGGCAAGGCTCACTCCCCTCCTCATCTCTTGTCTCAGCCTGACTGACCCCTCCAGCTTGGAGCTAGGAGGACCCCCACTATCTCCGTTCCCAGGCATCTGGTCTTCCCGGTCTCTCCCCTAAGCCCTCACTGGCTCTGTCTGTCTGTCTTAGAGACTCTACTGAACACAAAATTGGAAACTGCCGATCTGAAGTGGGTGACGTTCCCTCAGGTGGAGGGGCAGGTAAGAGCTGGGCCCAGGAGCTGGGGTCAGAAGGGAAACTGAAGGACAAGTAGCACCAGTGCTGACCTGCTTCCCCTGCCACTGCCCCCCAGGTCCCAGCAGCAGGACCCAGTGTCCCCTGAGCTCTTGCTCTCAGAGGCCCCCTTCCCTAGCCACTCCTGCTCCATGATGAACACCCTCCCCCTGACCTTTAAGCCATTCAGCAGCCCCCATGCTGACCCCTTCTGCCCACAGTGGGAGGAGCTGAGCGGCCTGGATGAGGAGCAGCACAGCGTGAGGACCTATGAGGTGTGTCATGTGCAGCGAGCCCCAGGCCTGGCCTACTGGCTGCGCACAGGCTGGGTCCCCCGGCGAGGTGCTGTCCACGTGTACGCCACACTGCGCTTCACCATGCTCGAGTGCCTGTCCCTGCCCCGAGCTGGGCGCTCCTGCAAGGAGACCTTTACAGTCTTCTACTTCGAGAGCGACGCCAACACGGCCACAGCCCTCACGCCTGCCTGGATGGAGAACCCTTACATCAAGGTACCCACTCAGGGCACAGCCGCGGGCCAGGGCGGGGCAGGCCTGTGGTCTAGGGGCAGTGGAGGTGAACTTCCAAGGCCCTTGGTTGGGGTACTGGGAGCAGGAGCCTCAGGTCTGGAAGGGAAGAAGGTGGTCTGCTCGGTGGAGCAGCAGCATGCAGTTGGGCTGCCGGCCTGGCCGCCAGGGGCGGTTCTCTCAGGCACTGTACTTAGGCCACCCTGCACTCCCCCCTTTATTTTCCTACCCCTCACCCTGGAGTGGCTTCTCTCTGCCTCTTCTTCCCACCTACTATGTCTTCTGAGTTCCAGCTCCTTTGGGTACCTTTGCTGAGGTGCCCGGCTGTGGGGTCCCACCTGTTGTAGCACTCCTCATACTTTGTAACATATCCGCGTTGCCTTCATTTCTGTTTCCTCCACACTGAGTTCAGGACCTGGCATAGAATAGATACATTTTAAAAAATATATATTTTATTGATTTTTTACAGAGAGGAAGGGAGAAGGATAGAGAGTTAGAAACATGGATGATGAGAGAGAAACATCGATCAGCTGCCTCCTGCACACTCCCTACTGGGGATGTGCCCGCAACCAAGGTTCATGCCCTTGACCGGAATCGAACCTGGGACCCTTGAGTCTGCAGGCTGACGCTCTATCCACTGAGCCAAACCGGTCAGGGCAGAATAGATACATTTTGCGTGTTGACAAGGTTTTGTAGGATGAGTGAATGAACAGAAAGGGGGAGTGCGGGACAGAGTCTGCACACATCACAGGAGCTCCGCAAGTATCTGAGGAAGGATGAGCCAGGAAGAAGACAGCCCGCTGGGTCCTTGGGGCATGGAGGACCGCAGCAGTTGAGCCTCTTCTCCGACCCGGCAGGTGGACACAGTGGCTGCTGAGCATCTGACCCGGAAGCGTCCTGGGGCTGAGGCAACTGGTAAAGTGAACGTCAAGACGCTGCGTCTGGGCCCACTCACCAAAGCTGGCTTCTACCTGGCTTTCCAGGACCAGGGCGCCTGCATGGCCCTGCTGTCCCTGCACCTCTTCTACAAGAAGTGTGCCCAGCTGACCGTCAACCTCACCCGCTTCCCGGAGACAGTGCCTCGTGAGCTCGTGGTGCCAGTGGCAGGGAGTTGCGTGGCTGACGCTGTCCCTGCCTCCGGCCCCAGTCCCAGCCTCTACTGCCGGGAGGACGGCCAGTGGGCTGAGCAGCCGGTCATGGGCTGCAGCTGTGCTCCGGGGTTCGAGGCCGCCGAGGGGAATACCAGGTGCCGAGGTGAGGGCTGGCATGTCCCCAAGAAACTGTGGCCACTCCATGTGGGGAAGGCCCGGTACCCTGGTCTTGGACCCGCTTTTTAAATTTCCACTTGGAACAGTCTTTGCTCTCCTAGCCACTCAGTTCCTGGGGGGCCTCTCTTCCTGCCCTGCCCATTCCCAGCGCAGTTCTGAGCCTTCCTCACTTACACATTCTTCCTGTGTCCACTCCGGTCTGGACCTGGAGGCCGTCCAGGGATGCAGGACCTTGTTGGGCTCAGAGGACAAAGGTGTCATGGTCTCTACTCTTGTTCGTTATGGTTCCTGGCTATTTTCACAGCCCAGTATGACAGATGATGCAAGCATGTCAGATGCTGTGTTTGTTCCTCACCACTTCATGTTACAGTGGCTGTTAGATCGGCTACTGTGTCTTGCTAAGAAGCACGCACATCGCTATGTCACAAACTTTTCTTCATTTTATGATCACTGTATTTCAACTGGCTTGACTTGCTTTATAATCCAGTGTGTTTTGTGGTGTGCATTTCAAATTGTTGTTCTGAGCCTTGGTCTTTGGGGTGAGGGGTTGTGGGTATTAGGGTTACACCCTGGTCTGGAGGAGGTTCCTTCTCTTCGATGGGAGATTTCCGAGCTCCTCCTGCCCTGTTTCCCCCTTTGCACTTCATGCAAACTTAAAAGCAGCTGCGTGTTTTTTTGTTGTCACTAATCCTCACCTGAGGATATTTTTCCATTGGTTTTTTTAGAGAGCGTGGAAGAGAGGGAGGCAGGAGGAGGGTGAGGAGAAAAACACATGATGTGAGAGAGACACGTCTACTGGTTGCCTCCCACATGTGCCCCTACCAGGGCCAGCGAATGTATAGGTACGTGCTCTTGATGGGGAATCGAACCCGAGACCCTTTGGTCCCTGGGTCGATGTTCTAACCACTTAGCAACACTAGCCAGGGCCAACTGCATGTTTTTTATGCATGTTTATTGAATGCTTGCTTCCTTTCAGCCTGTGCCCCGGGCACCTTCAAGCCTCTGTCTGGGGAGGGGTCCTGCCAGCCATGCCCAGCCAACAGCCATTCCAACACCATTGGCTCACCCATCTGCCAGTGCCGCGTAGGGTACTTTCGGGCCCGCACAGACCCCCGGAGTGCACCCTGTACCAGTAAGTGACCAGTGGCCCCCATCCCAGCCTCCACCTTCCCAGGCCTTCCTCTTCTTGACCCTGGCTTGCTGGTGTCCAGCTAAGTCAGTGTGGCTGCCTATCTGTCCCACTACCCACCCCTTCCATTTGCTCAGCCTCTGTCTGGTTTCCTGGTTTCCTGCAGCCTCTCCCTCGGCTCCAAGGAGTGTGGTTTCCCGCCTAAATGGTTCCTCCCTGCGCCTGGAGTGGAGTGCCCCCCTCGAGTCAGGTGGCCGGGAGGACCTCACCTATGCACTCCGCTGCCGGGAGTGCCGCCCTGGGGGGTCCTGCACACCCTGTGGAGGAGACCTGACCTTCGACCCTGGCCCCCGGGACTTGGTGGAGCCCTGGGTCACAATTCGAGGGCTGCGTCCTGACTTCACCTACACCTTTGAGGTCACTGCCTTGAATGGGGTATCTTCCTTAGCCACCGTGCCCGCCCCGTTTGAGGCTGTGAACGTCACCACTGACCGTGAAGGTGAGACTGGCGGCTGGGGGCAGCCTGTGGTCAGATGGGAGAGATGTTGGTGGGTAGAAGAAGCCAGCGAGGTGTAAAGGGGGAAAAGGCAGAGGCCATGGAGTGGGATCCCCAGGAAGTATGGAGCGTCAGGGCTTTGGGCGCAAGAGGCAGAAAGAGAGTGAAAAAGTTGCAAGGCGGGCTGGAGAGGTGAGGATGGAAGTCAGAAGGGATTCTTGGAACGTCTGCAGGGTCAAAACAGGGGTAGCCAGCAGAAGCGTTGGGAAAGGCAAGGGACAAACATGCTAAGTGGAAGAGCCCCAACATGTCTTGTCTCTCACAGTGCCACCCCCAGTATCCGACATCCGGGTGACTCGGTCCTCACCTAGCAGCTTGAGCCTGGCCTGGGCTGTTCCCCGGGCACCCAGTGGAGCAGTGCTGGACTATGAGGTCAAGTACCATGAGAAGGTGAGACCAGGCACCACCCCTGGGGTTGGGGTGGGCAGTGCGACGTGCTCTAGGAGTGGAACGCTGAATGGCAGACACTTGAATTCCAGCTCTGTGAGACCCTGGGCCAGCCCCTGGGCCTTTCTGAGCTCAGCATCCCCATCTGTAAAACAGTCGCCTTATCACGCAACTGTTAAACGAGACAGTGAATGCAAATGCTCAGCACAGTGCACATAAGTCAGCACCAAGGCCTCGCCTGCTAGGTTACAAGATCAAGATGCTCATTACGGGGGTGCAGGGCAGGGGGAGGTTGGACGAACAGCGGAAACTGGGGGCCTCTACTTATGGCCAACCCCTCCTCCTCCTGGACAGGGTGCAGAGGGCCCCAGCAGCGTTCGGTTCCTGAAGACCTCGGAAAACAGGGCAGAGCTGCAGGGGCTGAAGCGGGGAGCCAGCTACCTGATCCAGGTGCGGGCACGCTCTGAGGCTGGCTATGGACCCTTCGGCCAGGAGCACCATAGCCAGACCCAGCTGGATGGTGAGCCTGGGACTAGGCATGGGAGGGGGTGCTGCTCCTGAAGGACCCCTAAAGTCACACTCCCATGCTCCTTTTTCTCTCAACTGAGAGGTATTTTGGCCTGGTGAAGAGAGCAGAGGGTGCAGAAACCCAAACCAACAACTGAGTGTGAGGAGCTGCTCAGCAACCTTCCCTCAACTGTGTGACCTTCAGCAAAAACTTGATCCCTGAGTTTCAGCTCTCTCATCCAAAAAAAAAAAAAGGAAATATGAGTCCTCTCTCACAGGGCTCCAGGGAATAAATAAGATGAAACCTGTTAGTTATAATATGCTGGCCCAGTGTTTTACTTTTTTTTTTTTATTGATTTCAGAGAGGAAGGGAGAGAGAGATAGAAACATCAATGATGAGAGAGAATCATGGATCGGCTGCCTCCTGCACGCCCCACACTGGGGATCGAGCCCGCAACCTGGGCATGTGCCCTGACCAGGAATCGAACCCAGGACCCTTCAGTCTGCAGGCCGACGCTCTATCCACTGAGACAAACCAGCCAGGGCTAAACAGTTTTATTGAGATATGATTCATAAACCAGACACTTCACCTATTTAAAGTGTATAATTCATTGACTTTTAGTATACCCACAGAGTTGTGCAACCATCACAATTTTGGAAATTTTTTTTTTTTAAATATATTTTATTGATTTTTTACAGAGAGGAAGGGAGAGAGATAGAGAGTTAGAAACATCGATGAGAGAGAAACATCGATCAGCTGCCTCCTGCACATCTCCCACTGGGGATGTGCCCGCAACCCAGGTACATGCCCTTGACCGGAATCGAACCTGGGACCTTTCAGTCCGCAGGCCGACGCTCTATCCACTGAGCCAAACCGGTTTTGGCTAATTTTGGAAAATTTTAGCACCCCAAAAAGAGAACCAATACCCCTTTCATCACCCCCCAGCCCTTGGCAAATACTAATCTACTTTCTGTCTCTATGGATTTGCCTGTTCTGGGCATTTCATACAAATGGAATCATACAATACATGGTCTTTTGTGACTGGTTTCCTTCACTTAACATAATGTTTTCAAGATTCATCCATATTGTAGCATGTATTTGACTGTGTGGCTGTGGCACATTTTATTTATTCATTCATCCATTGATGGACATTTGGGGGCTATAAACCCTTTAATTTTTATTTAGCTTTTGGAACCTTTCGTTCAAATGGGACTGTTTGTGGTCAACAGTATTTAGAACAGAACCAGATCAAACCCACCCTGGCAGTAATAAGGCCGGAAACTCCTTCCCTTGCCCTGAGGGGCTCTGTAGGGGCCCACGGCCCACAGCCCACGAGAAGCAGTTTGGAAATCCCACTATGCTTCCCCCACCCTGCTCTCCTCCGTCCTCCCCCACCTGCCACACGGCTCTCTGGGGAGCCACAGCTCATTCAGTTGGTGGGGCCCTCAGTGGTCATCACGTTTGCCTGATCATGGTTTTTCTCCCCCAGAAAAGGAGAGCTGGCGGGAGCAGCTGGCCCTGATTGCAGGCACTGCGGTGGTGGGTGTGGTGCTGGTCCTGGTGGTTATCGTCATCGCAGTTCTTTGCCTCAGGTGAGAGCTCTGGGCGCCTGGAGGCCCTGTGAAACCTGCCCTCTTGCTCCGGGGCAAGCCTCCTTGGCTGCCCCAAGGGCCCATTTCCACTTGGAATCTTCTCTGATCCCCGCTTCTCTCCTCCCATCCTGTCTCTCTGGGAACACATATGTGACTCCGTTTACCTTTTCTTTCCCATTGGCTATAGGAAGCAGAGCAGTGGGAGAGAAGCTGAATACTCAGATAAACACGGACAGTATCTCATTGGCCACGGTAAGTAGGCCGATCCTGAAGGAAACATGGCTGGGGCAAGGCTGTGTGCCAAGAATTAGGGCATCTGAGTGCAGGAAGTTACCTGGCTAATGGGCCCCACATGATTCCTCAGGTACTAAGGTCTACATTGATCCCTTCACTTATGAAGACCCTAATGAAGCTGTGAGGGAATTCGCAAAAGAGATCGATGTCTCCTATGTCAAGATTGAGGAGGTGATTGGTGCAGGTGAGAGGCAAGAAGACTGGACGCCCAGGAGGGAAATGGGGTGGGGAGGGAAGGCAGGGCTAGACTGGGGGGAGAGCTGACGCTTGGCATCCTTCCTACAGGTGAGTTTGGGGAGGTGTGCCGGGGGCGACTGAAGGCCCCGGGGAAGAAGGAGAGCTGCGTGGCCATCAAGACCCTGAAGGGTGGTTACACCGAGCGGCAGCGGCGGGAGTTCCTGAGCGAGGCCTCCATCATGGGCCAGTTCGAGCACCCCAACATCATCCGTCTGGAGGGTGTGGTTACCAACAGCATGCCGGTCATGATTCTTACCGAGTTTATGGAGAACGGTGCCCTGGACTCCTTCCTGCGGGTGAGCCCCCTGCCTCCAGCCTCCCGCGTCCACCTGTGCTCCCCCAAAGCAGCCAAGGAGCTCAGAGCCCAGGGCAGATGGTGGATTCCACATCACTCCCCCTTCGCCCGTCATTCCCCCTTTAGGAAAGGTTGGGGTCCTGGGACTGGCCCTTCCTTAGGCCTTGGGGGGAACTGGCCTCTCTGTGGGGCAGCTGACCCTCTCCCTTCCTCTCTCTCTAAAATCAATAAAACTATCCTTGATGAGGATTAAAAAAAATAACATTACATTTAATCAAATTACAATTTCCTGGTATCTTCTAATCCTCGGTCGATATCCACATTTCCCCTGTTGTTTCCAAAATGTCCCTTACTGCTGGCTTATTCAAACCACCATGCAGTTCAGGAGCAAGCGTTACACCTGATGGTTCTCACTTTGGAGCCTGACATGCTGAAGAACTGGGCTACTTGTCCCCTTGAATGTCTCGCCCTGTGGATTTATCAGATTCTTCCCTGTGGGGTCATTTAGCTTGTTTATCTGTATTTCCTGTAAGAGAAACTATGCCTAATGTTTTGATACATTTAAAATTAAACATTGGTGGCCAGCCTACGTTGGGGGCGCTGTGAATTTCACATGGCACCCCATCAGGAGACACGGGCCACCTGGCTCCCCCATGAGTGATGAGGAGGTTGACCTGGAGTAGTGTGATGATGGCCTGACCCTCCCTTGTGGACACAGGTGTCTATTCCCTTGGTACCCGACGGAGATCCTGTTGCAGGGAGGGGAAGAGGGCCTATTTTAGAAGAGATGACATTTGGGTCAATGGGAAAGAGCCAGCCTTGAGAAGATGGGGGAAGAATGGTGTTGGGGGCAGAGAGGAGAGACCAGAGTGGTCAACAAGAAGCAGAAAGGCAGGTGAGACTGGTGGCCCTGCCACATGGGCCTCTTGGCCTTGGTCAGGAATTTGGATTTGATTAGAAGTTCAAGGGCAAGTCTTTGGAGGGGTTTCAGGAGGAGATCCCTTTGGTGGGTGCCGGGGAGCAAGAGTGGAAGGAAGCCAGAACCAGTGAGGAGACTTGTAGTCATTCAGGCCGTGAAGGTTGGCTCGGGGTGCAGAGAAGAGGTTGGATTTGGGGTATGTTTTGGAAGCAGGGCCAGCAGAACTTGCTGATGGATTGCAAGTGGTGGGTGAGGGGGGAAAAGAGGAAGAAATCATGGAGGTGCCGAGGTCTATACTCTGAGCATCTGGCAAGTGGTATTTCCACGAACAGGTCAGAGGCCTGGGGTGTATTCAGGCTTGGAGGCTTGATTCAGAATTCTGTTTTGGACTCTTGTGTCCCTGGCCCTGCAGAGCTGCCAAGGGTCCCCTGCATGCTAGCTGAACCCAGACGGTGGAATTAGTTAACCATTTCTGATTGCTTGGTTTACCTGGTGAGAGCAAACTAACGGTCAAGGACAGTGTTTAGACCTTGGTTTTGATGCTGTGGTTGCTGATGGTACCTCGATTCCTCACTGTTCTCTTGATTCTACCCACAGTCCAAGAAGGCTGAGCTAGATTTTGGCTCACAAGAGTGTGTGGTAGCTCACAGCACACTCTTGTCAGAACTCTGTTGCTCTGAAATAAAAGCATTTGTTGAGTATGCCCTGGGTATAAAGCACTGTACTAGATTAAAAGGAAGAAAAATTTTAAATCTCTCCTTACGGTCTAATTAAGAGAGTGAATGTATACATTTGAAACAGGAACAGTTATAAGCATTGTGTTATAGTGTAGTAAGAGCTCAGAGAACTTGGGATAAGAGAAAGGAGGAGGGCTTACCTGGGAAGTCTGCAGGCCTGTTCTACAGGTGAACACGAGATGGATCTGAAGTGCCAAATATGGTTTAGAATGTGGAAGGAAGGGGGACTGGAGAGTGAGCTATCCTAATTATGCCCCTCTCTCTTGCTTGGTCTCCAGTTGAACGATGGGCAATTCACTGTCATCCAACTGGTGGGCATGTTACGGGGCATTGCCTCAGGCATGCGGTACCTTGCTGAGATGAGCTACGTTCACCGTGACCTGGCTGCCCGGAACATCCTGGTCAACAGCAACCTTGTCTGCAAGGTTTCAGACTTTGGCCTTTCCCGATTCCTGGAGGAGAACTCTTCTGACCCCACCTACACGAGCTCTCTGGTGAGGCTGAGGGACTGACATAGGAACTAGGTTCTTAGGGCCAGGTGGGCAGGGAAAGGTGGGAGACTAGGGGGTTGACAGCTCTGATCTAGGGAGAAGATGAAGGAGCAGACCACAGGAGTGGGGGGATCCGCTTAGGGAATCTGACTTCTGGTTGTGGAGGAAAAGAATTGCGTTTAGGTCCCAGGAAGAAAGGAGATCTGAGCTAGGGGAAAAGCAAAGACTGGGATCAGAGCGGTTGGGTCCCTCAGCTCATCTTTGCTTTCCTCATCTTTAGGGAGGAAAGATTCCCATCCGATGGACAGCCCCTGAGGCCATTGCCTTCCGGAAGTTCACATCTGCCAGTGATGCCTGGAGTTATGGGATTGTGATGTGGGAGGTCATGTCTTTTGGGGAGCGGCCATACTGGGATATGAGCAATCAGGACGTAAGTGTCCCATGATCCTACTGTGTTTTCTTGAATGTTCTCACCAGGGATATGGGTGGGGGTGGGGTTCCCAGAGAGCTCATCACTGCTGGCTCCTTGAGATAATGAGAGGAGCACAAAGAAGAATTGATCTTTGTGCCCAAGAACATGTTTGGTCACAGGACACAGGATGGAGGACACAGTTGGGAAGCTGTGCATCGGGATCACAGCCCAAGAGTGGCTAGGGCTTTGAGTCAGGGCCAGCCTCAGCCCCAGCCAGGAGGACCCCTAGATTTGCCATCCGGAGGGCTGTTGCACCCATCCAAGCATCTGCTAAGTCACCATTTCCTTGGGGTTCTTGGCATCCTCGTTCTCCCTGGACATCCTCACCCAGTTCTTTTGTCATTCTAGGTGATCAATGCCATTGAACAGGACTACCGGCTACCCCCTCCCCCAGACTGCCCCACCTCCCTGCACCAGCTCATGCTGGACTGTTGGCAGAAGGACCGGAATGCACGGCCCCGCTTCCCCCAGGTGGTCAGTGCCCTGGACAAGATGATTCGGAACCCTGCCAGCCTCAAAATCGTGGCCAGGGAGAATGGCGGGTGAGGACTCCTAAGAATGGGCCCTCCTTGCTGCACTCTGCCACCACTCCCCCATTACAACCTCCAAAAAAAGTGTGTTCCTTTGTCGGTATGTGGGATTGTCCCTGTCCGCCTCTCCAAGGCTGGGCTGTGTCGTCGACATCCTGCCACAGCCCTGGTACCCAGTGCATCCTCCCCATCCTTGCCTTCCAGGGCCTCACACCCACTGCTGGATCAGCGGCAGCCTCACTACTCAGCTTTTGGCTCCGTGGGTGAGTGGCTTCGAGCCATCAAAATGGGAAGATACGAAGAAAGTTTTGCAGCCGCTGGGTTTGGCTCCTTCGAGCTGGTCAGCCAGATTTCCGCTGAGTAAGTCATGGCAGGAGCTGGAGGTGGGGAGTAGAGCCAAGCCAGAGGGGCACCTGGGGACCAGAATCCAGCCCACAGGTTCATCAGGGGCCTTTGGGGTCAGCTCCTGGTGCCAGCTATTCTAGAGCTCTCCAACGCAACAACAGCTGCTGGGGCCGAAAGCCCAGGGAATCTTCCCGGCCAGCTGTGCCCGCCTCACCCTCTTGCACCATTTCAGCCCTCGGTCCTGTCGCTCCCTGCCTGGCAATCTGTATCTATCTTTGTGCATCTATCTACATTCCAGACCCTGCTCTCACATTAACAACATGTCAACTTGGGATGTTTCCCCACCCATAAAAGGAGAAGATTGGACTAGGTTTTGGAGAACCTTTCCAGCTTTAATGTTAAATGGTTTTATTATTTCAGCGCTTCTCAAATACTTCTTTCCCCCCTTAGTTGGCTCTCTCTGGTACGTCTCCTTTCTGCCTTCCCATTTCTCTCCCAAGGACTCTTCTGGCCCCAGATCTGAATAACAGAAATAGAAGAAATAGAAATCTGGAACCAGGGGTCCTGGAGGCCCTCTCCCTGGGGGGCAGGTCACAGGCCAGTCTGCCCCACCGGGCTGGGTGCTCTCCTCACACATTGTTCCAACCTCTCCTTGACACGGGTCTAGCTCTCCTTTCCCGCCTCTTCTTTTTTCCCTTATCTCAGTCTCCAGGCCTCGGGATGGAGGGGGGGAGGCGGTTTGTTTTCCCCCTTCCCTCCCCTTCCTCTCCACCCAGCCCTTCCTCTCCGGCCTTTTCCTTCTGACGGCTCCTTTCTCCTCTAAAGCAATCTGTGCATCCCCTGCCCCCATTTTGTGGGCCTTTCTTTCCTTCTCTGATTCTCTGCCTTAATCCTTCCTGGAGCTTCCATCCAGGCAGACCCCGCCCCCCAACCTCCCGCCTTTAGACCCCGCCCCCTTGGGCCGGGGGCCGCTGGATACTTAGGTCCCGTCCCCTACTAGGGCTGTGGAAACTGCCCTGCCTGCCCAGCAATTATTCCCGTGTGACCCTTCCCCTCCCTCCCATCTCCACCTTCTCCCCCTCCTCCTCCCCCACCCCAGTCTCCCGCTGGCCTTCCCGATTGGCTGGCCATCCGGAGGCGGTGACCGGGTTTCTGGAGCTAAGCTAGGAGAGTAGTCCCAGCAGCCTTATGGCCTCACCTAACTCTTCTTCCTCAGGGACCTGCTCCGAATAGGAGTCACTCTGGCGGGACACCAGAAGAAAATCCTGGCCAGCGTCCAGCACATGAAGTCCCAGGCCAAACCTGGAGCCCCAGGGGGCTCGGGAGCACCAGCCCCCCAGTACTGACCTGCACCTCTTCACCTGGCCCCACAGCTCTGGAGCAGCAGGAATTCCCATGTTGGGGACACCGCTCCCCTTTTGGGGGCAGAGTCAGGTGGGGACCCAAGAGGCCCCCATCCCTGCGCCCCATTGGATTGCACTTTGAACCTATGGGGGTGGGGAGCTGGCAATTTGGAGAGACAGGATTTGGGGATTCTGCCATACGGGAGTGTAGAAATAACGTTCCGCGGGTGGGTGTGCCCCCAGGTGGGTGTGCCCCCAGGTGGGTGCGCCCAGAGGGAAAGGAAGTGCCCGTAATCTGCCAACTCCCAGGGGTGGCTGTGTGCAATCCCTGCAGCTTCCCTTTGATCCCCAATGAGGGCCCCGGGTGCCCCTCCTCACCTTGAAGGGCCGCAGACCCTGTAGACCAAAGAGAAGAGGGTGACAAGCCTTTAAGCTCGGGAGTGGAGCACCATAGTGGGAAGCGGGGAGGGTGTCGTGGCCCAGTGACAAAATCATTGGACTTGGGTGTCCCAACCTCGCTGCTGTCTCCACCCAACTCAGTTTGCCCTTGTAAATGCCCCTCCCCCATCTGCTGCCTTCATATTGAAGGTTTTTGAGTTTTAATTTTTGTTTTTGGTCTTATTTTTTTCTTCTCTCTCTCTTTTTTTTTTTTTTTTTTTTTACTGTCCTTGTCATAACTTTTTGTGTCGGAAGGGACCTGTTTCGTTATCACCTCCTTTGCCCAAGTTGAAACAGGAACCCATCATTGTGTCTATTTTCAGAACAGTGCCTTGGTCATGCCACAGCCCCTAGACAGTTCCCTGCCCCGCCAAGTATCCCCAAATTGTGTCCATGAGGGGGTGTGGGGGGCAAGGTGGAAGTAGAAACCAGAGACAGACACTGGTGCTTGGAGGGGTTCTTAAATTATATTTAAAACAGTTTTTTTTTGTATAAATAAAAGAAAATGGGAAGTTCCCAGCCCCAGGGTGTGTTTGAGGTGGTGGGGTGGGGGCAGTGGGAGATGAGTCATTGGCAGCTGCTTCTAACGGCTCTGGATGGCTCTGCCAAGAGCCTGGGGCACCTCCGGGGTGGGGCTGGCCCCCCTCCCTTGCCCTGGTTCCCTAGCCCTGGAAGGGTGCTTGTTTGAGGCAAAGAGGAGGCCTCGAGCTCATAGTTCTGCTCTATAGCCCCCTAAAGTGGTGGTGGGGGGAGAATCCACTGGGATGGGGGTCCAGTCAGATGGAGACAGATGTAGACCAGATGTTGACAACGGGTGGGTTTAAAGACAGAGGGGGAAAGTGTCTGCGTTGGCCGTGGGGGAGGTGCGGAGAGCTGGGGTGGAGGATGCAGGCCCCCACGTGTGTACACATAACACAGATGCTGGGCTGGATCAGGAGGACAATTCCCCCTTTCAAGATGCTGCCCAGGCAGGTTCTCCCAGCCTCTGGGGAAGGGGAGGGGGAGAGTACTTGGGTTCTTCCCCCACTTCTCCCTCCCAACCAGAAGGATGAAGATGGGTCAATCCCCGTTGCTTTTCTCTGCCATCTTCTGCTTCTTTCTTCCCAGTCTGCCCGCCCTCAGGGACACCTGCAGGGGCAGGCCTGGACTGGGGCAGCTTTGTTTAAATGGCGCAGCTGTTATTTCTGCATCTCAGCTGCCCCCCCTGTTGTGGTGTTGGGGTCAGTGCAGGATCCTAAATCATAGCTTCTGCCTCTCCCAGCCCAGGGAGCCTCAGGCAGTGATCCCATCTCAGTAATCTGGAATTCTCTGTCTCCTCGTCTGATGAGATATTGCCCATATTCTACCTCCAAGGGAGGGAGGGACTCAGTCCTGCCAAGGACAAGGGGCCTGGATCCAGGAGGAGGAGGTCTATCTGGAGAATGCTGGCTCAGGCCACCCCTTCCCCTGACAACCGGACACTTGGCTGAGAAGGTGACCTGAGCTGGCTGGGGGAGGAATAGATCAAGGGAGCAGGGCACAGATGAAGAACGGAGGCAAAGGGTTAAAGACTGGTGGCGGTCTGTGCAGGTGTACAGCAGGAAGCCCCGTGGCACCCAGATTAAAGCATGGCCAGCCCAGTTCCAGGATTCCTGAGCCTGCCTACCACACCCCACCGTGTGAGCTGCTTCCTCCAGCAAAGGTTCAGGGTGGTCTGGCCATGGGCACTCCTTCCTCCCCCAGCCCTATCTCCAACCACGTTAGGTCTTGCTTCCTAAAAGGAAGGTGGCTGCAGGGTCGGTGATCTCAGAGGATAAGCACAGAGTAAGGATACCTTTCTAGAACCCAGTGTCCTGCCTGCTTTGGTGTCCCCAAACCCAAGCCACTGACCCTTGGGATCCTACATCCCGATCCCCCACACCCCAGTTGGGAGCCTTCCTTTCCTTTGAGCCCAAGGAGACTGTCCCCACCCCCTCTCCCACACAAGGACCCACCTGGTGCGAGGCACAAGGCAGGGGTGGGGTCAAACTGTTTTCCCTTTGACCTCAGGCTGAAGTGTGGGGGTGTTGTCTCTCCTACTAAGATGGAACTTAAGACTCCTTAGCAAGAGGCCCCAAGTCCCACTCTGTTGCCATGGTAACCCTTAGGTCCTTTTGGGAAATGGATGTGTGCATAAGGTGGGGGCCTCCTCAGAGGGTCATAGGCCTGTTCACCCTTTTGAAATAAAACACACTTCCCATTCTTAGCCTCTGCCCACACGTCATCGCATCGTTAGGAATGTCAGACTCCTCGGGACCACTTCACTACCCCTGGGGGAAGCTCAGGGGCCAGGTCCTCTGAGAAGGATTCCTAGGGGGAAAACATGACGAATGCAGTCTTTCCTCCTGTGTCTCAGAAGCCAGAGGGCTGACTGCCCATCCAGATGTGGCTTTGCTTCAGGAACAGACCTCACCTCCTCAGACGGGATATCCCCTCTCTGGGAGTTCTGTGGGGCACTGAGCCTGATGGCCCACACCTCTCCCTCCTAGTTCTCCCCCCAGAGACCCATCTCACAGACCCTCCTTCCGCCGTGATTGAAATCCACTCAAAACAAATTATTTTATCTCTTCCTTTCTCAGGACAACTCAAACTACGTGACTTTGAAGGCAGGTTCTAGAAGAAAATCTGGGGGGGAAGGGAGAAAGCCTGTGTTAGAGGCTGCCTCCGCTCCCGGTTCTGGGCGGTGGGGTTGGTTCTCACCTGTGTCTGCCAGCCTGGCTCTGTTCTGGCTCTGCGTTCTCTCCCTAAGGGATGGTGGGGACAGAGGGTCGGTGCCCACCCCCCACGTTCACTCACCCCCCAGCTGCCCCTCCTCATCCCCTCTCCCAGCACTCACCTCCTCCTCCTCTTGGAAACACATTCTCTGACCACCACCAGCGCTATGACCACCACGGGCACCAGCATTCCCAGCAGGATGGCCGCAAAGTTGGACACTTCTGGAATGGGTCAGGAAGGGGTGGAGGGGGACACACTTCCTTTTGGTCTTTGGTTGTCATCCTGAAGGTCCTGCATCCCCCTAAATCCCTGGTTGTGACTGGTAACTCCTCCAGGGGGCTGTTGCCCCAGGGGCTCCAAGTCCTCAGTGCCACCCCCTCCCCCAGGAACTCTTTCCGTTTCTGGGCACATAACTCCCATGTGCCTTTTAGGGGGGTGTTCATCCAGTTAGTCCCTGGAGTCCAGGGCAGCATCTCCACCAGCACTTCTCAAAGAAGAATCCTAGACTCACTTCCATCGGGCACCTGGGAGCTTGTTAAAATGCAGATTTCTGGGCCCACTCCAGACCTACTAAATCTGAGTCTCTGGGGGTGATTCTCGGAATAAATGTGTTACACAAGCCAACCCTCCCAGCCCTGCCCCCTTCCCAATCTTAAGTAAGACAAAGTTGGAGAATCACTGGCCCAGGGGCTCAAGGGAATTGTAGTTTTGGAGGGGAAAGCAACAAAAGGTCTTGGAGGGGCCTGGAGTGACACCAGAGGGGAAGTAACAGTGGGGGTGAGGCATAGAGACCTCAGAAGAGAGCTGGGGTTCAGAGAGGCTCCCCAGTGACTCAGATTCTTTGAGAACCCCGTCTTGTTAATCTCTACGGATCATATTATAACATTTTATTTTCTATAATATAGATTATATTAACACTATATTACCTATCTGTTATATGCCTGTAATATCTATTAGATGTGAACATTATATACACGGAATAGTGGCAGTTGCTGGTGGGGCAGGGACCGTGAGGATCCAGGGCCAGAGATGAAATTCCTACCTGGCTTTTCGGGGAGCGGCACGTCCCGAAGCTCCGTGCAGAGGTCTCCTCCGTAGCCCAGTCCGCACTCGCAGGTGAAGTGGGCGCCCTGCTCCTGGCAGTGCCCGTCATTCTGACAGGGGTTCCGCAGACACGGGCTTTCTACGAGGATGAAGGAGGTTGCGGCGGGAGGTTCTGGGAGGACACCCACAGTCCAGGAGAGGGGGTAAAGCAGCAGCTTCCACTCCTGTCTCTGCGCTCACTAGCCCTGGCTCTAGGGAAATTGTTCACCTCAGAAGTCCTTGTTTTTTTAACCTGTAAAATGGGACGATCGTGCTTGCTGCCAAGTGCTGAGTGAGGCCTAAAGGAGATCGTGGGAAGCTGGTGCTCAGTGCTTGGCAGGCGGCAGATGCTCAGGACACATCAGGCCCTTACCTTTTGCCCCTCTTGACAAAGGAAGGGGCTAGGCGAGAAGGAGCAGAACTAAACGGCACACACTTGCTGGCACTGATGGGGAGGAGTCCCATCAGTCCTCAGTCCAGGAACGCCTGAGGTATGGAGGCAGCTGAAAGCCAAGGGTGGTCTAGGCTCACCTCGGAAGCAGCCACGAGTGCGGTTCCCCAGGGTGCAGATTTCCCCCGCGCTGCAGCTGAGGGGCTCACACAGCAGGCGCTCTGAGCTGACACAGGTGCAGCGCTGAGAGCAATCCTCAGTCACAAAGGTGTCACCCCGCTGGAGAGGGAAGAAGGGCTGGGAGGAGAAGGCCCTAGTTTCCTGCCTCCTCACCCCCCAGGGCCTCCCACACACCCCTGACCTGGTAGTAGATGCCATTGTTGGTGCAACCACAGAGGGCCAGGGGGAGGCTCCGGGCACCACTGTAGACGTAGCCTGGGAGGCTGGCACAGCCTTCCACACAGGGGCCCTCGCAGTCCCTGGGAGCCGCCAGGTTGGCACAAGAGGCAGGGCAGGGTGTCATGCAGCTCTGGTAGATGGTATTGGCTGGGCACGCCAAGGCTGAAGGGACAGAGTCACAGTCAGAGGGTGGCCAGCTGGGGTCGGCCCAACAGGTGTGGGGAGTGTGGGACTGGAGGGGGAAACGAGGTCTCCAAAAATTGAGCAGTGTTCCAACTCGGCCAAGAAGGTATAGGTAAGGAAGCCAGAGAGTGGGCCGGCTCTGAGTGTCTCTTTGTGACATTAAAGCACATGAAGGAAATGGAGGAGAAACGGTGGGCATTGGTGAGAAGGAGCAAGACCGGTGACAGGTGGGGCTGAAGCTTCCCTGGCAGAGGCAGAGAGGGCTTAGGTTGGGAGGACGCTGGCATGGTGAGCGAAGAGTGACGGGGCACCCATTGGGGAAGGTAGGAGCAATGGTGGTGGCACAGAGCTGAACAGAAGTAGAAGTGGCTGAGGGGGTCAGGTCAGTGCCTCACCGCAGTGAGTGTGGTCCCGCCAGCTGACCAGGGTGGCGCCTGCCTCCTGGCAGATGATGGCGTAGGCGCCGAGAACCCGGCAGCGCAGCTCCTCCTGCTCTTCAGGGTCCTGGGTGGCACACAGATCAGACAGACAGTGCCTAGGGGAGCCGCGGGGACAGTGAAGGCTGTCAGAGCGGGGGAGGGGGCAATCATACCCAGCCCTGCAGAATAAGCCTGGAAGCCCCAGTAGAAAGACATCAGGCAGTGTGTGTGTGTGTGTGTGTGTGTGTGTGTGTGTGTGTAGGGGGCAGGTCACAAGGTATGGAGGCCACAGAGAAGTGAGCCAAACAGGGAAAGACAGAGACAGGCAGCAGGACCCAGAGAAAGGAAATTCTGTGTCCTGGGCTCCTGACTCACTCCTGGAAGGGCTCCGAGGCCACAGTCTGGTGACAGGCGGCAAAGGGGCCCTGGGGGTCCACCAACACCCTGCAGGCCTGGGTGCTGTTGATGAGCTCCAGCTGCTCTGGGCTGCATTCTGACACATGGAAGCCTGCCTTCTCGTCTCCCTCCTCCTCCTCCTCCTGGATGGACCTGGGGCAGAGATAGCCAAGGGCCAGGGGAGGCGCACAGAAGCCCATGAATTTAGGAAGAACTGAGGGGAGGGCATGGGCACAGGTGCCCCTCCACCCCCAGGATTAGGAGAATCAGGCAATGTGTCCGGCACTCGCCTGCGGGTTTCCTCCGCTGCTGAGATGATGGGGTGAGCGGGGTGTGGACAGATATTGGGCTGTTGCTCATGCCCTGGAGCTTGGGCCTCCCTGCCCCGAGCCCCGACCCTCTCACCTTGAGAAGCGGGGGAGGCCTCCCTTGGTCTTCACCTCCCAACTGTTGCCGAAATGGTTGAGGTTCTGGGTGAGGGCACCGTTGGGCAGCATAAATTCATTGTCCTGATTCTTGTCAAAGTTCCCGCACAGGCCACACACAAGCCCCTGGTACGTGCTGGGCAGGGAGATCACTGCAGAAGGAAGGGGCATCCAAGACTCCCCACCTCTTTGCTTTCCCACCCTCCTGGGGCCTCCATTGGAGCTCAGGGCCCCACTCCCAGGCAGGGGTCCTCTCTCACCATGCTAGGTGCCCCGCCTCCCCCGCTGCCATCCCAGAACCGTCCCTGTCCCAGCCTCAGGTACCTGCATTGCTCTTCCCATCAAAGCTGACAGTGAACTCAAAATCAGTGATCAGATACAGCCGATTGCTCCGAATGGTAACCTGCAGTTGCTGGTTGGGGTTGAAGGGGGTGTCCATCTTCTGGTCGTTGACCTGGAGAGGGGAGACAGGAGCCAGGGGAGCCCTGACTCAACCTGCCCCTCTGCAGCTCTGGCCCTGCCTCTCCTGGCACAGCTCAGTGCCTCTCTGTGGCATTGTTCCATGGAATGAGACACGCCAGTAGGCTTCGCTGTCTGTGTGGCAAAGGCCTCCCAGAGTTCTGCTGCCTCTGCAGCCCCAGCCCCTTTCTTGCAAAAACATTAGCAGAGTGGATGGCCCTGGTAGTTCCTCAGGCGGCTCCACCTTCTCATTGCAGGCTTTCTCTTTCTCTCTCATCCCCTCTCTCTCTCCAGCCTTTTGCTTAATCACATGCCCTCCCCTGCCTCTCCCCATGACATGAGGATGACCCTCACTCCGAGTTCTGTGATCAGGCAGCCACCGTCAGAAACTTCCCAGGGAACAGAGTCCAGGCTTCACCTGCTCCAGGTGGCCTCCCACGGCCCAGGTGGCCTCCCCAGAACCTCCCGGCCTGGCCCGCCTCTTACCACAAGCTGCAGGTCAGCCTGGAGCTGGACTGTGTAGCCGTAGACTATCACAATGACTTCCTGCAGGAAGATCTGGCTGAGGGGCGTATGCATTTTGTTGCGCCCCTCCGCGACCAGGGGCACCACATTCCTGGGGAGCGTGTCCACGGTCTTGACCAGGATGTAGGTCATGCGGCCCTGGAAGTGGTAGCTAACACCGTCAAATGTGCGGTAATGGGGGTCTCCGAAAATTGAGCAACGTTCCAACTCTGCCAAGAAGGGCCAACACTGAGAAGGCATCCTGCCCAGATATAACGGCCCCCAGAATCCTGCCCTGGTCTCTTGTCGCCCCCTGCGCCCCTCCCCCCCCGCCTGATACTTAAGCTGAAACTTGCCCCTCTCTGTCCCATTAAAAACCCTAGAGCATCTCGTCCAGTTCCCTCCTTATGCTCTTAAAGGAGTGAATCCCATGGAGGGTCATGCCTCACAGGGAGCCACGGAGAACCCAGGCCCACCCCATGCCTGAGCCTGGCTTTCGCTCTGCAGAGCTTTGCAGCCTCTCTCCACCTCCCATGTGCCTCCCTTACTGTGCGGGGTGCATGTGCTGCTGCGTTGGAGTTGGTCTGGCAGTGAGAGCCAGAGGAGCAGGCAAAGGGCTGGCACTGAATGGTTCCTGCTCTGCAGGTACAGTTCTGGGTGCAGCTACTGGAGAGCCAGGTTGTCCCTGTCTGTGGAAGCCATAGGAAGAGCAAGGGAATGAGGCGGGAAGGCCAGTTCTCCTTCCTTCACCCCTTCAGCCCAAGCCCACAGTCTAAATAGCTTAATTGGCGCAGGCCTAGAGGCAGTTTTGGAACCATCCACACACTTATGTCGCTGTACCACCCCCTAGAGCAGCCGTGGGCAAACTACGGCCCGCGGGCCGGATCCGGCCCGTTTGAAATGAATAAAACTAAAAAAAAAAAAAAAAAAGACCGTACCCTTTTATGTAATGATGTTTACTTTGAATTTATATTAGTTCACACAAACACTCCATCCATGCTTTTGTTCCGGCCCTCCGGTCCAGTTTAAGAACCCATTGTGGCCCTCGAGTCAAAAAGTTTGCCCACCCCTGTTCTAGAGGCATTGTGCTTGGTGTCTTACATGTGTTGTTCAGGAGTTAACTACTGGACCCATATTACAGATAAGGAAACTGAGGTAACACAGTCCCCTGAGTGGTACCATTAGGATTCAAACCAAGCTGTATCCCAAGGTTTGAATTCCTCAGATCCAAACCACACCCCCCCAGCCCAGGCCTGGCTGGAGACCGCCCTGCCCTGTTGCCCCAGGTCCGGCCAGCCATGCAGACATGCACCCCAGGCTGAGAGAGGCTGAGGAAAGGAGAGCGTACCATCCTCAAGGTGTGCTGTTCCCACCCCAACCCCCTTCCCCACTCACGGGGAGGGAGCGGCCCTGGGCATCCCTGCAGCCGCACTGCGTTCTGGGCACACACTGTTGCTCACTGAGCACATAGCCAGACTGGCAAATGCAGCCCTCCTCGCAGGTGGAGGGAACGTTGGTGTCATCACACTGGCCTTCCAGGTCCCAGCAGGAAAGTGAGCAGGAGGGAACGCAGGACGTGTAGGTGCTGTGGGTGGGGCATTCCAGAGCTGGGGGGAAACAAGGGGAGGGGGGGGGTAAAGACTTGGTGATCGTGGGCTATGTGCCAGGGCCCCAGGGAAGGAAGGAAAAAGAGTGGCTCTCCCAGTTCAGCTTGGGAGACAAAAGATTGGAAACAACTGGAAAGTCCATTAATAGGAAACTAGTTAAATAAATGATGATAAACGGATTATGATATAATAATGGCAGGTTACTCAGCTGCAAGACCAAGTGGGACGTGGCTATCTGACATGGAAGAGAATCTTTGATGTAGTAGCATCGCCAAGTTAGATTGCCAAGTGAAGAAACGTGCAAAAAACTGGGTCTCAAAGGCTATTTGTGAGAAAATAAGGAAAGTAGAGTTGTACGTTTGTATGTGCAGAAAGACCTTGGGAAAAATACTGAGGTGCTGATAAGAGCAGGCTAGGCACTCCACCCATGGGGTCAGGGTGGGAGGGAGACTTCACTAGGACTCTTAATACTTTTAAAGTTTTTGAACCATATGAATGCATCGCATACTAACAACACTTTAATCACTGTTTTAAATTTTAAAAGTTTCAGGAATTAGATAGTAGTGATGGTTGTAGAACCTCATGAACATTCAAAAACCCAGTGGACTGTACACCTTAAAAGGAGTGCAGCCCGGCCAGTGTTGCTCAGTGGTTGAGCATGGACCTATGAACCGGGAGGTCACGGGTTCGATTCCCAGTCAGGGCACATGCCCGGGTTGCAGGCTCCATCCCCAATGTCCAGCGTGCAGAAGGCAGCCGATCAATGATTTTCTCTCATCATTGATGTTTCTAGCTCTCTCTCTCCCTCTCCCTTCCTCTCTGAAATCAGTAAAAATATATTTTAAGGAAAGGAGTGAATATTATGGTATGTGACTAATCTCTTTTTTAAAATGTTAAAGAAAAGAGCTCCAGAAGGACGCCTAGAAGTCTGCCAGGAGGGGAGAAGAACTTTCTAGGTGCCAGGAGCAGTGTGTGTAAAGGCAGGGAGGGTGCGGGGAAGCAGGGCTGTGTGGGGAAGGCGGTCACTGGGTGCAGGCGATGGCAGACCTCAGGAAGCGGGTGGGCGAGAGAGGCTGCGGGGGCGGGTGAGCGAGGAGAGGCTGGGGCAGTGCGCGGGACACCATACACCTCAGGCAGGAGCTTGGACTCATAGTGCAGACAACCGCCACGCAGGGGAGTAACATGGTCACATATCCTTTGGAAAGACAGTGTTAGCGAGTAGATGAGAAACAGCGTGCTGTCCTGGGGGGAGGGGCCTGGGCTAAGACGGTATTGTCACAGTGCTCCTCAGAGACAGTGAGGTCAGAAGTGGGTCGGAAGTAATTGGAAAGGAGAACAGCTTTTTCTATCCACAGATAGAAACAGGGGTTGGGAGCTATTTGGGATGAGCACAGGGACACTCACGGCAGAAACTGCTGTTTCTCCAGATTGGGGGCTTGAGCCCCTGGGCCTGGCAGGCGGCCCCAAAGGCTTGCAGAGAGTCGCAGAGGGCGTGGCTTAGGCCTCTTAACTCACAGAGGTTGTGCATACAGTCCAGCAGAAAGGGCGTGAGGGCCACCTGGGCGGCACACTTGGTCCAAGCCGGGGTCTGAAAGGCCACTTTGCAGTGCTTCATGGCTCTCATTAGGTGAGATGGCTTGCAGTTTGCACTCCGAGTCTCCTGATATCCTGCTTTGGTCTTCATCTGCTCATCTATTTGCTCATCTTGGCAACTGGGAAGGGGAAGGGGTCATCATAGGGGTGGCCACTGCCCCACCTCTGAAAAGTATCTGGTGCTCCCACATGACCCTGAAGACACCTCTTGCTTTCACTGGGAAGCTGGTTTGAGCTCTGGCCACCTTCCATGCAGCCTCGGTTCCCGCCCATGTTTTGAAGCCAAGAAAAGACAACTTGCATGTTTCTCCAAATAGGCTCCCAGATCCCAGAAGCCATTCCCGGTCAAATTACACACATGAAGGAAGGGCTCCGCGCCCTCTACCCGAGGTGTGCCACATTATCTAGAATCCCAACTCCTGTTCCTATGAAAAGGCAGAACGATATTGGGGACAATTACTTTGGGTTGGCCTCCTTATCTCGCCAACTATGCACAAAATCGATGTCATTCTGGGCTAGTTCGTCATTGGGCATCATTATTTCATCCTCTTCCTCATCATTGAAGTTTCCGCATATGCCACAGACCTGGGTGGGCAGAGGGGAGTCTCAGCCTGCAGGGTCGGGGCAGGAAAGCACTTCTCATTTAGCACCCCTTTTTCCACTCTAAAGAGAAGGGAGCACTTGTCATCCCTCTCCTGTTCTGGGCAGGGCCATCTTGGGTCGAGGGCCCCACCCCTTGTGGGGGTGCTGGCTCCCCTAGGACAAGAGCCAGGTGTTTTCCTCACCTTTCCATAATAGGGTCTAGGGATTTCGATCTCTAAGAACCCGTTGCCATCAAACTTGACTTCCATCCCAATGTAAAGGCTGAGCACGGTGTAGGTGCCACTGGCAGAGATGCGGACGCCCCGGACCCGGTTGTTCGAGGGAAGGGTGACCTGTTTGCCATTGATCTGCAGAGGAGAGCAGGCCGTGCGAGTAGGAAGAAGGACCAGAGAGCCCTCTCCCCAGAGCTTGCTTCCTTTGTCCCTGCCTGTGTCGCCCAACTCACCAGCACATGATGGTCCTTTTGTAGGGTGATCAGGGAATCAAAGATGCTAATATTGAGCTGGCGGAGGTAGAAAGCAGGGGATTGGCCTTCCCTCTCCTCATTCTCGCCACTGATCTTGAAGAAGGGCAGGTCCGTGGTGAAGTGACATGTCTTCACCAGGACATAAGCACAGGTGCTCCTGATGGCATGATAATGGCCATCAAAGCTCACATAGTAGGACTTGTCTTCGATCCGGCACACTCCCATACCTGCAGGGGAGAGGTGGCTGAGGAGTGCCCAGCCTCAATCAAGAACAGGCATTCTCGCCCTGACCGGTGTGGCTCAGTGGATAGAGCGTCGGCCTGCGGACTCAAGGGTCCCGGGTTCGATTCCGGTCAAGGGCATGTACCTGGGTTGCGGGCACATCCCCAGTAGGGAGTGTGCAAGAGGCAGCTGGTCGATGTCTCTCTCTCATCGATGTTTCTAACTCTCTATCCCTCTCCCTTCCTCTCTGTAAAAAAATCAATAAAATATATTTAAAAAAAAAAAAAGAACAGGCATTCTCCTCACCTTCAAGGAAAGGATGTGAAGGCAAGGGGCCTCCAAAGGGAAGGAAGACAAAATAAAAGAATCAAGAAACAAGGGCTGGGCTGGTGTGAGGCTTAGGGGTAGGACGGGTATTATTCTGCCAGGAAGACTTGGAATGTCCCATCTAAGCCCGCATCCGCTATGGGAGAACCATGAGTGACTCCAAGGAGTCCCTCCCAGCAGACAGTGCAGTGGTCATCTTTCCCCACCAGAAGCTCTGGGCAGCAGGGCCACAAACTGGAGCGCTACAGACCGCAGCGAGGAGAGTATAAGGGGAACTTGGGGAGAGCTTGTCTTGGTGGCGGGGGGGTCCTCTTGCATGCTCAGTGGCCTCATACCTGAACTCCGGCAGCGTATCAGCCCGTGCAGGGCCCAGCACAGTTGTCCAGGGTTGCAGGAGGTGTCGAGGCAGGAGATGTTGTGGGTGGAGCAGGAGCAGAGCCTGGAGCAGGTTGTGTCCGTGTACCAGCTCTCCCCAAGCTGTGGGATGTGGGCATGCAGCAGACACTTGGAAGCCAGAGACAGACTGACCCCCTACACCCCGAGAGCTCCCTGTGAGGCTGGCTTCACCCAGTGTTTACCTCCATCGCAACCCTCTCTCAGCCTTTTGGCTCTGGGCTTACTCCTCAGCCCCGCGTACTGGCCTGCCTTACCCTCTGCCCCCAAACTCGCAGAGCTTGGAAGGGCAGGGCACCCCTTTGTCTGGCCTCTCACCGGGTAGTAGGAGCCCCGGGGGTCGGTGCAGCCGCACTCGTTGAAGGGCACACAGGAGGCTCCACTCAGGACATGGCCTTTCTGGCACTCGCAGCCCTCGGCACAGGGCAGTGCTGCCGGGCAGTCTTTTGGGGTGTTCAGGGTGCGGCAGGTGGCTGGGCAAGGGTTGGCACAGGGGCTGTAGCTGCTGCCAGAAGGGCACTTCAGAGCTAAGAAGAAACCAGTGTTAGGAAGGGCTGAGTGATCTCCACCTCCCTGCCCGTGGGACATCAATAATTCCTGGGAATGTGTATTAGACCAGTGGACAAATGAAACGGGGTCAATCCAGGTAATGGAATATGATTCAGCCTTAAAAAGAAGGGAATTCTGGCACATACTACAACATGGATGAACCTTGAGTACATTATGCTAAGTGAAACAAGCCAGTCACAAAAAGACAAATACATGAGGTCCCTAGAGCGGTCAAATTCATAGAGACAGAGAAGAAAATGCTGGGTGCCCGGGGTTAGGGAGGGTGGGGTGGGAATGGGACGTTAGTGCTTAATGGGGACAGAGTTTCAGTTTGGGAAGATGAAAAAGTTCCAGAGATGAATGGAGTTGATGGTTGCATAACAGTGTGAATGTACTTAATGTTATAGAACTAGACACTTAAAAATCTTTAAAATGGGAAATTTTACAGTATGTATATTTTACACGCAATTAAAAAAAAATGAGTTCCTGGGAAAGACAGGAAGAAAGGAAACAGAGCTGGCCTAGGTAAGAGGGAAAGATGCAATAACCAAGTGAGGGTGGAACTTTTGGGTGAGGTGAGAATCGGGTGGAGGAGGCTCCGGGTGCCGTAGAGGATGAGGGTTGGGCTTGGGGAGACTGGAGAGTGGAGAACAGAGGAGGTCCCCTGTGGGCGCTGAGGACCAGGCTGTGAAGGGAAGATCAGAGGAACAGAACGTAGGGAAAGGAGGAGAGGACAAGGCTGGGGTGGGGAGGACTCCTCCAGGCTGCAGGTCACTTACGGCAGAAGGTGCTGTTCCGCCAGACAGGGGGCTGGCCGGCCTGTGCACACTGGGATGCATAGGCCTGCAGGGAGCGGCACAGGGTCAGGGCATCTCCCTTGGTCCCACACTGGCCATGCACACAACTGGCAAAGCTGGATTCTGGGGGTACCACCTGGTGGCACTGGGAGAAGGGGCCTGGAGGAGGAAACCATAGGTGTGTGAGAGAAGAGCAGAAACCTGGGAAGGGACCAGAGCCAGGCAGCTGCTTGGGGCAAATTCGACATCCATTTTCATCAAAACCTGTATTTACTGAGAACCTACTTCCTGAGGCGTAAAAGCAGCTTATCCCTCAGGCTCCCAAGAAGGTACACACTACCTCTGCACACCTCCTCCTGACCTTCCGTCTATTTCATGTCTCTCTTCCTGCCTCCCTGACAGTCCCTCTCCTCTTTCTCTGGCCTTGGGGGAGGTAAAAAGAGCCAGCGGGGGATGAGGCTTACCCTGAGGGTTGATTAAGACATTACAGTTCTTATTCCAGGTGTCTGCCACTTCGTTCTCCTGGCATCTGGGAGGTTTGCCACCCGCAGAGAAGCAGCTAACCCACAAAAAGGGAGGAAAGATAGGAATTTAGGGTTGGAGGAACCTTCCCCAAAACTGAAAAGTAGAGAGAAAAACAGGGACATGAATAAGAACAGGAGAAGAGAACAAAGTTGTGCCCTCAAGTAGGAAGGTCAGAAGATACAGAAGGAGGGAAGGTTCCTTCTCAGTATAGACTGCCCAAAGGTTCTCCAAAGGGACAGATCAGTAAGCACAGGAGGCAGGGGCACGGGAGGTCCGAACAACCTTCCATCAAATCCAGTGTCGGAGAGACTGGGGACACCGAGGACACCAGCAGGCTGCCTGCAGAGGCTCTCCCCCGGGTCCATCGCCCCTCTCTTCCCAGCTCACCCAGATTCAGAGTATTCATTTGACTTCCAGGCAACCCCCAGTTCGATGGAGTTGTCTGCAGGCTTTCCATCTGGTTTCAGATTGTCATCTGAGCTGTTGCTGTTGTAGTTTCCTGGAGGAGGGAGCAGTTAACAGAGGCCACAGACGAATCCTGCGAGCAGCCCCAGCCCCAGGACCACCACTCTCCTTCCCCCATGAGGCTCCTTCGCTCTGCACTCCACAGACTAAGGTTAACTTTCTCTTCACCTTGAGCTTCCCTTAACACCCACCCTCACGCCTAATGCCCTCCACCCATGCAGCAGGGACAAGCACCTGGGACACCGAACTGAGTGTGTGGCTAAGCAATGAGTAGGACAGGCTCCTTCCTGTTGTCCTGGCTTTGCCTGCAGGTGCCCAAGGAACTCACCGCACAGCCCGCAGAGCCGGCCAGCATAGGTGGAGGGCACTGTCACTTTGACCAGGTGGTTCCCATCATAGCGAACTTGAAGCCCCAAATCCGTGTAGAGGACAATAAAAGAGCCACTGTGCCTAATGCCTACCCGACCTTGTGCAGGCCATACAGGCAGGGTCACCCGGCGACCATTCAGCTACAAAGGCAGGGAGGACATGGTAAAGAAAGGCATTTGGAACAAGAATAACAACAGGACCAAGACGGGAGCAGGAGGGGGGCAGAGGGTGTGTCTCAGGACCTGGGACTGGATCTGCTGTAGGGAACTCCTAGGGGCTCTGGAAGCCAGATAGGCAGGTCTGCAGGCAAGGAGGGGCAGAATAGAGGTTCTGAGCAGACTGATCAGTGTGGAGCCCCAGGAGGTAGGCAGAGGCACTTACCACAACCTTGTAGCCTTTGATCAGTGAGATTTTGAGTTTGAAGACCTGTATGTGGACGGCGGTCACGTGGGAGACCTCTGCGTTCCCACCTTGGAATTCGTTGGTGGTGCTCACGACAAAGTAGTTGTCGAAGGACCTCGGCCAGCAAAGCTGGGCCAGGGTGTAGCTGCAGGTGCCCATGAAGTGGTGCAGGGCTCCATCGAATGTCAGGTAGTGGGGATCCCCTGAGACAGCGCAGGTGGCGGTCCCTGGGAAGGGCGAGATGGAGTTCAGAGGTGCACTAACCCGGAGGTCCCATCCTGGTGAGTCCACATTGGGGTGGTCCCCATATCTCATTGGGTGGTCAGCCTGGCTTGGAGAGGTCAAGAACAGGGACTACCCCAACCTCGCTCTCTGGGTCCTTGAAGACACTGCTCGGTTCTGGGCAACTGCCTTCCAGCTCCTGGATGTGCTCCAGCTCTCTGGGGAGCCTGCTTTAGGGCAAGGTCATGCCCTTGCTTGAGGCTGCATAGGCAGCCCCTCTGCTCACCTCCCACCTGACTGCTCACCTGTGGCATGGCAGCCGTAAACGCCATCCTGCTGACTGCACACCTCCTGAGCCTCGCACTTCCAGAGCACACAGCGGATTTTGCTGTTGCCCTCACAGATACAGAGCTGCCTGCAGTCTGGCCCAAACCAGTGCTGCCCTACCTGGGGAAAGACAGGGAGGACGAAGAAGAGGTTCTTCCCAGGTCTGACTGTTCAGTGCCATTCAGTGCCCACTGCTATTCAGACCATTGGCCTGCTCATTGGCCTGCCCAAAACTCCAGGATTAGTGGCAGAAGTCTGGCATTCACTAACCAATTCAATCATTCCATCATCTGCTTGTTCCTTCACTATTTCAACAGATATTTATGTCTGCAGGGTGCCAAGCATTAGGAATTTAGTAACGAACTGGATGGACGATGCCCTTGCCATAAGGCAACTCATACCCAGTGGGGGCAGTAAACAAATAAACTGATAGACCATGTACTCCAACACAATATGCACCCAAAGAAGACAAGCAGGGCATCCTGTGAGAGTTTCCTGCCTTCAGAACAGACAGTAAGTGCTTGCTACAAGAGATTAGAGGGTGCTTTCTGACTTTGCCTTTCAAGAAGGATTCAAGGAGGAGGCAGCATTTCAACAGGACCTCAAAGGAGGTGAAGAATTCCAACAGGCATAGGTGGCTGGAGGCAGAGCAGGGTGAAAGGAGCTGAAAAGAAGGTGAAATTGAGAGGAAGGCAAGACATAGAGAGAGAGCGTTCAGTAGGCCTGGAACTGGGGCCAAGGGGAGGAGATCCAAGTGGACCTCAGGTGGTAGATGTCTTTGACAGACATCAGTGTTATTTCCAGAACTTGGGGTGAATAAAGGACAAGCAAAGCCGAGGCCGGTTTGGCTCAGTGGATAGAGGGTCGGCCCTGCGGACTTAAAGGGTCCCGGGTTTCGATTCCCGGTCAAGGGCATGTACCTGGGTTGCGGGCACATCCCCCAGTGGGAGATGTGCAGAGGCAGCTGGTCGATGTTTCTCTCTCATCGATGTTTCTAACTCTCTATCTCTCTCCCTTCCTCTCTGTAAAAAATCAATAAAATATATTTAAAAAAAAAAAAAAAGGACAGGCAAAGAAGGAAAAGAGAAGCGATATAGATGAGGATTTGACTCCAAATGCTGCCTCTGAGAAAAATGTGGAGACAGTGGCCCAGGAGGGAGCCAAAGTCTTTCAACAGAGAAATGGGGCTTGGTAGGAGAGAAGAGTGTTTGGAAAAAGTGCAGGGAAGACACAGATGCAAGAAAATGACTCAGGGACATGGAGGCAGGGAAGATGGGAGGGGAGAACAGCAGGGGTCTCAGGCTCTGCCGGGTAGTGTAAGCAGTAACTGATTCCATCCCTGTCTGCTTAAAAAGCACTAGAGCTAAACAAGGGAAAAGGGCAAGGAGAACTGAGCCAGAATTTCCCTAATCCCAGCCCTGCAGGCCCTGCCACACCCCCTTCTCTCTTGCTGTCACTTCAGATGCCTGAGGAGGGCTTTCTGGCTTCATGGCTAAGAGGCCCAGCCCCAGAGACTCACCATGATGTAGTGGCCCATGGAGTCAAGGCACCCACATTGGGATCGGGGGATGCACTGGAGACCACTGAGGACGAAGCCAGGGTTGCACTCACAGCCCTCCACGCATCGGTCCTGGCAGGACATGCCAGAGAACGTGGAGTGGCAGGTCTCAGGGCACTGCTTGGCACATATGGTGTACTTGCTGTTAGGTGGGCAGTCCAGAGCTGGTGGAAGGAGAAGCACAAGTGAGTAGGGTATGAGGCCAGCTGAGGACAAGAGAAAGAAGGTCTGTATCTAGTTCGTAATCCAGAGTTCAGCAGGCCCACAACTAGAGACTTCTGCCCATGTTGAGAAGAAGAGAGGAGCTGGGAGCAGCATGACTGAGGAGCTCAGTGTCTACCTTAAGCCTGGAAGAGAGACCTGCAGGGGACGACCAAGAGTCAGGTCTGTGGGAGCAGACTGATCCAAGAACCTCAAGAGTGTGCTATGTAGACAAAGCCAACATAAATGGTCAGGGTGGAAGGAGAGCTAGGGGACCACCACGTGGCCTCGAACAAGGGCATGGCCTTGCCCTAAAGCATCTCTCCAGAGAGCTGGGTCATAATCAGCAGGTGTGCAGCAGCCATGGTGCAACCTCCCAGCCACAGGTCTATATTTTGTGTGTGCATCAGGCACCTACCCATAGGCATTGCTCTGCACAGCTCAGGCAGCTGGGAAGGCTTTCTGAGTTTCTAAGTGACTGATTTTCTCAGTGGATGATTATGATTCTTCAGATTTCCCCATCCACACGTGGAAGTGAAGGGATTAAACCAGGTGCTCCCAAGCCTGTGCTAACACAACACCCTTAGATGCTGGCCCTCTGCTTCCATGTGCCTGAAGGAAGCACTGCCCTCCCCCCAACCCCCCCCTTCTCTGCACAACTCACAGCAGAACTGGGGTCCCCTCCAGGGCTTCACCATGTAGCCAGCATCCTGGCAAGCCTCAGTCAAGGCTGCCATATGGACACACAGCGTCTGCTGCAGCCCCTGGTATTTACACATGTCAAACATGCAGTTGTTGAAGAAGAAAAAGGCCATGAGGTGAGGCAGACATGTCCTGCAGAGAGAGGCCAGGTCAGAGGGAACAAGGGGCAGAGAGGGAAGACCTTCTTGTCTTGGAGGACCCCCAACCGCCCCCCCCCAACACACCCCCATTCTGCCCCCCTTCATACTCAAAGGCTCCATGGAAGATTGTGATCCGTCCACAGAACTCTGGCCCTGATAGAGTGTTCTGCAAGGTTGAGTTGCAAGATGGGGGATTTGCCTTGTTATGGCACCTAGAAGAGACCCCCCCCACAAATGCCCTAAGAGCCAAAGTTTTCCTCCATTCAGCCCCTACCCCAGCAGTCTCCCGGTTCTCAGCAACCCCTAGTAGAGAACACTTGAACACCAAGCCCTAAAGATGGGAAACCTGGGCTGGACAAGCAAGAGGGGGCCTGTTCACAACTGTCTGAAGAACACCGGTGGTAGGGTGAGCATGTTGGTAATGAGTTCATGGACTTGGCTGGGACAAAAGTGGGGGCGTGCAGAAGAAGAGGAGAAAAGGGGTGATGCCAGTCAGAGTGCTTGGTTCTTAAAGGGGGCAAAGGAGGCTGCCGAAAGAGACGGAGACGGCTTCACTCACTTCTTTTCCATATCGTTTTCTGCCGGCCAGCTGTGGCCCAGCTCCTCGTGTTGCGCTAGCATGCCCTCAGGTATCTGATAGTTGTTGCTACGTGTGCTACTGTCGCTGTCATGGCTGCCACAGAAACGACAGAGCTTGCTAGTGTAGGTGCTGCGGGGGGCAGAGAGACATGGAAGCATTAATGGGAAGAAGAGGCCTTCATCATGTGAGGGATCATAGCAGAGTGGGATGAGTGCGCATGTTGATAATGAGTTCATGGACTTGGCTGGGACAGAAGTGGGGGTGTGCAGAAGAAGAAAGAGGAGGAGAAGGGTGGTCCAGTCAGGGTGTTTGGTTCTTAAAAGAGACAAAGGAGCAGGAGGGCGGTGACAGAGATGGAGACGTCCTCACTCACTCCTCCTCTATATCCTCTATTGTCTGCCAGCTTAAGCCCAGTTCCTCCTCATCTTGTGCTAGCCTGCCATCAGGCATCTTGTTGTCGTTGCTACTGTCGCCATCATAGTTGCCACAGAAACCACAGAGTTGGCCATAGTAGGTGCTGCGGGGGGGCAGGGTGAGGAGGAGGCGTTAATGGAAGGAAGGGGCCTTAGTTGTCTGAGGGACCCCAGCAAAGTGGGATGAGTGAGACGGGCAGGGAAGGAAGAGGTGCAGACTCAGATCAAGGGTTCCATGCCAAGTGCCAGACACACAAGGACCTCACAGCCCTCACCCCCAAGCCATCTTTATAGTCTCCTTTCCTCCCCTTCTTTTGCTCACATTTCATATTCCAGCCTAACAAATTCCTTTTTCTTTTTTTTTTCATTGATTCCAGAGAGAGGAAGGGAGAGGGGAGAGAGAGAAAAAAAAATCAAGCTGGGGAGGGTTGGGGGGGTGGGTAAGAGATCGACCGAAGGACTTGTATGCATGCATATGAGCATAACCAATGGACACAAGACACTGGGGGGTAGGGGAGGCTAGGGGAGGGTCAAGGGGAGAAAAAAAAACAAGACATATATAATACTCTTTGTAATACTTTAAGCAATAAAACAATAAAAAAAATCAATGTGAGAGAGGAGCATCAATTGGTTGTCTCCTGCATGTACGCACCCTGAACCTGAGTATGTGCCCTGACCGGGAATCGAACCCGCAGCCCTTCGGTACATGAGATGACGCTGTAACTGAGCCACACCAGCCAGGTCCATAATAAACCTTTTGCTGGTCCCAAGACATTCCAGTTTTTTCTTTTCTTTTTTTTTTAAAATACATTTTATTGATTTTTTTACAGAGAGGAAGGGAGAGGGATAGAGAGTTAGAAACATCGATCAGCTGTCTCCTGCACACACCCCACTGGGGATGTGCCCGCAACCAAGGTACATGACCTTGACCAGAATCGAACCTGGGACCCTTGAGTCTGCAGGCCGACGCTCTATCCACTGAGCCAAACGGGTCAGGGCCAGTTTTTTCTTGCATTTGCTGATCACTATTCTATAAAGTCTTTCTTTCTCCTATGAGCCTTCCTTGAAGACTGAGATCAAGTGACCACTCTTCTGAAAACTCCCACTGCCCATTAGTGACTTCTTCTAGTACATTCCCAAAGCACTGTGAGTATATCCTGCTATTATCCACTGCCCGGAAACCATTTCCTCCTGTCTCTGCATCCAAAGGGAGGCCTGCTGTTGAGCTAGACTGAGAATTAATGCCTGGAATGGAAAGTGAAGAGGACTGGAGGGTCCTGGGAGACGGAGGAGCAGAGCAGGGAGAAGTGGCAGCTGCCTCACCTGGGCACACTTATAAACAGCTGCTGGTCACCATCCCATCTTATCCGCAAGCCAAACACAGTCTGCAGCTCCACAAATCGCCCACTCGAAACCAGAAAGATGCCTTTAGAAGGCATGGCTGGGAGGTTGACTTCCTGACCCTCAACCTGGAAAGAGGGGCCGAGAAAAGAGACAGAGAGACAGCTCCGCGGGTCAGGGAGACCCCCGGAACTCTCCCACATCCCCCCTCACAGCACCCTAAAGACATCTTCACGGGGAGTGCTCTGGAGCCTGTCCCTCAGAGGGTCACAGTGATGGCGAACCTATGACACTCGTGTCAGAGGTGACACGCGAACTCATTTTTTTGGTTGATTTTTCTTTGTTAAATGGCATTTAAATATATAAAATAAATATCAAAAATATAAGTCTTTGTTTTCCTAGGGTTGCAAATATCAAAAAATTTCTATATGTGACACGGCACCAGAGTTAAGTTAGGGTTTTTCAAAATGCTGACACGCCGAGCTCAAAAGGTTCGCCATCACTGGTCTAGAAGCTGCAGGAACTGGGCAGGACAAGGCTGCAGCAGCCCCCAGGGGTCCCCAGCAGAGCTGAACAAAAAATGGACTCACCAGCGTGCGCCTGCCCCTGAGCAGGGTGACTGTGGTCTCAGGCAGCGTCACGTAGACTTTGCTCAGGCAAGACATGTCTTCCTGTGCTCCCTCCTCGTTCTTCCCCGCCACCCTGAAGAAGGACTCTGGTTGGGGAGAGGAGTGAAAAGCACCCAGGAGCTCATTCAACAAGCATTTCTGAGCACCCCCTGAGGGAGCGCCCCACACCGGCCCTGTGGGGAGAAAGGGCTACAGAGACACTGGCTTTGTCGTTCAAGGGGTAAGCCCGGACCCACATGTGAGTGGGACGTGGCAGGTGAGTGGCATGTGTGTCTGCCTCTTCCAGAACAGTCTGTGAAGGTGCGCTGCCAATCCACCTCCGTGGACAGGGATGTCCTCCAGAGTGAGAGCTTGTGTTCCCTCTCTTGTCCCTTTATGGCCACTATGCCAGGTTCGCCTCTCAATAAACGCTGGCCAAGGAAGCAGCTGAGAAAGAGAAGTGTCTTGGCCAAATCAAGGTTCAGCCAGCCAGGAAGAAATGTGGGGGTGGTTGCAGGGCCACAATGAACAGTGTCTTCACATAAATGGAAAGAAATCTTCAAAAATAAAAGTAAATAAATAAATAAATAAACCTTTAGCTTTTTATATTTTACAATTAACACGTGCTATTTAATTTAGTTGTTAGAAGGGAAACATGGGAGATAAATTCAAGAATGGCATTGTGTTATTAAGCGATGTCACTTCGATAAATTCAACAAAAAGAAATTGTAAGAAAAAAAAGAAAAGAATGGCCTTGTACATCTTAGGATTAGAGACTGAAGTATAAACACCATTGGTTTTGTCTGAGGGCAAAGCCTAATATCTTTTTTCACTCTTTTTAGAATAAAATACTATATCTCTTGAACGGTGACTGTTGAAAACTGTCATTCTAATTTATATTTCAACATTAGATCTGAAATTTTAAAGGTATCTTTGATTTGTTGTATAAGAACGTTGATCAGATGCATGCAACTTCCAAATCCGAGGAAGATCCTTTTGACGTGAATGTGCAGAATTTTTACCATTTATGTGCCTCATGAACCTAAATTTTTTATTTTTATTTTTCTCTTTCTTTTCTTTGCTATATATGCTGTGGAAGTGAGCACTAATTTTTTGTTTTGAAATAATTTCAGACTTATAGGAAAACTGCAAAAATAGTGCAAAGCATTCCAGGACAGCCTTCATCCAGATTTTGCAAATGTTAATTTTACCCTATTTGCTTGATCATTTTCTCTCTCGCAATCTTTCCGTCACTCCTCTGCCTACTTTATCTATCTATCTATCTATCTATCTATCTATCTATCCATCTATCATCAACCATCTATCTATCTATCCAACCTCGCACCCACCCTAGGTTAAAAAAAAGACAAGTATCTTAAGGTGCATTTTCCCAAGCAAGTGCCTTAAGGTGCATTTTCCCAAGTAGTTTGGTCTTGAGAAAGTCCTGCTTCTGAGGTGGACATGTCCACCCTTACCCAACTTTTCTGTCAGACCCCCCCCACACACACACACACACCCAGGCCGTAGGGGCAACCCTACCTGTCGAGTTGCCACAGAATTGGGCCAAGATGTAGGTGCATTTGCCCATGAAGCTAAAGTGCCTCCCATCAAAGGTGAGATAATGAGGATCTCCATAGACAAAGCAGGTGGCAGAGCCTGTTGAGGGAAGAAAGGGGACCATGGGAAACAGGGTCACCATGCCAGGTCCCACAGCCACCTCACCCCCCCGCCCCCAGTGGCTTCTCTTGTCAAGGGAGGGATTGGAACCCTGGTATCACAGCCACTCTGAAAGGCTGGCAGGTGGGGACAGAATAAGGGGCGGGTCTCACCATAGGTGTGACATCCATACTGGCCGTTCTTCTGCTGGCACACCTTGTCTTCCTTGCATTGAAAGGTCTGGCACTGTACCCGGCTGCCAGGCCAGCAGTGACATCGTTCTGTGCAGTTGGGGCTGAACCACTCTGCCCCAGGCTGGGAGTAAGGGGTCAGGGGTTACAACACTACATGTCATCCCACGCTATAACCCCCTTCTCCTCCACTGCACCCGCCCTAACCGTTTCCTCTTCCCACCCCCTACTAGGTATTCCTGCCCCCACAGCACATTTACACTTGCTGTTCTCTCATCCTGGAATTCTCTCCCTTATCCCTCCTTTAAATCATTCTTGGGCATCAGCAGGTTCAGTTCAAGGGACACTACTTTCTCAGGAAGACTCTCCAGACCTCCCTGACTAGGGGTCCGCCTCATAGCTCTGGGTACCTTTCCTTCCCAGGACTTACCACAATCGCACTTTTATATTTTTGGGGGGGATTGTTTGATTATAATCCCCCTGTGAGGCACCATGTCTATCTCCACTCACTACTTAAGCCTCAACACATAGCACAGTGCCTGGCAGAGAGCTCTCATTCAGTAAATACCTGTTGAATGAAGATCCAATGTGTCCCAAAGGATCAGACAGTATTAGGAGAGCAAGGACCATGCCCTATTCATGGTGACCCCAGTGCCAGGAGGGTTCAAAGTACTCAACAAACACTCACTGAATGCATAAGTCACTATAGAATAAGTTAATGTATGTCTTCCCTGGCAGGGGAGAGATGCTTGGTACTGACAGCCATCACAGATCGTTCCACCCAGGCTGCAGCTGAGGCTAATCCTAACACCGACACAGGGACACCCAGGAGACTGGTAAAGGGAGGAGGACTAGGGAGGAAGTAGCCCCTGAAGAGACAATTAGGAACTCTGACAACCCGAAAGGGAGAACACTAGGCGCTGAGGAGAGGCACTGGACACTAATAAATAGCTGAAATGCACTGTTAATTAATAGGCTGCAAATGAGTTACACACTGTTAATAATAATAATTATTATTAACATGTATTAAGTAATTGGTCTGTGTCAGGCTCTCACTTCATCTCACAACCATCTTATAAAGTAGAAAATCTTACTGTGCACATTTTATGGATATGGAAACAGATTTGAGGAGGCAAAGAACCTTGCCCAAGGCCATCCGGCCAAGTGCTGGAGCCAGGAGTCAAGCTCAGATTGGCCTGACTCTAGGGAGGCTCTGTTCAACACAGTGGCCACTAGCCATGTGGCCATTGAGCTCTTGAAATGTAGCTGGTCCAAATTCAGATATACTGTAAGTGTAAAATATACACTGGGTTTTGTAGACTATTTGTATGAAAAAAAGGAATGTAAACAATATTATTAATAACTATTGATCACATGTTGAAATCAGAATATTCAGGATTGAGGTGCTATTGTTATTGGTTTAACCTGTTTCCTTTTATTTTTATTTTTTTTTGATGTGTTTATTAGGAAAGGTAAAATGGCGTGTGGCTTGAATGCTATCCCCTTTGGACAGTGCTGGCCCAGAGCCTGTTCCCCTTTAGAGCCTCTGTTCCTGCCAAATGTTCCCCCAGGGTGGGCATCGACAAGGGGATATAAGAACAGTAACTCCTCTCTTTTGACCTATCCTATCAGGATTTGCAAGTTCCTTTGGAAGATTCTGGAATACCGTACTCTGCCCTGAACATGCCAGAAGCTCTCTATATACTCAGGAACCCCAAACTTCCCTCATGATGGAAATGAGGGCCCTGTGTCACCTGGTGGTCTAGTGTCTAATGCATCAAGACTGCCAGTATGGAACAGAGAAGAACAGAGATATCCAGACCATTAGGCGCACTTAGCACAGAACCACGGGATAATGGAATCATCTGCACAGCTTAGCACCATGCCCGGTCAAAGTGGGTTCTTAACAAATATTTATTATATGAACAGAGATGCCAATCAAAACCACAACCCGAAAGAATGACTCCATCATTGTGTTACCAATGCTTGAGAGCTGATCCCTTTGGACTGTTCCATGGATCCAAATCCACCTCACCAGGGAAGCAGATAGAACCAGAACTCAGGTGTTCCACTCGCAATTCCCTTGGAGGACCTGGGCATCCCACTGGCCTTACCTTGTAGTAATTATCGTTGTAGAAGCAGTTACAGGAAGAGGCATTGATGCAGTGGGAGTCGCTAAACACAAAGCCAGGATTGCAGACACAGCCGGGCTTGCAGACGAGCTCACAGTTGGGCTTGGGGTTCTGGCAGGAGGCTGGGCAGGCGCAGGGTTCGTGGTGGGCATTTGGGGGGCAGCTTGCTAAAGGGGAAACAGTTTCCATCAAGCAGACACTCTACAGCTTCCCTAGGGGAGACTTCCTGTCTCTCATCTACTCTCCTTCTTCTCTAAGAAGTAAGTCTATATTATTCAGCAAAAAAAAGAGAATGGAGTCCTGCAACAGGGATGAACCTTGAAAACATTATGCTCAGCCCAGCCAGCACGGCTCAGTGATGGAGCATCAACCTATGAACCCGGAAGTCATGGTTCAATTCCCTGCCAGGACATATGCTTGGGCTGCAGGCTTGATCCCAGTGTCGGGCGTCCGGGACACAGCCGATCAATAATTCTCTCTCATCATTGATGTTTCTATTTCTCTCTCCCTCTCACTTCCTCTTTGAAGTCAATAAAAATACATTTTAAAAAACACACAACTATTATTCTCAGTGAAAGAAACCAGTCATATATTATATGGTTCCATTCGTAAGTAATGTCTAGAACAAGTAAATCCATAGAGATAGAAAGTAGATTAGTGGTTGCCAGGGGTTGGGGGGTTAGGGGGCATAGGGAGTGACTGCTAATGGGTATGGGGTTTCTTTTGAGGGTTATGAAAATATTCTGGAATTAGAAAGTGATCATGTTTGCACAATCTTGTGAATATACTAAAACACTGAATTGTATACTTTATTTTTTTAATATATCTTTTTTATTAATTTCAGAGAGGAAAGGAGAGGAATATAGAGAGATAGGAACATCAACGATGTGAGTGAATCATTGATTGGCTGCCTCCTGCACTACCCCCACTGGGAATTGAGCCCGCAACCAGACACGTGTCCTTGACCAGAATCAAACCGGGAACCTCTCAGTTCTCAGGCCAACACTCTATCCACTGAACCAAACCAGCCAGGACTGAATTGTATACTTTTAAGAGAATGAATAGTAATAATAAGAATAAAGCCCTGCGCCAGGGCCGGTTTGGCTCAGTGGATGGAGCGTCGGCCTGCGGACTGAGGGGTCCCGGGTTCGATTCCGGTCAAGGGCATGTGCGTTGGTTGCGGGCACACCCCCAGTGGGAGATGTGCAGGAGGCAGCTGGTCGATGTTTCTCTCTCATCGATGTTTCTAGCTCTCTGTCCCTCTCCCTTCCTCTCTGTAGGAAATCAATAAAATATATTTAAAAAAAAAAAAAAAAAAGACTCAACA
>NW_005871048.1:140792-150694 GCF_000147115.1 Myotis lucifugus
GGGTTTTTTCAGTGGTGAGGGTGGTTTTTTCAATCGTGAGGTAGTTTTTTCAGTGGGAGGCTGTTTTTCGGTAGGGAGAGTGGTTTTTCATTGGGAGTAGTTTTTCAGTGGGGAGGGTGGTTTTTTCAGTGGGGAGGGTGGTTTTTTCAGTGGGGAGGGTGGTTTTTTCAGTGGGGAGGGTGGGTTTTTCAGTGGGGAGGGTGGTTTTTTCAGTGGGGAGGGTGGTTTTTTCAGTGGGGAGGGTGGGTTTTTCAGTGGGGAGGGTGGGCTTTTCAGTGGGGAGGGTGGGCTTTTCAGTGGGGAGGGTGGTTTTTTCAGTGGGGAGTGTGGGTTTTTCTGTGGGGGCCATAGGTTTTTCTGTGGAGAGAGGGGTCTCAGAAGGGCCAGTAAGGGGAACTGGATATTGGGAAGGAAGCATTGTTGGCACAGATCCTGCAGAGAAAAAAAATAATTCCTGGAGTTTAGTCAAAATCATACCACTACCCTCTTCACTCACATCTAATTGGAGTGGATGGGATCAAAAGGGTAGCATTCGTATTCCTCCTTCTACTCCCAACCTAACCTTCACTCACTTAATAAACACTCAGCAACCACTGCTCCTAATATATGTCAGATGTTGTGCCAGATACAGAAAACACAAAATGAATAGGATATTGGTCCTCCCTCCAGGATCACTGTTCCTTAGGTGAGGTGTTCTGGACCCCACCACAGGTGAATGAAAGGAGGGAGGATTAGCTTTTTCTAAAAGGAGGCAGCTCCACAAAGTACACCTCCATCTGGAGTCAGAATTGTGGGTCCCAATCTGGGTCCTGTGAGCCATGGAAGGCTTTCAAGCAGCTACAGTTCCGCTCCCCAGGAACAGCGGCTGTTCCTGGCACAGATGACTTAAACTGCCCAATCCTGTTTCCTCTTCTATAAACTGGGAACAACAGTGCCCGCATGTTGTAACCTAGACGATGCGCGGGGAGCATCTAGCACAGTGCCTGTGCTCAGGAGCTGGTAGCTCCTTGCATCCAGCTTCTGGAATTTTCCTCCCTTTGAGTTTGCTCCCCTCAAATTTCTAACATCAGCTTAGAGAGCTAATTCTGGATGGATCTGGGGTCGCCTCCAGGGTGACCAAACATTCCAGTTTGGCCAGGACTGATGTACTCCCTGAGATGTAAGACTGTCTATGCTGAGATAGGGACAGCCCGGGGCAAACTGGAATGGTTGGTCACCCAGGACAGCTCTCACCACTGCTCTGTGTTAAAAGAGAACCTCTCTTTAGGTGTGGTTGCTTCAGGAATCAAAGGTACAGGGGATGAAGGTAGAGAGAAGCAAGTAGACTCAACTTTGCGAGAAACCAGGTCATGGTTCCTAAGCTACTCCTGCCACCCTAGCCAGATGGTGAGGTGGGAAGAAAGAAGGAGAGAAAGGGACTCACCCCTATTGCAGGAGCCACGGCGGATAGAGACAGAATCCAGGGAGATGTCCAGGAAGGCAGGGCTGCCCCTCACTCCTTCAAATATCAGCTGTGGAAGGGAGCAGGGATGACCCACCCTGTGAGCCCCTTTGCCTCAGGCTCCCAGTTTCCTGATGGCCCAGCCTCCTCCACACCTCCTCATTGTCCCAGTCCCTTCTGGCCCCCCCTGACCTCCCACCACACCTGATACCAAGATTCCCAATGGGTCCCCAGACTCTGCCCTTGGCCTCACCTGGGTGGGCAGGACATTCCCCTTGGGCACAGTGACAGTGGTGGGCATCCAGGAGGGGCTCTGAACATTAATGTGTTTCCAAAGCAGGTTGGGGTGCCTGTTATTTGTGCCCGTGAGCAACAGCAGTTTGAGCTGGGCACCCCACGACAGCCCAAACATGTAGTAGGCGAAGTGCACACACAGAGGGCCTTGCTCCCATATGGGGGAGCTGAGCAGGCGGGCCACCCAGCCCCGGTGGGAGGTGCCGAAGTCCAGATGCAGGTAGAAGCCCTCTGAGGAGGCAGAGACCAGGACAGTGAGGCCCTGCCACCCCCCTGGGCTGCTCCAACCCTTTCCCAGAGCCCAGATGCCCACTCCCAGCTCCTTCCCTGGTCCCTCCACCCAGATCTGCCTGTGCCACCTCCCAGCTGCCTCCCTAAACTTTAGGCTTTCTCACGTCCATTGGGGTAACCCCCGGTGGGCCCAGTGCTGCCCATGATGGAGGGCCCACTGGCTCGAATCCAGTTCCCATAATTTGTGGATATTTGAGTCCAGTCACAGAAGGGTTTGGAGTTGTCCTCAAAATCACACTGGGTGATAATGGCTAGGAAGAAAAGACCATTGTGAGGCCAAGAGAGGGGGAGAGGACTAGCTACAGAGCCAAACTAGGGGGGTAGGTGTTAGCAAGACTGCTAAGCTTAGAGAAGGCAGCCACTAAGATTAGGGTCCAGAGCAGAGATTTGGGAAAGAAAAGCTGAGAAATAAGTCACCGCTTAGGAGAAATTCAGGGCAGGGGTGGGGTGGGGTGGCGTGGGCAGGGCAGAATGTCTAGGTCTGGAGTCACAAACTGAGGTCCAGGGGGCTGGATTCGGGGAACCAGACAGGCTTTGTCTGGGCAGCATACACTTTGTTGTTGTTGTTCATTTGAATGTGACTCTTTTAGGCAGGGCTTGTACTACTCACTGTTCCCTCCACCCTCTGTCATGTAAGGGCTGCCCTTCACACATTTATGTAATTGCCTGGCCTGGAGGGCACATGGGTGGCCACCGTGGAAGGGAGAGAGAGTCTGAGCAGTCCTGGTTTTCAACTCACAGTTGTCCCCAGAACTGTGGGCAACTGGCTTCTGGTCTGGAGGCTTCTCAGTCCTTGAGGTTGATTTGGAAAAAAAGAAAAAAAAAGAAAAAATGTAATACTTGTCAACATCAAAGAATTATAAGCCTCAATAATTGTGAGTTCAGCTTAAGTTCTCATCTCTCTCCAAAAAGGTATCTTCCCTGAGAGGTCCTCACATCCCTGCCAGTACCCTCTATCCCTTTATCCCTCTATGCCCTGGGGGTCAGGCATGGTTGAATCTTGGGTGAGGAGGAACCAGTTTATACCTGGGGAATCTCCTTCCTTTGGGTTGAGATCTTCTTGTCCTATAGCCCAGATTTCCCCACAAAGAAGGGACTATTTTGGGTCCTGTTTTGTTAGGTGTGTGGTGGGGGTGATATTGCCCCAGCTACATGCATCTGAACGTAGGACTAACCAAGGGACCGCCCCTCCTCTCCTTCCAAATTCTACAGAGAAGTCCCTGCCCCTCCTCAGGTGGTGTGGGCCACATAAAATAGTCCTTGGTTTTAGTTGTTCAAGTTCCACTTGTTCAAGTCCCCCCAAATGAGCGCTAGGACGCTGAGCCATGCATTTCATGCTTCCTATTTGAAGTCTCTCCTATGTGCTGGGTCTGCTCTAGGTTTTGTCCATTTTCTGACGATCTGACGTCTCTCTTCTCCTCTGGGACAATTTGAAGTGTACCAACATTCGCATGAAGGGGGTGCCATTCTCAGACCTGTCACCCCAGCCCTATACCTCCTCCCTCTTTCCTCATGTTTCAGCTCCGTCCTGCTCCCACTGAGCTCTCGCACCTCTCAGTTCCCGGCTCTCAGGCTGTGGGGCCCCCCTTGTTTCTGTTCATCCTCTTTCAATCCCATGGGGTTCCCATTTTCCTCCCCAGGGCTGTGCCCTTCATCACTAGTCCCCTTGCCCCTCCGACTTTGACCCTCACCATTCCTCAGAGCCAATCCCAAGCACCCCCTGAGCCCAGCTTACCAGGCAGAGGTGGGAATGTAGTCCTGGCTGTAGGCAGCCCCCATCGTTAGCACCAGAATCCAGACTGTTGAAGCCATGTGGGACCTCAGAGTCAACTCTCAGGGGATAAGGGGAGGGAAGAGTAAGGGGCCCAGGCTACTTTAAATATTCCTGATCCTCCTTGCTGGGCATCCTTCCAAGGATGCCATGAAAAGTGAACAATCAGAGAACTGGAAATACAAACTATGATGGATGAAATTTAAAATCCAAATAGAAGAGTTGAAATTGAAATTGAGAAAATAAAATGAGAGTGAAAGAAAAGGAAAGCAAGAGAGAAAGAAAAGAGACTTGGAAGGTCAGTCTCGGATGTCTAGCGTCCAACCAAAATAGTTCAAAAAAAGATAAAAAGAAATTACTTCAGAAAAACTACATAAGATTTCCCAGAACAGAAACATGAGTCTCTTGATTTAAAAGAGTCTGGTATGATGAATGCAAAGAGACCCATGAAAGGTTTGTCATAAAATTTCAGAATATTGGGGTGAAGGGAAAATCCTGAACACTTTCAGACAGAAAAAAGCAGGTCACACACTAAGTATCAGGAATCAGCATGGCAACCATGGATTCTAAGAGTCAGCGGAACATTGTCTGCAGAATTCCAACAGAAAATAACTTAAAACCTGAAATTCTATAGCTGGCAACAATGGCAAAGGCAATAGGAAGGTCAAGTAAAGTGAAGGCTGAAGTCCTTATTGGCAAATAATTGAAAAGGACAAGCCACAGAAGAAATATAAGCAGCCAGTAAGTATTGGAAAGTATTCTCTACTTCAATAGTAATAAAATGCTGAGCAAATTAAGTTGCCATATTGACAATAATTTAAAAGATTGAAAGGATCTTAGTGAGAATGTCAGACATGAAAAAGGATCAGTCAGAAATTAGACATACACTAACTGAAATAAAGAATAATTTACATGGATTCAACAGTAGAGTAGAGGATTCTGAGAATCAAATCAATTATTTGGAATATGAGGAAGCAAAAAAAAATCAGAAGAGCAAAAAGAAAAAAGAATCCAAAAATATGAAGATAATGTAAGGAGTCTCTGGGACAATTTTAAGTGTACCAACATTCGCATTATGGGGGTGCCAGAAGGAAAAGAGAAAGAGAAAGATATTGAAAACCCGTTTGAAGAAATAATGACAGAAAACTTCCCCTTGAAAAAAATAGATTTACATAAGGAACCCAAAGAGGCCCACATCAAGGACACATCATAATTAAAATGCCAAGGTTAAAGACAGAGAGAATCGTAAAAGCAGCAAGAAAAAAGTAGTTAGTTACCTACAAGGGAGCACCCATACAGCTGTCAGCTGATTTCTCGACACTTTGCAGGCCAAAAGGGAATGGCAAGAAATACTCAAAGTGATGAAAAGCAAGGACCTAGGACCTACAACCAAGATTACTCTACCCAGCAAAGCTCTCATTTAGAATTGAGGGTCAGATAAAGAGCTTCACAGACCAAAAAAAAAAAGCAAAAGGAGTTCATCACCACCAAACTAGCATTACATGGAATGTTGAAGGGTATTCTTTAAGAAGAGGAGGAGGAGTAGGAGGAGGAAGGAGATATGAATAATAAAATGGCAATAAATAGATATCTATCAACAACTGAATTTAAAAATCAAAATAGCTGAAACCGGTTTGGCTCAGTGGATAGAGCATCGGCCTGCGGACTGAAAGGTCCCAGGTTCGATTCTGGTCAGGGGCATGTACCTTGGTTGCGGACACATTCCCAGTGGGAGATGTGCAGGAGGCAGCTGATCGATGTTTCTCTCTCATTGATGTTTCTATCTCTCTATCTCTCTCCCTTCCTCTCTGTAAAAAATCAATAAAATATATTTTAAAAATAAATAAAAATAAAAATAAATGAACAAGAAATCTAATGAACAAAATAAACTGATGAATAAAATATAATCAGAGGCATGGGAACATGGAACAGACTAATGAATCTCAAAGGGAAGGGGTGAGGGGGGCTGTGGGAAGAGATTAACCAAAGATCTTATATGCATATGTGCATTACCTATGGACACAGACAATAGGGTGGTGAAGACCTGTGATGGTGCAGGAACTGGGTGGAGGGGGATAACAAGGGTTGGGGGAGAGAAGGGGGACATCTGTAATACTCTCAACAATAAAGATTTAAAAAAAAACAACAAACTAAAAACAAACAAATAAATAAATAAATAAAAGATTGATAACATTGAGCCTTGGTCAGTGTGGCTCAGTTGGTTGAGCATCCTCCCATGCACTGAAAGGTCACCGGTTCAATTCTCAGTTGGGGCACATGCAGGAGGCAACCACTTGATGTTTCTTTCTCACACTGATGTTTCTTTTCCTCTACCTCTCCCTTCCTGTCTCTCTAAAAATCAATATATTTTTTTAAAAATATTGATAGCATTGAGTGCTGATCAGTATGCAGGTAGATACACTCAAATACATTGTTGATAAGACTGTATGTTGGTGAAAACATCTTAGAAGGTAATTTGACAATGATTATTAAACTTCCAAATGTGCCTATCTTTGACCCAGCATTACCTTTCTAATAATCTTCCCACAGAAATACATGCTTATTTGCACAAAGATGTACATACCTTTAATATGTTCATTGCAGCGTTGTTTACAATAGGAAAATAATTGAGATTACCCAAATGTTTACCAGTAGATCATATTCGAGGAATATTATTTATATCAAGGAATATTATGCAAGTATTAAAAAAACAGTGTTTCTCAAAAAAATAGTTACCATATGGTTCATCAATTCCACTTCTAGGTATATAGAATTGAGAAAATTTAAAAGAATTGAAAGCAAGGACTGGAACAGATATTTGTACACCCATGTCCATAACAGCATTATTCATAGTAGCCAAAAGGTGGAGGCAACCCAAGTATCCATAGACAAATGAATGGGTAAACAAAATGTAATATTTACATACAGTGGAATATTGTTCAGCCTGGAAGAAAACCCTTACACATGCTACAACATTGAGGACATTATGCCAAGTGAAATAAGTCCATCACAGAAGGACAAATACTATATGATTCTATCCAGTAGTACCTAGCATAGGCCAATTCATAGACAAAGATTAAAATGGTGTTGCCAGAAGCTGGGAGGAATGGAGAATGAGTAGTTAGTGTTTAATAGGTATAAAGTTTCAGTTTTACAAGATGAAAGTTCTGGAGACGGGTGGTGGTAATGGAGGCACAAACAATGGGAATGTACTTGGTGCATCTGAACTGCACACTTAAAAATGGATAAGATGATAAATGTTATGGGCATTTTACCACAATCGTAAGAAATATTTTTAGCCGAAACCGGTTTGGCTCAGTGGATAGAGCGTGGGCCTGTGGACTAAAAGGTCCCAGGTTCGATTCCGGTCAAGGGCATGTACCTGGGTTGTGGGCACATCCCCAGTAGGAGATGTGCAGGAGGCAGCTGGTCGATGTTTCTCTCTCATCGCTGTTTCTAACTCTCTATCTCTCTCCCTTCTTCTCTGTAAAAAATCAATAAAATATATTTTAAAAATATATATATATTTTTTAAAGTGCTACTTGATAATATGATACTGTTAGAGTTTATTACTGGCTTAAAATTTTAAAAAAGGAATGGTGGTAGATCCATAGAGTCCAATGGTGGGAAGAGCACCTACAAATATATTAAACAAAAGAGGTGAGACAGAAAAATTTTTATAGTGTGATCCCATTTATGCAAAATCCCACAACAAAGATTTCCACTAAGGTGTCTATAACAAGCCATATTTATACACAGGAAGACCTGGTAGCTTTGAGGAGCCACCACAAGTTGGGGACATCCAAATGGGGGGTTCCATCCCAGCCAGAGCAACCATGCTTTTATCAGTTTCATAAATGGCAATTCTACATAAGATTGCAGTTGAAAGGGCAGCTTTTCAACTTTTGAAAATCCCGTTGATCCTCAGGACTCATACAAAGCTGCAGCGAGGCTGAGAGCTGGCCCATAAGGAGCTGAGCTATTAGGTCCAGATTTCCTGTAGCCCACCACACCCATGTGTTCCTAGAAACCTTCAGTGCCATTCCCTTTACCTCGGCAGCCCCTCACCCCCCACTGCTAATTCTATGCCCAGGCACCTGACAAGTGACAGTGCCATTCTCCTGGACTCTCAGGGAGGGGGCGGTACAGCTGAGCACCAGGCTTACAAGAGGGAAATCCACAAGCCCCTTTTCCAGTCTTGGGGACTCCTCTGCCCAAATGAGCACCAACAGGGCCCGTGCAGGGGTTGGACCCAGGGAGAGGGATCCAAGATGGGGATAGAAAGGATGCCCATCCCAAACCTTGGTCTACCCTTCCTCTAGGCAATTCTACATAAGATTGCAGTTGAAAGGGCAGCGGTTCTCAACCTGTGGGTCTCGACCCCTTTGGGGGTCGAAGGACCCTTTCACAGGGGTCGCCTAAGACCATCGGAAAACACATATATAATTACATATTGTTTTTGTGATTAATCACTATGTTTTAATTATGTTCAATTAGTAACAATGAAAATACATCCTGCATATCAGATATTTACATTACGGTTCATAACAATAGCAAAATTACAGTTATGAAGTAGCAATGAAAATAATTTTATGGTTGGGGGTCACCACAACATGAGGAACTGTATTAAAGGGTCGCGGCATTAGGAAGGTTGAGAACCACTGCTCTAGACCAAGTTAGCAGAGCAATCAGCAGAGGGACAAAGCCAGGAAATGGTTAACCCAGGGAAGAGCAGCAAAAGCCAATTGATCCACAGCCCCTCCTGGTTGGGCAATAAGGCCTCTGAGGGCTGCCTTTCCTGACCTCCCTTTGGCGCCACAGCTTCCAACCTGCCTGGTGGTGGGGGTTGGGAGCTCAAGGCAGGACAGAAAGGATGAATAGTGGTGACGGGAGGGAACCATCAGGCTCTGCATTTTGGGGAGTTAGAAACAGGCAAGACCCCAGAGGGTTTGTCACCTGACGAGACTGGCAGCTACAGGAATAGATGTGAGAGGCCCTGGGATGTAGAAAAACCCTGGAAACTACTTCGGAGAACTGGAGAGTCAGTCCTGGCATCACTGTGTGCCCTTGGGAACTTTGATCACCCTCTCTGGGCCTCAGGTTCCTCATCTGCAAGACTGAGAGGAGAGACTATCACAGTTTCCTTTCTTTCTTTCTTTTTTTTTTCTTTTTGTTGTTAATACTCACCCGAGGATATTTTTTCATTGACTTTTAGAGAGAGTGGAAGGAAGGGGAGAGAGAGAGACTTGAGTGATTGCCTCCCACACGCACCACACCAGGCCGGGGACTGAGCCTGCAAAGAGGTATGTGCCCTTGACTGGAATTGAACTCGGGACCTTTCAGTCCGCAGGCCAAGGCTCTATCCACTGAGCCAAACCAGCTAGGGAATTTTTTTTAAGTATTTTTTTTTTAATTGATTTTAGAAAGACAGGAAGGGAGAAGGATATATAGAGAGAAACATTGATTGGCTGCCTCCTGCACGCTCCCTCCCCCCCCCACACACCCCAGGGAACGAGCCCACAACCCGGACATGTACCCTGACTGGGAATCGAACCAGTGATCTCTTGGTTCATGGTTCACCGCTCAATCACTGAGCAACACTGGGCCAAAGTTTTCTTAAATCAAAAATTGTGTGTGTCACATAATTTTTTTAAATAATCAATTTTTTAAAATAAAAAAAGGGGGTTTATAGACATCTGGGCATGACTCACATTAAGTTGGGAAACCATACTGCTGTCTGTTTTTCTGTTGTCAATAATTCATGATGTCAATTTTATGATGACATTTTAGATGAATTAGCCTTGACCAACTGGAAATGATATAGTTACCTTTCAGTTTAGAGTCCAATGTCGTCGAAGAGGCCCCATTTAGCTAACTCAGCTCCAGCCATAGTCACACCTGCTGTGGTGAGACTTGCACACTGAGTAGTTTAAAAAAAAAAACCCTAGGCAGCCGTGAACCAGAGGCAGGCAGGTGCATTTGGCAGCCTGAGGTTCAGCTCCGGCCCAGGGAGAGGATTCAGGCCAGTTTTACCCAAGACCAGAGGCTGCTGTCAAGGTGGGAGCTGGGGCTGCAGGAGGAAGCTGAGTTGGCCTTAGTGCTGGG
>NW_005871048.1:150794-179094 GCF_000147115.1 Myotis lucifugus
GATTGGGAGGCATTTTGGGCTATTTAGGGAGGAAAGTGGAAGCCGAGGCCAGGGAATGGAGTGGGGAGGAGTTGGTAGTGAGAGATGGATGTGCTAATGCTCTTTCCTCCCTTCCATCCACTCCCTCTGCTCTCTCCTCTGCCTCATGATGTGTGCTTCCTGTAGAAGAGGGACCCAGCGTCAGAGCCCGGCTATGATCTGGGCCCTTCCTCTCAGGATCATACACTCTCTGGACCCTGGTTTCCTCTTCTGCAAAGTGGGGATCCTCTACTGTCTGTCTTACTCATGGAGTTGGGAGAACAAATGAGAGATGCCCAGGAGAATACCGCACGGTACAAACAGAAGGCATCTCCACTGAACAATTATGTAACCTGCTGACTCAGAGCTGGGCTGCTCCGGCTCCTGTCCCACCAGGAAGTCAGAAGAGCTGGTTCCATCACTTACCTGGCAGAACTTAGTTTTTGTTTCCCATCTGACAAATGGGGGTGGTACCTATTGTCTTCCTACACCATGAAGTTGTGCTGCAAATCACAGCAGATCATGTAAACGCCAGAGTTTAATATTATTGTTAATCATAATCATAATAACAGTACAGAAGAAAGTTCACATCTTGGCCTGCACTTGAAGCACCTCAGCAATCTGACTATGCCCTTTATGCATATCTGTGCATCTGGCAGGAACTCTGGCCCTCCCCGGGTTCTTAACATCCTGGGCCTCTGAGTACTCCACATCTCAGCATTCAAGTCACATACCGAGCTGACGATGGCTAAATTAATGAGCTCCTGTCTTTTTGCTCCTGGGAACTGCCAGCTCTTGGAATACACTGGGCTGTGAGTACCACAGACTGTCATTTCACTAGCACTTAGTGCAAAAGATAGCGCATAGTTGGCACTCCATATGTGCGGAATAAATGAATTGGGGGGGGGGGATGTTGTGTCTTTTTAAAATCCTCACCAGATGATAGTATTTTTTTCCATGTATTTATTTATTTATTTATTTATTTTTGACAGAGTGGAAGGGAGGGAAGAAGGGAGGGAGGGAGGGAGCAGAGACAGACATCCACGTGAGAGAGACACATGGTTTGGGAGATCAAACCTGACACTGATGATCTTAACTGGGAATTGAACCCACGACCCTTTGGTCTGTGGGCCGACGCTCTCACCTCTAACCAAGCATGTGTAACTCGCAGCCAGCAGGTGCATGCCTCATTAGGCATGTGGCCCGCCGGCCACAAGTTTGACATGCTTGCTCTAAGCCAAACTGGCCAGGGCAAATGAATTATGTTTTAATGTTCTTAACATACTTGCTTTCCCATTATACTTGGCCCAGGTCATATAGTTCAGGTACCATTGACTACTTTTTTTGTTTAATTGAAAGCAGTAAGAAGTCTGAAGAGAAGTCGAGGGTCAGTGGCCCTGAATTCTTAGGACAAAAGAGCCAGGGTATGAATAGGCAGTAAGTCAGGCTGAAAAGGGGTGGACAAAGCTTTGGAATTATGATTCCTAAATCTCAAGTTCAGTCCTGTCATTTATTAGCTAGATTTCTTGGGCTTCAGAACAAATCTCTTAGCTTCAATTCCCTCATCAAGAAAGATAGATTCCTCCCTGATTCACAGCAGTGGGTCAAGAACCAGATGCCACATGTGGAATCCACAATGTAAATTTTTATTGAAATGTGTGAGGTCAGAACTGTAAGGATGCTAATTGCTTGCAGATTTCTCTAGCATTTCCTAGTAGGGCCTGAAGAGGGCACTGTAGGCCAGGAGCTGGGTTAGCCAGGCTGAAAATTCGCCTGAAGTCCACCCCTTGGCTGCATCTTCCCACCATAGCTTCTCCCTCCCCGCTACACATCGTTGGCAAATACCCTACAACTCCCCCAACCTGCCCATAATTTTTTCCTGTTGAAAATTACAAACATCCTCTCCTTTGTGCATATTTTCAGGAGAAAAGGCTGATTTCTCTAAGTTTTCTCTAAGTTTTGCTATAAAAGCAGAAAGACTCATTGCCATATCTATAATAAAAGTTTAATATGCTAATTAGACCGGACGTCGACCTTCCAGACAAATCCGGGGCTGCGAGGGAGGCCCGGGTCCTGGGTGCCTGCCAGTGGCCGGAGGGAAGCCCGGGTCCCGGGTGCCAGAGGGAAGCCAGTGCTGGCAGCCGAGGGAAGGAAGGCCTACTCTTGCACCAATTTCGTGCATCGGGCCTCTAGTGTACTATAATGGCCAGGATTGGAGTCCAGATACAGTTTGTGACATCTTTTGCTGTCTGCACAGGTCTGTCTTGGCCACTGCTTTTCCCCTGGGAGCATTATTTCTGGGAAGGAATTTGAAATTGGTTGTCAGAGTAAAGGGTTAGGTAAGAAGTAGGAATCAGGAATGAAGGTTGAATTAGTTTGTTCCGTGTCCCCAATCCCAGAGGAGCAGGGAGCAGGTAGGGATTACGTGGAAGGAATAAGCAGAAGAGGGAAGGGTGAGTGCTGGGGGAATTCCTTTGCTTGGTCTTGGGCAAGTTACTTCTTTTTCTGTACAACGGGAATGACAGCAGTAACTTTCTCGGGGGGCTGTGTGAGGAATAAATGAGGGCACAGAAGTGAGCTACCTAGAGCAGCAACAGGCACCGAGGGGTGCTCAGTGAGCCGGCTGTCTGGGAAAGCGGCTCCGGCGCTGTGGTCTACTGCCCCTTCTGCAAGTCCAGGGGCAGAATATTTACGATGGCCATCCCCAGGCAAGGAGAGCGGTCAGCTGGATATAAAGGGGGTTGGTGCACTGAGGTGGCAAAGACTGATGCTGGGAATGTGGCATTAGCTGAAGGGGTCACAGAGAAGAAGAGGCAGAAAGAATGAGCGTTGGTAGCTGCCTACAGAGGAATAGCCTTGAATGGAACCACCTATTGACCAGTGTGGGCAGAGCTTGTGGCCTTACGCCCAGTGGGTCAAGAGGTCAGATAGGCCATGCAAGGCAGCACGTAGGGCCCGACTCCCTCCACCTCTGATTTCCCAGGCCTGCTGCCTGCTGCCATGATGAGGGGGGGGGGAGAAAAAGTGGGGGAAGAGCCAGGGAAGTAGTGGGCTCCCAGGAAAATAGAAAAGCCAAGAGCCATGTTATGGTTTCGTTTCTTGCCAGTGAGATTGAAAAACACACAAAAACATACAAAGCCAGGGGCCAGCCCCCATCCCATCCTCATGGCTCCCACCACCTTCATTATCCAGGGGGATCTTGCTGTCATGGAGTCCCCCATGGAGACCGAGAGAATTCATGACTTGCCACCGAAATTCTCCAGTCCAGCCTATCCCTGCTTGGTAGGTGCAAAAGAGGCATTTGCCCTCCAGCTGGTCCTGGCATCACAGTTCTGCAGGGCATGGAGATGAGTTTGGTGTCTCTCCAGCATGGCACCGTCCCAAGTTTAAGCTGATCTCCTCAGAATTTTTCCTGCTTCAGGGCCTCAGACTGGCGCCATGACATACTTAGATCTGAGTTGAACTCTGGACAGTTCCTCTGGCCCCTAAGATGTCACCGCTGGTCCTGGAGTGTCCTTGGGACGGGCTGGTGCTGAGCTGACAGCCCCTCGAAGGGGGTCGGGAGTGGTGGTGTGGGAGACGTGGCATGGGCAGTAGTGGTGAGCAAGGTGGTGGATGTGCCCAGGGTGGGAGCATCTGATCACCTGTCCCCTCTCCTGCAGGCCTCCCCGGTGTACAGCTTCAGCTTTCCCCGCAGGAAATTGGAGTAGATTCGGAAAAATTTGCACAAAGTATCAACAGTGAATGTTCGGAGTGGAATAGCGGAGGCCGTTGCATCTGGAAGGGAGATGGCTTCCTTCTGTAAGGAGAGAGTACAAGATCACTGCAGTGCCGGGACCCTGGGAGGCGCTTGGACCCAGGACAGAAGTGGAGGGGGTCTGAGGAAAGTCTCCGTGTTCCTTGGCAGGCCCTTCTCCCATTGTACAGAAAGGGCAGAGTGTGAGGAAGGGCCTGTTCCTACACACCTGGCTTCCCAGTGCCCGAAGCAGGGAGGTGAGGCTGCGCAGGCCGCTGATGGCTTTGTCCACATGTAGCTGCAGGGTCTCAGATGTCTGGGAGGAGTTGGCCAACAGGGCCTGGCCTCGCAGGATGGCTTCTGAGAGCAGAGCCAGGCCCTGCCAGACTTCCAAGGCCTGCTGCTCAACCTAAAAGGAGCAGAGACTTGGAGTCAGCTGGGCCCAAGCCACCCCTTATTCCTCCCTGTCAGCCACCCTCAGCACAAAGCTGAGCAAACGAACAGAAGGCGTGCGAAAGGGTCTGTGGAATGAATGAATGAACAGATGAACATATTCCATGCAGTCCTCATCTTTGCTCCTCCATTTCTTCTCTGTCTCTATCCTGCTCCCTCCTGGCCTTATCAGGTTTCCAAAATGAGACTCCCCAAGAGGAAGGGAAAATGAACTCACCTCCATCCTCTTCCAGGCATAGAAGTTAACCTTGGTGTCTGGGACGGTGATATTCTCACTGAAGCTGCAGCCTTCAGCACAGCCCATCTAGAAGCACAACCCCAGGGAGTCAATGCCCCGAGGGCTCTCAGCCCAGCCCGGGGGCCACAGCCCCTCGGCTTTGCCCCTTACCTAGCTCCCAGGTGTGCATAAGGGGCTACGGGTTTTATCAATTTTACTGGGGTGCTGGCTTCTCACCTCCAGCCTGAACCCAGGGCCAGGAATGAGTCCAGGCTCCTGGATTTGGGAGGAGGCCCCTGAGCCCCTCCAGTGAACTCTGTGCCCTGTCCTGGGAAGGGGTCTCACCGTGACATTCTCAGCCTCCCGGGCCTCCAGGATGTACCGCTCCAGGACGCGGCTGTCACAGATGAGGCGTGGGGGGGCGCCCAAGACTGGGAGGCCCAGGGGAAGCAGCAGCAAGGACAGCAGGAGCAGCGAGGCAGGACATCCTAGGAAAGAGAGCCAGGCTTGGTGTGAGGAAGGGCGGGGAGGAGAAGTGTGAGTTTGGAGGGGCCGGTTCACACACCCCGCTCCTCGCCTGGGCTGGTCCTCCCAACCCCGATCTTCCGAGCGCTCGGATTCTGCCTCCTGCGCCTTCATTCAATCCTGCGGCCGAGCGCACACCCCACCCCCCAGCTACCGGCTCCGCTCCTGGGGCCAAACTTCAATCCGGCTGAGCCAGAGGCTTCCCCTCTCGCAGATCCCGCTGGTGGCTCCAGGACGCAGGTAGCAGCTTCCTCCCCACCCACATAGCAGCTCTTCTTTCCCTCGAGCCCCCAAACCTCGTCCCCGTCTCCAGGTCACTTTCCGCCTTTCCCGGGGACTCCCCAAGCCCGGCCGACACGTGGAGGCTGCCCCACCCCCTTTGCCCTTCCGGGGTCCCTCGGCAAGTCGTGGGTCCTTGAACCCAGCCACCGCTGGGCCAGCAGTCCTGGCGGCAAATCCCTTCTCAAACAGGGGCCGGGCGGGAGCTCCCCTGCGGGGCGACACTCACCGCGCGCCCCCATCTCCGCGCCCCGCCGGGCCGTTCAGCGACCAGGGGCTCGCCCGGCGCCCGTGCCCCGAGCCCTCATCCCGGGAAACTCGATGGGGCTGGGCCACCCCACAGGCCGGAGGAGGGGGCTCGCTGTCCAGGGGCTGCCGCGCCGGGGGTCGGGCTGAGCAAGCGCAGGGCCAGCGTCCGGGGAGACGTGCGGCGAGGCGACCGGCCGGCGTTGGCCCGGGGACTGCGGCTGCGGCCGGGGGGTCGGGGCTGTTATCTGCCTGTGTGCGTGCGTGTGTGTGGGGTGGGGGGAGGCTGTGTGCGTGAGTGGTCGCCCGGAGTGGGGGCCATGAGGTCAGAGCAGGGGGCAGGACGCCTGGGTCGCGGGTTCGCCGGGGCGGGAGCGGCGCGGCGCGGCGCGGCAGGCGCGGGTGCAGGAGTACCCGTCTGCCCGCCTGACCCCGGTTCCGGGGGTGCCGCTGGGTGTGCACCCGCGGGATGGGCAGGCCGCCTGCGCCTGGAAGGAGGGCCACTCTGGGAAAGGCGAGGGGCCCCCGCGCCTCCCTGGGGGGCACGCAGGTCGTGCGCGGGGCCTCAGAGCTGGAAGTGCCTAGGTTTCTGCGAAGGCGCTGGATCGGGAAGCCGGGAAGGTGCTGGCAGGGACGAGTGAGCTGCCTTTCTTCTCACCGCCCCTGTACTTGTTCTAGAACCAGTGTTGTTCGTGTTGAGGGATTTGATGGCGTAGGGAGCAAGAAATGTGGGGGTCTTCTCCCCCCTCCTCACTTTCTAGGACCCCGAAAAGCCAGGAATTGAACTTTTAGGGCACACATCACATGGTACGCTCTGCAGGACACACATGCACTGCGACATCGTTTCTTTGTCCTGTGACACAGGCCAGCCTGTGTGGCAGAATTCTTAGGAACTCTGGAATAAAGCTAACCCCCAGAGCGCTGGCAGTTGGGAGTTGCAGCTACTCCTTGATGAATTGTAGGAAGCCCTGAGGCAGGGAGGTGGCTTTAGGAGAGCAATCTTCCTAAAGCCGGGACCAAGGCTGGCTGGCTCTCAAACCTTAGAAAAGGGCCTCAGCCCCTGAGCCTGTGTCCTCACCTGTCAAATGGGTACAAGGCAAGCACCAGGCCTACCTCGTGCAGGTTTCATAAGACAGCAAAGTCCTATAGGTAGTTCCTTCACTCCCTACCTGGTCTCATGATATTAGAAATATTTTATTCATGTGTTCAGTGCCTTCTTTATGCAAGACACTTGACTACACACTTTGCAAGACAAAAAGATGTGCTGAGACCGAGCTCCTGTCTCCTGGGTGGAGTTAGCAGCTTACCGTAGAGATAAGGTGTGTACACGGGGCAGTGTGGGAGGACTGAGCTGAGCTGTAAGAGTTTGGAAGAGGGTGAGCTCCTGTGGGGGAAGTCAAGGAAGCGGTAATGGAGGAGTTGACAGTGAGCTCAGCCTTGAAGGGCAGGTAGGATTTCAATAGGAAAAGATGTGAGGTGGGTGTGGGAGGCCAATTAAGCAACGTGAAAGGAGGGTCCGGTGCCTAGGGTACGGAAAGGAGAGGTAGAGCTCAGACCAGAGAGCTGGTTAGGGAGGGGTCAGGTTCCTTGAATGCCACTCTAAAGAATTTGGCTTTTGTTGGGAAATGTTCATTCATTCATTCAAGAAATATTTGTTTCACCCGGCTGGTATGGCTCAGTGGTTGAAAATTGACCTATGAACCAGGAGGTCATGGTTCCATTCCCAGTTAGGGCACATGCCCAGGTTTTGGGCTTGATGCCTATTAAGGGGCCGGCAGAAGACAGCCAATTATGATGTTTCTCTCTCATCGATGCTTCTATCTCTCTATCCCTCTCCCTTCCTTTCTCTCTAAAAATCTTTATTTTTTTTTTTAAAGAAATGTTTGTTTCTTCAAGAAATGAATATTCAGCCTTGGCCGGGTTGGTTGGAGCGTCATCCCATACACCAAAAGGTTGTGGGTTCGATTCCTGGTCAGGACACATACTTCGGTTGCGGGAGGCAACTGATTGATGTTTTTCTCTAAGATATTTCTCTCTCTCTCTCTCCTCCCACCCTTCCTCTCTCTCTAAAAATCAGTGGAGCTAGGCTGGCGTGGCTCAGTGGTTGAGCATTGACCTATGAACCAGGAGGTTACAGTTTGATGCCCTGTCAAGGGCACATGCCCAGGTTGCAGGCTCGATCCCCCATATGGGGCATGCAGGAGGTACCCGATCAATGATTCTCTCTCATCATTGATGTTTCTATCTCTCTCCTTCTCTCTTCCTCTCTGAAATCAATAAAATATATATATTAAAAAAAGAAAAAATGATTCTCTCATCATTGATGTTTTTATTTCTCTCTCCCTCTCCCTTCTTCTCTGAAATCAATAAAAATATATTTTCAAAAAATAAATAAATAAAAATCAATGGAAATATAGCCTCAGTGAGAAAATTTTTAAAAATGAAATAAATATTCATTCATTCAAGAAATCTACATATAAATACCTACTCTTGGCCAGGACCTGGGGATAGAGCAGTGCATGAACAGACAAGAATGCCTGCCCTGGTGGAGCTAATATTCTAGTAGAGGCAGATGGCAAACACAAATATGAATAAAAGAGGATCTCCAATGGCAATAAGGACTAAGAACAGGCACAGAAGGGGGGACAGGAGTGTTAGAAGAGGCTGCGATTTTAGATCAGGCAAGCAGGGACGCATGCTGAGGTGACCTGAATGAAGAAGACCTGAATGAGGTGAGGGGAGACATAAGGGGGTGGGGGGAGAGCATGATCAAAGAGGGGTCAGAAAGATGGAGAGGTGCCGTGTTTCTGGCGGAAGTAATGAGGACCTGACTCTCTCCCACTCTGCTCTCCTGCCCTCAGCTCACCTCGAGCCTACTTTGGGAGCCCTCCTTGAACCAGGTGTACTGGGTGTGGGTCTGCACGCCCCACTATACCCTCTGGTCCCAGTTTCCCTCTCAGCACCAGGCAGACTCCCAGCCCCGCTTGGCCTTCAGAACCTAGTTCTGCTTCCTTCCCAGATTCCAGCTGTGAGACAAGCACATGCACACTCACGTCCAAACACGTCCGCACATGTGTTCTGTCCCTAACCCCCAACCCCCAGGCTCTTTCTCTCAGTCCTCAACTCCCGACTCCTGCGTCACTGTCCTGACCTGACCACGAAGAGACCAGGAACAGATGGGGGGCGGGGGGGGACACAGCCTGAAGAGAGGGAGGAGAGGAGGAGCCTCTTGGGCTGTGGGACCTGCTCCTCCCTCCCCTCTGACAGCAATTTGTCAGAGGCCCTTACCTTCAGGAAAGGAAGGAAGATGGGTCATGAGCACAGGTGCTGGGCCTTCTGGACAGGGGTGGTGCTGGCTCATCCTCTGGCTTCCAAAGAGAAAGCTATGATCGCAGCTTTCCCTAAACTGTGGAATCCTGCTAGGAGGGCAGAGGCTGGTTCAAAGGACAACTTCAACCCAGGTGTTCTTGGGTACTGCCCAGCAGGGTCCACCTATCTGTCCTCATCAGGGGACCCTGAGGATAAGGAAGAAAACAGGAAGCTACCTGGGGCTCTCCCTCCAACATTCACCAATTCACCATCTCCTGCCCAACGCCCCCTCCATCTTCCTGCTTCTATTCCTCTGGCATGGTGCTGACTCAGTCCCAGGACCACTGCAGGCTCCTCACTGACCCTCCAGTTAATCCCCAACCCTGCCATTAGACTACCTTTCTTATGGAATAGCCTCATTTGAGTCACTCCCGAGCAGGAATCTGCAATGGCTCTTGGTTGCCTCCGAACTAAGACCCTCTGTGTTCTGCCATCCAACTACCCTCCAGCCTGTTCTCCCACTTTGTTCATCACACAACACAGTTAGATGATTTTCAGCTTCCTGCCCTTTGCTCAACCTATGCCTTCCACCTGATCACCTGCCCACACTCTCGCCCCTGTTCTTCAAAGACCAGACCCAAGCATTACCTCCTCTATGAAACCTTCCCTGTCCCCCAGCAGGAAGTTGTCTCCTTCCTCTGTGCTGCCATCCGTATATGTCTCAGGTCTCTCACTGGCAGGGCCACCATGTACAACTGTCAAGGTTGAGCACTGCACAACTGCAGGGGGTGCCATCCATAGACTCTGATGGGAATGGTACTCTCTGGAGTCATGCAGCACAGGTGCCCTGTTCATCAGAGCAGAGAGCGAAGGACAGTGTCTGACAGGCCTTGTTCACGTTGGTACTCATGAGGCACTGAACATGTTTCCTGTTTAAGGCTATCGCTTATATGTGGCTTGCATTATGTGGTCCCTCCACTTCAGACACCTCAGCCAGAGATGGACACAGAGAGGGGAAGTAAGCCATTCATCCTCAGAGTGCTTGCCAGAGCCGTGCCTGGACAACCTAGCTCTGGGATCTTGGGAGCTTGAGAGGCCTCCCTCCACTTCCTGTAAAGACAGCCACTGAGGCAGGATCTGGAGAGGGACCGTTGTGACCAGAGGATGGCGGGGGTGGAGACAGGCTCTGTTCCATGAAATCTTCCTGGCAGCCAATTCAGATTGAAAATCCAAGGAGAAGCAAATTTACAGCCCCCCTGAGCTGTCCCAGACCCCAGGCAGCATGAAGCCCCAGCTGCCGGGAGTGGGGTTGGGGATAAGGGGGAGTGGAGGGAGGGCTCTGGGCCCCTCCTGCCCTGCTTTCCAAGCAGTTGCTTCTCAGCTTGACTCTCAGCCAGTGGCCCAGAAGACCTTCTGTGCTGGGAAGTGAGGTGGCTGAGGATGGGGTGGGGGAGGGCTTCCTGGCCCTTGGGAAGCTGGAAAGGGAGCAAGAATGCTGGAGAAGGGATTCCTGCCGGAGAAAGAAAATCCTGTGCAAAGATCAATTTGGGGAAATTGAGGCAAGGGCTGCTTTCTTGGCCACAAGTAGCCAGAACCAGATCCAGGTTTTGTTCTCCGCAAGCAGCACTGTAACCTAACAACCTAAAGGGGTAGTTCAGTAAACAAGGGAGCCCAGATTGGTGGCCTGAGCTCTGCCTCTTACTAGCTACCACCGACTTATGACTTTATCTCTGAACCTTGTTTCTATAGAATGGGGATGGTGAAAATCATAGTAATCCCTTCCCAGGGCTGAGGTGGGATTATGTAATACCTGACATAGGGTGATCAACAAATGCTAACTATGATTTCTACGCTCTCTGCTCTATTATACCAGCTACTTGTTCTCACTTTGGAGGCCGGGAGACCAAACCCCCAGCATATTCTCTGACCTTCCTCCAACATCTTTTACTGTTCCCTCTGGGGAGCTGGGCACAGTGACTGCACTTGGGAGACACTTGCCCCTGAATACAACTGAGTGAAACGGAGTCCCTGTGGGAGTTGGAGATGGGTTAAGACACAGATATCAAGACAAGACTCAAACTTTGTTTATTCAAAGTAGGGCCAACCAAGAATTTCTTGCCCCATCAATGTGGGTCCCCAAAGAAGCTCAAAGCCCTTGGACTGAGTGAGGCCTGTGGGCCCACTCTAGATAAGCACTATGAGGCCATCTTTCTCAGTTACTTGCCTCTTGAATCCCCTAAGCACTTGAGTCCTTACAGCAGCGCTCCCAGAGCACCAGTACCTCTATCTCGAGCTCCAGAACCACTTCCTCCAGTTAAGTTTCTGTGAAAAGTGTCAGCCCAATCCTAGGATCTCTAGCTCACGAGCATCGCTGAATATTCCTAAGCCCCTTCCCACATCACCCATCCTATATCGGAAGACAGAGCTACTAAATTGGCCAGAGTAACTTTCCTGTCCAAGCAAAAATAAAATTAGCAAGTCCTAATTGAAACCAAACACTACTTGCAATATTAATGGGAGTAATGTTTTTCTCCCATGTAAGGTCTTCACAGGTGTACAATTGTGAATACAAAAGCTTCATTTTGTTAACATGGAGATTGGGGACTAAGGATTTTGCATGAACTCTACTGGGTGGTCCTACAGGCTCTTCCTACTTCTGTTCATGTCTTATTTCATGAGCCAGCAAACAATTTTAGTATTTTCAGGTATTTAGTACATTTTTCTTGCAGCAAACAAGATGCATGGACTTGGAAGGGACCTAGGAGGTCCCGTGAAGATGAAGCTCTCTGCTTGCATATTTCCAGTGACAAGACATTTGATGTTTCTCAAGGGAGCAGAGGCTTGTTACAGAGTAGACAGCAAGCTGTCTTACTGTGCAGCCACCCACCCACCCATCCGTCCATTCATCAGGTATTTATTCCTCACTGGACTGGGCAGTGAAATCACTTCTCCTTGAGATTATCTCATCAGTTTGATGACTAGCTCCCTGATCACCCCACCCAGATAGAGAAGAGAACAAAAGAACAGGGTTTGTAAAAATGTAACTTTTCTTTCTTTTTTAAAAAAATATATTTTATTGATTTTTTTACAGAGAGGAAGGGAGAGGGACAGAGAGCTAGAAACATTGATGAGAGAGAAACATCGATTTAGCTGCCTCCTGCACACTCCCCACTAGGGACGTGCCCGCAACCAAGGCACATGCCCCTTGAACGGAATCGAACCTGGGACCCCTCAGTCCGCAGGCCGACGCTCTACCCACTGAGCCAAACCGGTCAGGGCTGTAACTTTTCTTATTACAAAAATAATACAGACCTGGCCAGGTAGTTCATTTGGTTAGAGTGTTGTCCCAATATGCCAAGGCCATGGGTTTGATCTCCCGTCAGGGCACATACAAGAAAACCAATAAATGCATAAATAAGTGGAACAGCAACTCGATGTTTCTCTCCCTTTCTCTCTCTCTCAAATCAATTTTTAAAAAGAGATAATACTATACATTAAGAAAAAACACACATGACCATTGAAAAACTAGACAACATGGCTAAGCCAAAAAACATAAATTAAAAACCACCCATAATGTCATTAGGAAGATGGAGTCTTAAGTGGTCATTTTCACAAACTTCTTTCTTGGTGGGATGACCTTGGCCTCACTCCAAATCTCTGTGCAGGTGGACATCTCCTTCCCTAAGGAACTGCACTGGACACATACTTCTAGTCCAACTTCTCCATAGGTTCAAAAGGGTATGTGGGCCCTGGCCAGTGTGCTCAGTGTTTAGAGCATCATCCCCCTCAATGAGGGGTCACGGGTTTGATTTACAGTCAAGGGCATGTACCTGGGTTGCTGGTTCATTCCCTAGTCTGGGTTGCGGTGAGTGCGGGAAGCAACCAACCAATGTCTCTCTCAAGCCAATATTTCTCTCTCTCTCTCCCTCCCTCCATCCCTCCTCCTTTCCACACTCTTAAAAAAAAAATCAATGGAAAAAAATATCCTCAGGTTAGGATTAACAACAACAAAAAAAAGGTGTGTGGAACATACCATTCTTTCCCCAACTCCTGAGGGAGCATCAGGAACTCATCTGGGACATAATATGGGACTTGCTTATCAGCCCATCCAAACCAGTTCATGTGTCCTGAGGGCCTTCTTCCCTACCAGGCAAGCCACAATGAAAAGCTGACAAAACTAATAACCCAGCCTTGTGAATCAAACACACACAAATCACCTTCCTTCCCCTCTCCCTAGTTACATTAAGAGGCTCCAAACCATTCCTTAGCAAAATGTCATACTAACAATAGTAGCCTTTACAAACACCAAGACAGTTCCAAGCACTGTCAAATTGTTTGTCTTTTTAAGTCTATCTGTCCTGCTTCCTATTAGACTTTACAGGACCAACGGTTTAGACCTCTCCAGGCAGGCCTGGCACCTAACACAAATCCCTACAACTAAAGGATGCTCAATAAGGCTATGGATGTTGAACAAATGTCTACACCCACTTCCAAGCTAAGCATTTGAATTCTAGCCTCTGAGGACGTTTTTGAAGTAGGAGGTTATTATGCACTCATTGTGGGCTCTGCAGCTGTTGAGTAAAAAGAAGGGAGGGAAACTGCATTTGGACATACCTTCCCCCGTTTCCCTAGTTTTGATGAAAGGCACTTCAGAGAGCCAGTAGAAGTTGGGGATGGAGGGTGGACAGAAGCCAGAGTCAGCCTCACTACAAATGGGATGGAGTTCCTTGGCCCCACCCACCATGCATGGACTCCAATAGATGCAGAAGTCTTCCCCTCATCTTTACGTGCCCCCACACACTCAAGGGTGAGCCCCCACACCATCCAATGTCTAAGGGCTATTTCTATAAAACTGCCACTGAGGGAAGCCACACTGGCAAGCAGCGAGAGAACATGGAGTAGAAACAACAAACAAATAGGCTGGGAGACATAGCTGCCAAAACAAACCAAATGCAAAAGGCTGCCTGCCACCACCTCAGCTGGGCCCAGGCCAGAAGCATAGACACAAGAACACATACGTGCAGGGAGACACATAGTTCCATCCAGCTCCCTCTGCTACTGGGGGGCTCCAGGGCAAGGGAGCCTTGCAATCAAGGATGATAGGGAAATGCGGGTAAAGGGTGTGATAGGAATATCTCCCATGTCTCCCTCGCCTCCTGCTTTCTAGCCACTGAGTGACCCTCCAGCCCCAGAACATGTCCTGCCTGTTCATGAACCCCTTTTGTGCATATCAACCCCTCTACCCAGATATTTTTTGCCTGGCAAACTCCTATTCATCCTTCAAAATCCAAGTCAAAGGTGAAACCATCTTGGACCCCACCAGGAAGTTAGCATTTCCTTTTCCACATTTCCATATCATGACTACTTAATTCTTTTATAACACATCTTCCTCATTCACAAAAACTGTATATCCACCTTTCCAATTAAATGATGAGCTCCTTGAAGACAGAGGCCATTCTATATCCACCTCTTTGTATTTCCAGGGCCCAACCCAGGCCTTGGCTCACAGTAGGTACTCAGCACATGTTTAGTTGTTTGACTGAAGCACTGGTCCTTTTGTAAGGAATCCACTTTACTGGCAGTCACTCACCCAGCATCAAAGTCCCTCATCAATACTCAAGCCAGAAGGGATTTCAATAAATGAGAAGCCTGATTTTCAAAACCTAAATCAAACTACTTTCAAGTGAACTAAAATAAAATTGTTACTAACCTTTAAATCAGATGCTTTCAAACTTGATTTCAACCACAGTAAAACAATTCATGTACCTACTACATATCTTCTATATATATAACAGCCTAATATGCAACTTGTCCCCCCGGGAGTTCGACCGGGAGACCAGGAATTCAATTACTCACTATGATGTGTGCTGAGCACCAGGGGGCGGCCGGCAGCCAGAAGGAAGGCCTCGCTGGCCAGGCCTAGACACCCTACCTGTGCAAGAATTTCATGCACTAGGTCTCTAGTGTGTATATGTAAACACATTGTTAACTAAAAAATTGGCAACAACACTGCCATTTAAGTTGCACTTTCTTCTACTTGCTTTTTTTTTTTTTTATTGCTTTGAGGGTTGAAGTTTTTTTTTTTTAAATATTGATTTTGAAAAGGGAGAGACAAAAACATCAATGATGAGAGAATCATTGATCAGCTGCCTCCTGCAGGCCCCACACTGGGGATCGAGCCCACAACCTGGGCATGTGCCCTTGACCAGAATCAAACCCGGGACTCTTCAGTCTGCAGGCTGACACTCTATCCACTGAGCCAAACCAGCTAGGACTCTACTTGCTTATTAAGTCTATGATCCAGTACATTGATTTCAAGACCTACAAATGGATCACCAACCACATTGCTTTAGATGACTCTAGTTTGATAAACATGAGAAATCTGGTCTTTCTAAAAATATCCAAACGAAAAGTATTTCTCTGCGCCCAGTGATTCAGGGGAGAGGCTTTCTTTTCCCACAGAGCAGCCCAGCCAGAAAGGTCTGAAGGGCTCTGGACCATAGTTGCTTAGAACACTTTGGGCTCTGCAGGACCAAGAAATGAATGAAGCCATGTGTCAATCCCTACCAGAGGCTGATACAAAGGAGACCCTAGTTTTTGCTTCTTTCATTTTTAAACCTCCACTTTTTCTGTGCCTGGGAACCTCTACCAGAGCCTGATGCTTCTGAGCATACAACTATCCCAGCTGCATTCAGCAGGCAAAAGTGTACACCTTATCCATTAGGCCTGCCTCTGAGCGAATGAGAAATTTTAAGGCAAACATTGGGTTGTCATGCTTTTGCATTGTACTAAAGTTTGTTACACTCTCCCTAGTACAATGTATGCTCTCTGTGAAGGCACCTCAAGTTTCCCTCCTACATTGACATACTTGCCAGGTTTCCTACTCTTCTTTTCAAGCACACACAGACTTTACACAGGGGAAAGGAGTGGCAGTGGGGTGGATGGACACTAACACAACTCGATACTTTTTATTGTCTAGGACAATGGTGGGTTACAGACCACAAAGATTCAGGAAGGCCTAGTGCTTGGGCCCAAGAGACACACTCCCCGTCTCAATTCAGAATCCCTTGGGCTATGAGAAGACAGGCTTTTCCTGGCTCTGGCAGGAGGTCCATGACAGTACTCAGTACAAGGAGAGTCATACCTGAGCCTAGCTGAGGGTGGCTGGACAAAGTGAGCCAGACTCATTTTAATTACTTCGGTGTGACCCTGAAAACTCGGATGTGGATGGCCGAGTTGTTTCTGATGCGGGTCAGCGGCTCTCGTGCATCAGTCTCTGGTTCCAGGTCATCAACAAGCTCCACCGTGGAGGTATTGGCGGCCACCTGCAGGGACCCGAAGCTGCCCGCCTGCAGCTGCAGGGCAATGTTGATTGCACGATTGATGGCCAGGCCCAAGCCATGAATGTAGATCTCAGTGCATGCGTTCTGACCCCGCGCCCCACCGTCCAGCAGCTTCTGGCAGCGGACCAGCTGGGCCTTAAAGTCAGTCTTCATGTTGACATAGATGTCATTGGGCCTCCGGGGCAGGCGGTGGGGCAGTCGCTTCCGAAGGGTGTACTCCACTGGATCCAGCTCAGCCTCGACGGCCGCACGGTGCTCTCTGTTTTCTGCCATGGTGCGTGCCCTGGCGGGAAAAAGACGAGATCAGTGAGGGGTGACAAGCCACTTCGCTTCCTTTTCTACTCCATTTCCTGTCCAATAGGTGTAACCAGGAGGGGGCGCACTCAATGCCCCTCTTCGCTTCCGGCCTCAGTCCCCGCCCATTACCCCCAAGCTTCCGCGTATCCTCCACCGCCACCGCCGGCTCTATTCATTCATACATCGCCCCAACCTAAGCCCCTCCACCGCCCGCTCCCCAGCTCTCGCGCCTGCTCTCTCGGGTCCAGGATGGCCCCCTTGCGGACGCGGCCCTTTCCCCGCCAGGTCACTTACGCGTTGTGCCAACCGGCCTAGTAGAGGGTGCAGCCAGGACCCCAGACCCGAAGGAGGGAAGGAAAGGGGCGCTCAACAGGAACGCCAGGTCGCGGGCGACCCCGGGCTTCTGCGAGCTCCGCGAACCGCCTTCCCGGCCTCCGTGCTCCCCGCCCCTAACCAAGAGCCGCTGGGGCAACCGCGCGAGGCGTTGGAGTAACGCGAGGCTTCCGGGAGGACGGATCTACCACGTGTCTCGGAGGCGGGCCCAGGGGCAGGGGGCGGGACCAGGTCAGAGGAGGAGGAGCGTCAGCTACCCTGGGCCAGACCAAGTTCCTGGCCCTCGGCGGGTCTTGGGGGGAGAGAGGGGTCTCGTGGGGGTGGTGGGGAAAGCGGCTATTCCAGGGGCGTGGAGAATGTGGGTGAGGCTCTGGCAATGACAGCAGGGAACGCAGTGAATGCAGAAGAATGCGATCGCAAAGGAGCTAAAGACAAGTCTGGGCTCCTGCATCCATCGCAGTTGCTCTGGTCAGAGGAGGCCTGACGGAGCTGGACTCTCGCCCAAAGTCCCCGTTGCCCAAATACGGAGGGGGGCATTGAGTGGTGAGGGGTGGCCCTCGACAGAGGACAGCGTCCCTGGGCTCCCCGGCAGTTCACGGGGACCTGTCCCTCTCCCTTGCCTGTTGCCGGCCTGACCCCAGGCCCACCCTTGGGGATCCAAGCTATGAGGCCCAGGTTTCACGATTCCCTCGGGGTACGCTAACTTACCCCGCTCAACTATCACCCACCGGTTCTTTGGTGGCTTCCCGAGACCTGGGAGCAGGAACGTGCGCCCCCTGGCGGGCTGGGCAAGGCGAAGCACTGAGCGGGGTGTGTGTGTTCCTGGCTCCCTAAGGCCAGTGGGGAGAAGCTCTCTGCCCAGATTGGTGCAGCTTCTGGAGTTCCCTCTGGAAATGCGTTAGGCCTGCATTGGGGATCTCGAACTACGCTCTGCTTGAGTTTCCCCATCATTCAAATGGGGTAATTCCTGTCTTGCCATGGAGTTGTGAAGTCCAATATAACCTTGTAAACTGGAAGCCTACACAAGTGAGTTGGAATTTTTATGGCCCCCAGGCCCCTCTCTAGTTGCCTAGGGTAGAGTCTAACCTTATTTTACTGCAGGTTAGAAAGAACTCTCAGCACTAGTTAAATCCCATAGTTCTCTTTTTTAGCTTCAGATTATTTCATTAACCACCAGTTTGGAGGGTAATGAGGGAGGGCAAGGTAGTAGGTGAGGAGGAAAGGCTGGCTACAACCCTATTCTGCCTCAGAAGTGACACCTGAGCTGAGTTTTAATGGGTAAATAGTTCTTCTGGGAACCAAGGAGTATTCTGAAACAACTGCTCAGTATTTTTAAAAGAAGGGAAGCAGCCCTAACCAGTTTGGCTCAGTGGACAGAACATTGGCCCGTGGACTCAAGGATCCCAGGTTCGATTCCGGTCAAGGGCATGTACATTGGTTGTGGTCACATACCCAGTAGGGAGTGTGCAGGAGGCAGCTGATCGATGTTTCTCTCATCCATGTTTCTAACTCTCTATCCCTCTCCCTTCCTCTCTGTAAAAAAATCAGTAAAATATATATTTTTTTAAAAAGATTCTCTTTTAAAAAAAAAAGAAGGGAAGCATAATCTAAGTTACCTCAAGGAACTAGAAAAAGAAGAGCCAAATAAAGCCAAAGCAATAAGATGGGAGGAAATAATAAAGAGCAAAAATCAATGATACACAGAAAGACAAAAAAGAAACTCAACTCAGAAGCTAGTTCTTTGAAAAGATAAATAAAATTGACCTTGCAAGACTGGCTAAAAAGAGGGGACAAGAGAAAGAAGACTCAAATTATGATTATTAGAAATGAAAGCAGGAATAGCCTTAAAGATCCCTCATACACTGAAAGATACTAAGAGGATAATACAAACAACTCTACATACATAAATTTGACAACTTAGGTGAAATGGACCAATTCCTAGAAAACCACAACCAACCAAACTCACTCAAGATGAAATTGATACTCTGAATAGCCCTATAACTATCAATTTAATTAATAGCTTTAAGAAAAACCTTTAGAAGAAGAAATATCTAAATCCAGATGGTTTCACTGGTGAATTCTACCAAAGAAGAAATAACACGAATTATATACACAATATTCAGAAAACAGAGTAGGAAGGAAATAACACGAATTATATACACAATATCTTTCAGAAAACAGAGTAGGAAGGAACATTTCCCAACTAATTTCATGAGGTCAAAACTAGACAAATATAAAAGAAGAAAACTACAGACCAGTATCTCTCATGAACAAAGATGCAAAAATCCTCAACAAAATGTTAGCAAATTGAATTCAACAGTAGTCTCCCTTTATCCCTGGTTTCACTTTCCAAGGTTTCAGTTGCCCATGGTCAACTTGCTTCTGATAATATTACATGGGATATTACAGAAATAATTCATAAGTTTGAAATAGCGTGCTGCTCTTAATAGTGTGATGAAATCTCGCCTTCCTGCTCTCCAGGGATGTGATCCAATCCTTTGTCCAGCATATCCACACTGTATAAACTACCCATCCATTAGTCACTTTGAAGCCGTCTTGGTTATCAGATCAACTGTCGAGGTAGCCCTTATTTTACATATGTAATACTTTCAACAATAAAGATTAAAAAATGAAAGAAAAACACAGTATATATAAGGTTTGGTACTATCTGTGTTTAGGTAGCCACTTGGGTCTTGGAATGTATCCCCAGCAGATAAGTGGGGACTACTATATATAAAAAGAATTATAAACCATGACCAAGTGAAGCTGATTTCAAAGATGGTGCAATATAAGAAAACCAATTAACATATCTACCACATCATGCCTCCCTTTTGTCGGAAGCTTTCAGACTTAGAGCATTAAGCAGTGAATGCCCTCTCTGGGGATCGAGTTTTCCCTGGAAAAGGCAGCAAGAACTGTGACCAGGAGCCTGTCTTCAGAATTGTGACCACTAGGTTTCAGGGGGGAAAGGAAAAAAAAAATGTTTTCTATGTAATAGCATTTTACTTTTTTCTCTCCCTTTTCTGAGTTCTTCCCTGCCTTTAACTAATAAAGAATGTGGGGATAGAAACAGTTCTCTCTGAGGTTCTCCTTATTTGTGACTTAACATTCTTGACCTGGGTGGGGCTGAGAGCTGATGCCTCGCTTTGTGCATCAGTGTGGAAGTTAAACAGAAAGCGTAGGTGAGATTTTTGTTGGCTATTTAAAAAGTGTGTCATTAATATAAGAAACTTTATATTCATAGTATTTAATCTTTCTCACTTGTAAAAAATAAGAAAAACAGCAGGTAAATATTCATACAGGGAATAGCAGAGCTTTAAGATTCATTTCCATTTTAAGTCCATTTGTTTTGCCAGTGTGTTCATGTTCAGGTCTGTTATACTAATGTTATTTATTAATTTTTTCATTTATATACAGTTAACTAAAGAGTTTTTTCAAACATCCATGTCTGTAAAGTATTTTTTTAAATATATTTTTTATTGATTTCAGAGAAGCAGGGGGAGAGAGAGAGAGAGAGAGAGAGAGAGAGAGAGAGAGAGAAAGAGAGAGAGAGAAAAAACCATCAATGATGATAGAGAATCATTGATTGGCTGCCTCCTGCACACCCCCTACTGGGGATCAAGCCTGCAACCCGGGCATGTGCCCTTGCCCAGAATGGAACCTGGGATCTTTCAGTCCACAGGCCAACGCTCTATCCATCGAGCCAAACGGCTAGGGCTGTAAAGTATTTTTAAATAAAATTTCTTTTGAGATATATATATATATATATATATATATATATATTAACACTCTAAAGGAAAAAGTTCATATGATCATTTCAGTTTATGGAGAAAAACTATTCAACATAATTAATCATTCCATTTATGATTTTAAAAAACGTTAGGCAAACAAAGAATAGAAGAAACTTCTTCAACCTTATAAAGAGCATCTACAAAAAACCTACAACTACCATTATACTTAATAGTAAAAGACTGGCCACCTTTCTTTTTGTTTTTATTTTACTGATTTCAGAGAGGGAGAGGGAGAGATAGGAAGAAACATCAATGATGAGAGAATCATCAATCAGCTGCTTCTTGCATGCTCCCTACTGAGGATTGAGCCAGCAACCTGGGTATGTGCCCTGACTCAGAATCAAACTGTGACCTCCTGGTTCATAGGCCCACACTCAACCACTGAACCACACAGGCTAGGCATGGCCACCTTTCTTTTAAAAGACTGTCTTCTTTCACCACTCTTATTTCAGCCAATGCAATAAGGCAAGAAAAGGATATAGATTGGAAAGGAAGAAATAAAACTGTCTCTATTTGCAGATGACATGACTATATACATAAAAAATCCCAAGAGTCTATAAAAAAACTTATAATTAATAAATGAGTTTAGGAAGTTTGCAGGATACAAGATTAACATACAAAAATTCAATTGTATTTCTACACACTGGCAATAAACAATTGGAAACTAAAATTTAAAACACAATAATACCATTTATAGTTACCCCAGAGATGGGGGGGAGTGAGAGAAATATTTACATATACATCTAACAAAACACCTACAAAATCTATATGCTGAAAATCTACAAATGCTGATGAAAAAAATAAAAAATCTAAGTAAATACATAGCTATACCATGTCCATGTATTGGAAGATTTAACAGTAAAGATATCAATTCTCTTCAAATTGATTTCTAGCTTTAATACAATTTCCAGCAAGAAAATCCCAGCAAGAATTTTTGCAGATTTAAACAAGTTTGTTGTAAAAGTTACATGGAAAGGCAAGAAAAGTTAAAGCAATCTTGAAAAAAAAAGAGTTGGAATCATACTCCCTGATTTTAATACTTAAAATATAAACACGATATCAAGACAGTGTGGTATCTCCCAAGGAAAAGACACAAAAATCAATAAAATGGAACAGAGAACCCAGAAATTGATTCACACAAATACAGCCAGCTGATTTTGACAATAGTGTAAAAGCAGTTGAATGGGGAAAGAAAGTCTTTTCAGCAAATGGTGTTAAAGCAACTGGACAAACAGGAAAAGAACTGGACCTCAGCTCTATGAAAAAAATTAACACAAAATGGATGATAGATCTAAATATAAAATGTAAACCTTTCAGAAGAAAACATAGGTAAATATCTTCATGACACAGGGGCAGGTGAAGAGTTTTTTGACACAACTCCTACAACTCCAAAAGCATAATGTACTATTAAACAAAAAAATTGATAAATTGTATGTCAACCAAAATTTAAAAAAACTTTTACTCTGTGAAAGAGCACATTAATAGGATGAAAAGAGAAGCCACAGACTGGGATAAAATATTTGCAAATCATATATTTGACAAAGGACTTGTATCCAGAATATATATAGAACACTCTAAATTCAAGAGTTAGAAAACAGCTCTGCCGAAACCGGTTTGGCTCGGTGGATGGAGCGTCGGCCTGCGGACTGAAGGGTCCCAGGTTCGATTCCGGTCAAGGGCATGTACTTGGGTTGCGGGCACATCCCCAGTAGGAGATGTGCAGGAGGCAGCTGATCGATGTTTCTCTCTCATCGATGTTTCTGACTCTCTGTCTCTCTCCCTTCCTCTCTGTGAAAAATCAATAAAATATATTTAAAAAAAAAAAAAGAAAACAGCTCAATTAGAAAATAGGCAAAAGTCATATATATTGATTGATTTCAGAGAGGAAGGGAGAGGGAGAGAGATAGAAACATCAATGATAAGAGAGAATCATTGATCATTTGCCTCCTGCATGACCCCTTCTGGGGATCGAGCCTAGAACCTGGGCCCTTGACCAGAATTGAACCCAGGACACTTCAGTCCACAGGCCGATGCTCTATCCACTGAGCCAAACCGGCTAGGGCTAGGCAAAAGTCTTGATGAGATACTATCAAGATGCCAAAAAAGCACATACGACATTCAGTATCATTAGCCATTAAAACCATGACTACTACATACCTATTAGAATATCTATTAGAATATCCAAAATAAAAATCCTTCACAATATCAAGTGCTGACAAGAATGCAGAGAAACTTGTCATACATTATGGATCTCTCATATACCACTTGTGGGAATGTTAAATGATACAGCCTCTTTGGAAAACAGTTTGGCAGTTTCTTGTAAAGCTAAACATATACTCACCATATGACCCAGCAAGAATCCTCCTGAGCATTTAAAACCTGTACACACATGTCCATAGCAGTGTTAGTTATAATAACCCAAACTGGAAACAAGCCAGGCGTCCTCAGCAGGTAAATAGTTTAAAAAACTGTGGTACATCCACACCATGGAATACTACTCAGCAATAAAGATGGGATCAGGAGCCCTGTTAGATGGTTGGAATACTGGTAACATCATAGAATACTGTGCTAAGCAGCTCATAGTTAGTGTGGAAGGCAAACAAGATGTGAAAAATAGTATGACCAGTGGGGAGAATGTACAGGAATTTGGTAGACTCCCAAGGGGAAATAGCCAATAAGACCTTGGGGGAAGCAATGGCTAAGCTGAGACAGAATTTCTAGCAGTGGGACTCATATCCTGTGTAGTTCCTCCTATTACAGAGAGGAGGTCTAGAAGGACTAAGTCATTGGAGATAGGAGAGGAAAGTAGGAACCAGCAAAGGACTCAGGAGCAGCTAGTGAGATAGGAGGAAATCCGAGGGAGTATGGAAGCCAGGTGAAGAAAGCGTTTTCTGGAGGAGGGAGTGATTGACTCCGAGAGGCCACATATGACACTGGACCAGTGGATTTAGCCATGTAGGTCACTGGTGACTTGAGAAGGAATTACATTTGGTGGACCAAAGAACTTAGTAGAAACTAATTCTGAATGCAATAAATCAAGGCCCATTTTGTCTGATAATTAAAAATAAGAATCATTTGTGAACTGTTACTTAAGTTGTGTGTCTTTTCATGTTATCTAAAATACGTTTTCCAAACTTTAACATCCAGATAAATGTAAAGGTTCACAATTAGTTGGGTGAAGCCAAGCTCTGTAATACTGTAAGCTGATTTGACACTAAGATGGTCCTTACCTTTTTACATTTCATTGAAGGTAAACACCACAGAGGAATCTTCCATTAGGAAAAAAGGCAGAGCTTGGCTGTTTAGTCTTTTTTTGTGTGGGGCATGAATCTTCTATTTTTATTTTTTTAAGCTTGTTTTTTATTGACGATAGTATAACAGATGTCCCCTATTTCCCCCCCACCCCCCTCCACTCAGCCCCCTTAGCTGTTTAGTCTTACTTGAGACCTTCCTTTCATCTAGATTAATCATCTAACTAAATCTCTTGTTTAGTTCAAAAGCTTGCAAATTTAAAACAACACAGACCAAGACATTTTACAGCATAGTATCCGAATAAAAAATATTTTAGGTCCAAGTGATTTGTTTGTAAATTTTTTCTTTAATACTGCACACGAGAGATTGTCTGATATGGTTTCCTTTCTCAAAGAGGGAGCTTATAGGATTCATTTCCATAGTGTCATCATCAGCACCACGGTGGTTCCCATTTTACAGTTGGGGGACAGGACTTGCCCAGGGTCACAAACCGGCACACAAGGAACCATGGGGGATCATTCCAATTTTATACCCTGGAGTCAGTCTTGCCCTTTTTTTTTTTTTCATTCTCATTGGCAGTTTTGCTCTTCTTGACTCACTGCATCTAGTGAGTGCTACACTTGGGTCAAAACCATTTTCATGGTAGCATTCAAGGCCCTGAACTGAAATTTCACTTCACTTCTCATCTAACTAGCAATCCAGGTCCTCTTCTCCCATCAGCCTGCATTGTCACTATTCTCAAGAGGATGTCACTTTTCCTAAATTTACTTAAATCTTGCCCTTCTTTCAGCTCAGCACAAGCCACCACTGTCGCCAACTGCTCCCAGTGCACAGAGGTCCCTTTGCCTGTGTACCATTTCTCCACCATAATTTACAACCTCACATTTGCTAATCTATCCTATATAATAAAAGCCTAATATGCTAAGTGTCTGGTAGTCCGATCATCTGTTCAACCAATCAAAGCATAATATGCTAATGATATGCTAAGACCGCTCAACTGCTCGCTATGATGTGCAGTGACCACCAGGGGGCAGACAGTCAACCGGTCAACCAGTTGCTATGATGTGCACTGACCACTAGGGGGCAGACAGTTGACCAGTCAAACAGTCACTATGACATGCACTGACCACCAAGGGACAGATGCTCCGACCAGTAGGTTAGCTTGCTGCTGGGGTCCGGCTGATCAGGACTGAGAGAGACAGGTCGGACATGCCCTGGAGTCCTCCCCCAGTCCCTCCCCGGCCCCAATCGTGCACCAGTGGGGTCCCTTGGCCTGGCCTGCACCCTCTCGCAATCCAGGACCCCTCGGGGGATGTCAGAGACCCAGTTTTGGCCCAATCCTGCAGACCAGGCCGAGGAATCCCACTGGTGCACAAATTCGTGCACTGGGCCTCTAGTCCTATCTAATAATAGACAAACATGGTAATTAACTGTACCTCCGACACGCTTCCCATTGGCTAATCAGGGCGATAGGCAAATTAACTGCCAACCAAGATGGCGGCCGGCAGCCAGGCAGCTGAAGCGAACAGGAGGCTTGCTTGCTCCAGTGATGGAGGAAGCCAAGGTTCCCCACCTGCCGCTGCCGGCCTCTGAGCTGCACTCTAAGAAACAATGTTGCAATTATAGAAGCTAAACAAACCCCAGAAACCTGCTTTCAGCCAGCCGGCCCCAGAGCTGGAGCTGCAATAGTGTTTCAATTATAGAAGCCAAACAAACCCAGATACCTGCTTTCAGCAGCCGAGGTCTCAGAGCTGGAGCCGAGCCTCAGAGCTAAAGCCGGCTCTCAGTTCCAGTGACAGCCATAGAAGGTAAATAAATCCCAGAATTTAAAAAAAAAAAGGAAAAAAGGAGAGGTTGGGAGTTTCAGTCACCCGCCAGCCTGAAAACGGCCCTCAGCCCCTCACCCAGACTGGCCAGGCACCCCAGTGGGGACCCCCACCCTGAAGGGGGTGTGACCAGCTGCAAACAGCCCTCATCCCCTCATCCAGGCTGGCCAGGCACCCCAGCAGGACCCCTACCCTGATCCGGGACACCCTTCAGGGCAAACCAGCCAGCCCCCACCCGTGCACCAGGCCTCTATCCTATATAGTAAAAGGGTAATATGCAAACTGACCCTAACAGCAGAAGGACTGGGAATGACTGGTCACTATGACACACACTGACCACCAGGGGGCAGACGCTCAATGCAGGAGCTGCCCTCTGGTGGTCAGGGTGCTCTCACATGGGAGGAGCTCTGCTCAGCCACAAGCCAGGCTGATGGCTGCCAGTACAGCGGTGGCGGTGGGAGTCTCTCCTGCCTCCTCAGCAGCGCTAAGGATGTCCGACTGCAGTTTAAGCCTGCTCCCCGCTGGCAAGTGGACATCCCCCAAGGGCTGCTGGGCTGCCAGAGGGATGTCTGATTGCCATCTTAGGCCCAATCCCCCAGGGAGCGGGCCTAAGCCAGCAGGTGGTCATCCCCTGAGGGGTCCCAGACTCCGAGAGGGCACAGGCTGGGCTGAGGGAACCCGCCCCCCCCAGTGCACAAATTTTTGTGCACCGGGCCTCTAGTATATATATAAAAGCCTAATAAACTAAGTGTCCCACCGATTGGTCGACCACTCAACCAGTCACTATGATGCACACTGACCACCAGGGGGCAGACGCTCCAACTGGTATGGTTAGCTTGCTGCTGGGGTCCAGCGGACTGGGACTGGGCGAGACGTCCCAGACACGCTCTGGACCCCTCCCGCAGTCCCTTCCCACTGGCCAACCTCCTGCGGTCCCTCCCTGGCTGGCCGGCCCCCATCGGGGACTGGCCAAGACACCCCGATTGCTGGTCAGGCCGAGGGACCCCACCTGTGCATGAATTTGTGCACTGAGCATCTAGTTAATAATAAGACATGCTAAGACCTCACTCATTCAGAGGTTAGACTGCTGATAACTTCCAACCACCCAGAACACAATCTAGCAAAGTTAAAAAACAAATAAAAAGCACAACAAAAGCTTTAAAAAAATTTTTTTTAATCCTCACCAGAGGATATCTTTCCATTGATTTTTAGAGAGTGGGAGGGAGGGGGAGAGGCAGAGAGAGAGAAACACTGACGTGAATTTGTTGCCTCCTGCAGGCACCCTGACTAGGGCCAGGGCCAGGGATCGAGTCTGCAACCGAAGTACATGCCCTAGGAAGGAATCCAACCCTGGACCCTTCAATTCACGGGCCGACGCTCTATCCACTGAGCAAACTGGCTAGGGCAAAAAGCTTTTGAGTAAAAAAACAAACAAAAATACCCAGCTGTCATAAGCATATTCTAGGAGAAAAATTCTGATCCACGACTGGATTCTGTTGATACATTTTCATACAGTATTAATAATCTGAATATTGTGGGCTGTGTGTAATCAAAAGCCGCTATTACCTAACATTTGTTAAGTACTTGCCCTGTGCCAAGCACTGTGTTAAATGCTTTACTATATAATCCAGAGGAGAGAGATGAATAATTTGCCCAAGGCCACAGTTGGTAATGGATGGAATCAGGACAGGAGCCCTTGCTTTAAACAACTGCCATTTCTGGGCCTGTTTGATGGACAACAGAGGCAGGAATCCTGTCTGCAAGAAAGACAAGGGAACTGAAAAAAGCGGACACTAAAACTACAAATGCATAGAAGCCTGGGGGGAGAGCAAGGTATTCGGTGCAGGAACAAAAGGCTTCTTCACTGGCTGCTCCTAAGGTCCGCTCCTGATTATGGCACAAGTTGGAACTTACTTTCCCTGTTTTGAGAAGGATTATTTTGTATTTGGTAACAGCTATTTTAGGAAGCTGGGCGGTAGAGTATACATTCTAGAATGACTTCCAAGGAAAATCGTGAAAACACACAACTTTTTCATCCTAAAAGGTTCAGGGATTCAGAAAAGTCATTCCGGAAAACCTCTTTAAACAAAGGAGGTGTCGATCTACATTTTACATTTGCATAGTAGTTATCATCCTTTCAAAGCCTTTCACATTCACTTATTCTAATGATTTCAGCACTCCAGGAAGGGAGTGGAGTGGGGGCCGGGGATGGGACTGCGAACAACATTACCTCCTCGTTACTACAAGAGAGCCGATTCTTAGTCAATGGCAGAGCCAGACAAACTCCAGGTCTCCCCGGCCAGCACCGCCTCGGGCTGTTGTGAATCAGTAGGTTCCTCACTTGGTGCGTGTATCCCAGGGCCCCTGATAAACGCACCTTTCAACACCGGCGGGCTTCCTGGAGGAAGCCGACTGACTGATCGGAAGCCGGCGATGTCACTAGCGGCGGCCTCCACGACGGTCGCGCGTCACGTGTCAGGGGGCAGCCAGGGAGTACCCCGGGGCACCCCCACCCCTGACCGCCGCGAGCCCCGCGTCACGTGACCAGCCGGGCTCCCGGGTCACGTGCCGGGGGGCTGGGGGGCGCGGGCGGGCCCGCAGGTCCGCCCAGCAGGCACGCGGAGAGCCGGCGAGGCCTTTGTGTTTCTAAGCCGGCCGGGGCCCGGGCGGGGAGG
>NW_005871048.1:179806-199096 GCF_000147115.1 Myotis lucifugus
CCCCCGCCAGCATCCTCCGCCAGCCCCGCTCGGCGCCGCGGACCCGCCTGCCGCTCGCCCCCCGGGACGCCTCGGCGCGCCTCCGGGTTCGCGCTGCGATTCGCTGGGCCCTGCGGGTCTGGGAGTCCCGGCCTTGCACTCCGGCTAACGTGGCAGCCTTTCCCCTCCTGGGTCTCCACCTGAGTCTGCTTCCCGCCGGCGACGTTAGTGCTTGGTCATGGGGTCTCCCGGTGCCCGGTGCGTTCCACACGTTCGTCTTTTCTGATGCCAGCCCGGCCCTTCCCGGCCCGGCTCCCCTGATGCAGCAGCTCCCGGGCTCCAGCCCGGTCACACCGCCTTTTCTTTTCTTATTCTTCCAAGTTAACTTTAAGGCGATCCTCACTTCTTACCTCCGACCTACCCAGTCATTACTGGGATCCCCAGGAAGCCTCCAGGTCTGGTCCGCCAGGTGGTCCCTGGGTGATGCTCCATCAGGACTTGTTGGCCGGTTCTTCCCGCAGCCACCCCAGCTCACTCCTCTCCTGCCTCTCATTACCGCTTTCCCAATGGTCCCCGGCCTCTCCGCTGCGCCTTCGAGCTCACATGCCAGTTGCAACCTCGCTCCCCAGCGAGAGCCCCCAACTTGCCTCTGCAATTGAAACAGCGTGGGTACCAGCAGGCCGGTCCCCTGTGCGGTTCTCGGCGTGTGGGAGTTTGCTTTCTGGTTCTTGCATCTGCACTGTTCCCTGTGCAGTCCCAGGACACCGACCCTGACTCCAGCTCCAGCTTTAGTTCCTGCATCGTAGGTCTAGCATGTCACTGGGAATGGTGGGGCAGCTCTGGACTTGGTGTTGCTGCCGTGGCCTGGGATCCGGGTACCATATGTTGTATACAGTCAAGTGAGTTGTGTGCTTAGACCCCTGGTCTGGCTTTTTCAGCCAGTGGATGTGTTCGTATTGTGTGTGATTCGATGGATTAAAGGGCCCCAGTTTGCCCTCCATTTTACATCTGTGGTTGGAGTTTGGAATAGAAAAAAATAGACCCACTTTAGAGCAGAGGTGAGAAGAGGCTGGCAGCCATGTGAAGGATTTAAAAAATTCTAACAAGAAAATGTAAAATGGCTTAAAACTCACAAAGTCTGCTTGAGAGTTTGGAGTGGTTCTCCAGTCTGGATAGAGTGTCTAGGCAGCCGTGGGCAAACTACGGCCCGCGGACCGGATCCGGACCGTTTGAAATGAATAAAACTAAAAAAAAAAAAGACCGTACCCTTTTATGTAATGATGTTTACTTTGAATTTATATTAGTTCACACAAACACTCCATCCATGCTTTTGTTCCGGCCCTCCGGTCCAGTTTAAGAACACATTGTGGCCCTCGAGTCAAAAAGTTTGCCCACCCCTGGTCTAGGGACTTCTGGGTCCCCTCCTGAGGCAGCTGCAGCCTCTCTTCCTTGTTTTCCCTGGCTGGAGCCCAAGACTGGGCAAGTGGGCAGAAGGGATCAAATGAGTTAAAGTGTGAAAGTGCTTTAAAAACTTAACTAGTAGACATGCTGCGCATTTGTCAGGACAGTTCAGAGAGTATAGAGCTCGGATAGCTGACCAGCCAAGAGGATTGGGCTTACGCTGTGTGTTTGTGTGTGTGTGTTTGTACATTCTTATTGATTTTTTTTTTTTTAAGGGAGAGAGAGAGAAACATTGATCAGTTGCCTCTTGCATGTGCCTGGATGGGGGCTCAAACCCACAACCTGAGTGTGTACCCTGCCCAGGAATTGGAACCCGCCACCTTTTGGTGCATGGACGATGCTCCAACCAACGGAGCCACAGCAGCCAGGGCCTGCGCCGTTTTTTAAGCCTCAGAGAGTTCTCATTTACCATGCAGGGAGAATCTTTCCATCCTGACCAAGGGCGGAGTCACCTCCAACAGGCTTGAGGCTGGGCAGTTTCTCAAATGTTGGGGAATTTGGGATTCTACTTCTGTTAATAGTGGTACCTTTCTGTGCCAAGGCACATTGCTTTGGATTGGGACTAATTTTAGGGGTGATGGAATGAGGAAGTGATGTTCTTAGCTTAGTGTGTACTGGGACTGCCTATTCTCTGGATCTTTACCTTCTCCTGTGGGTTCTGAACCCGAGAACAGGCTCCCCTCCTGTTCCTTCAAGCCTGTTGTGAGCGCCCAGGATCAGTGTGTCCTGTCCCCATGACTCCAGCAGGGGGCAGCCTTTTAATAGTAATAATTCAGACGCCAGGAGAGTGAGGGTATACTGAGGCCTGAGAAAGAAGAGCTGGTAGAGGAGGCAGGCAGATGAGGAGGGGGTGGGGGCTAAGTTGGAAGGAGCCTGTGAGGAGATCCTTAGATCAGGTCGCCAGGAAAGGCCTTGTCCCCACTACTCTGCCTGCTGACTCCCACCCTTCCATGGAAGGGATCCAAATGCTTGGCTTTGAGAGTTTGTAATAGAGAAACTTAGGATAATTTTTTTTAAAACCTAGGTTTTTCCCAATGATTTCCCTCCTGACAGGATTTCAGATTTCTCTCATGGGACAGTATAATTAGGGAATTATTTCCTTGCTCTTCATTGGGGAGAATGAACTTCAATTAATTTGGTTTCTCTGGTCTTTCATTCTCTATAAACAGAGAATAGGCATTACTTCTGCTTGTGGCATAGAGGAGGGTTTCTCAACCATGGCAATAATGACATTTAGGGCCAGCTAATTCTCTGTTGTGGAAAGCTGTGCTATGCATTATAGGATGTTTAGCAGCATCCCTGGTCTCTACGCATTAGATGCCAGTAGCACCTTCCAGTGATGCCAGATATGTCTCCAGATTTTGCCACACGTCTCCCCGTCCCTTCCCCCAAGTTGAGAACTGCTGGCTTCGAGGAAGCATGTGGAAAGATACATGCCTATTTAGAAGAGTGGAAATTATGGGAGGCATGCGTGCTGCTTGGCAAGGAAGGGCCAGTCAGCTACCAGCTCTGGGACCAGATTCTCCTCCTGGAGTCTTGGCCTTTTTCTCCAGCTGCTCCTATGCTCCCCACCCGACCCCTGACTGCTTCTCATTTTGCCTCTGCAGATATCTTGCTTCTCACACTGGGAGCCGTTTTTCTTCACTTTGCTCATACAGGACAGAGAGGCAAAGGCAGCTGTGGAAAGCACCAAGGAGTGCCGCCTTTGCCCCACTCCCTGGCGGGGTGGCAGGGTGAGTTGTCCCTTTTCTGTTCCCCTCTCCCCATAGCAGCCTTCCATGCCACAGGACTCCTTTGTTCCTCTAGAACAGCGGTTCTCAACCTGTGGGTCGCGACCCCTTTGGCAGGCGAACGACCCTTTCACAGGGGTCGCCTAAGACCATCAGAAAACACATATATAATTACATATTGTTTTTGTGATTAATCACTATGCTTTAATTATGTTCAATTTGTAACAATGAAATTGGGGGTCACCACAACATGAGGAACTGTATTAAAGGGTCGTGGCATTAGGAAGGTTGAGAACCACTGCTCTAGAAGATGGGCTATTCTGGAGTGAACTGGAGGAGGCTCAGAACAGCCTCTCCTAAGATTTGTTTGAAGGAATTTGAGGTGTTTTTCTTAAAATGGGGAAGACTTAAGTTTGTGATAGCTATCCCCAAATGCCTTTTATTGTTTTCCTTAAACCTTTTTTTTTAATGGTGGTAAAATATAACATATGCCATTTTAACCATTTTTAAATGCAAAGTTCAGCAACATTAAATACATTCACATTGTTCAGCTATCACCACCATCCATCTCCAGAACTTTTTCATTTGCCCCATTTCAGCTGAAACTCTGTACCCATTAAACATCTCCTCTTGCCCCAGATCCCCGCCCCCGCCCCCATTCTACTCTCTTCTCTCTTTGAATTTGAGTCCTCTAGGAATCTCATATAAGAGGAATCATACAATGTCTGTTCTATTGTGACTGGCTTGTTTCACTTAGCACAGTCTTTAAGGTTCATCCATTGTCCAAATCGCATAATGGTTGTAGCATTGAAAGAAGTAACCTTACTCTGCTGTCTGGGAGGCTTACTTGCATTCCATGAAGGGAAGAGCTTTTCAACAGACTTGTCTTCTGACGGCCGTGTGTGCCGTATCGTGTTCCATCACCAGGAATATCCAGCCAGAGCAGTTGTAGAAGAGATGCCCGTGCTGGGAGAGGTCAGCCCCATTCTAGCTGGTCTTAAAAGCTCCGTTTCATCCTGAGATGCTGGGATTCTGGGAGTGGGTACTGTGTCTGTTCTAGAGTTTTATATTCTGGTATGCAGCTGTAGGTCAAAGAGCCTCTGCCCCTTGGCCCCTCTGGTAAAACCCTTCTTCTTCCTTCCCAGAGTTGTGGAGTCTTGGAGTTAATGGGCATTGTGGGGGCACTCCAGTCCAGCCTTCTTCCCAACCAGTGAGAGAATCCTTGCTCAGCCACCTGAGACGCTGCTTGCCCGGAACCGCCAGGGATGAGCTGCTTCCTGAGAGCATCTTTTATCGGTCCTTAGAGGGACAGGTCACTGCCAACGCCGCCACTTCTGTCAGCCTCAGTAACTCTGAGCTTATTTGGACTTTATGGTGAGGGGCCTTCTTCCCAACTTGTATCATCATAACTTGGTTCCCTTCTTGGCTCATTTTACTTACGTTTGGATTCTTCCTGATTGGGAAGAAGAAGGGGTTTGGGTGTTGGTTCCTGTTTGGTAAACCAGCCCATGGGTGCACTGGCTGGACTTGCCTTCATGAAGCCTTCCTTCAGCATGTGCCCCACCTTTGTCCCTGGAATAGCATCCCCACCCCCACTCCCCTTGTACTGGGTTTCTCTTGAAACTGAGTCTCTGGATTCTAGCTGCCAAGCAGCCAGCTCTGAAATTTTTCAGAAGGAAAATAATTTTTCTCCCAGATTAATTTCTAATCCTTCTCTTCATAACTGACCTTTTTTCTCTCTGCAATATTTGTGGTTTCAGTGGGTTTTTTATTTGTTTGGTTATTTTTGTTTTATCTTTGTCCTGAATGTCCATGCAAACCTTAACCACCCCCTTACTGAATGCTATGCCATGCAGCCAGAGTGCTGAGACCTAGAGAGGTGCCTGGAGTATTCTCTGCCCACCTCCAGTACCTCAGTCAGGCTTTGCTGGGTGAATTAACTGTTTGTGGGACCAAACATGGGGGACAGAGATGAGAGGGAGTAGAGGCTATAGTCACCATTATGTAGGCCACAGGCAGGGAGACCCGTCTGACCCATTAATTTAACCCACCTTCTTCCCCTCATCTTATTAAGGATTTTTCCCAGATGTGAAGGTCCCTCCCTGGGCACCACTGTGGTCAAACCAACATCTAGTAGCTTGGGGCCCCTGATTCACTCCAGCATAGGCTTCTGCCTGAAGAGAGGCTGGTCCGTACTCTACCTGCTGCCCAGAGTAAGGCTGTCAGGTGGGTCTGGGGCAAGGGAGGGCACCCCTGCAGAAACAGAAGGGTCCTAGCTGCCCTGTTTTCTACCTTACCCCTAGGTCTTCCCCTGCCGTGACTCTGGTTAGCTCATGGTGTAAGTGGCACGTGGCTGGTTTAGGTGAGTCCTTTTAGAGCCCATTACTATGCCCACCAAGGTGGGGACCTATTAACCATCCTCTAGGGTTATCTGGGTGTGCTCTCTCTAAGCCCGGTGTCCCCTCTGCCTCCACAGGTATTTGGAGAGTGAACTCCAGGTCCCCCCACCCCTGCTCATCTCCTCTGATCTCTAGGACACACCCAGCTCCACAATGGCAGCAGAGACCCTCAACTTTGGGCCTGAGTGGTGAGACAGATATGCTTTGGGCGGCAAGGGAAAGCCAGAAAGAATAGAGCTGCTCAAACTCCGGTCTTTCTTCTTCCCCGTGTCCCTTTTCTAGGCTGAGGGCACTTTCTAGTGGTGGCAGCGTGGCCTCCCCGCCCCCATCTCCTGCTATGCCCAAGTACAAGCTGGCTGACTATCGATATGGGCGAGAGGAGATGCTGGCTCTCTACGTCAAGGAGAACAAGGTGGGAGGGTGGGTGTCGGGGAGGGTACGTGATCCAATTGCCTGTCTGTCCTTAGTCAGTAGAGAGTTCCCAGGAGCATGTTGTATCTCGGCCCTCCTGCCTTGATTGACAGGTCCCAGATGAGCTGCAAGACAAGGAATTTGCTGCGGTGCTACAGGAGGAGCCACTGCAGCCCCTGGCACTGGAGCCTCTGACCGAAGAGGAGCAGGTGGGGCTAGGGCACTGGAGCTCCATCTTGGAGGGCTGGATTGGGAAGACAGGTGGTGGAGGGTACAGTTCTGGACAGGGTGGGGGCAGTCAGGTACCTGGGTCCTCACTCCCACCCCTGGCTCCCTCCTCAGAGAAACTTCTCCCTGTCAGTGAACAGTGTGGCTGTGCTGAGGCTGATGGGGAAAGGGGCTGGCCCCGCCCCAGCCGGCGCCTCCCGTGGCAGGGGCAGCACTCGGAGCCGAGGTAGGGGGCTGATAACATGTGCTGGGGTAGCAGATGGTGGGGGCCTGTGGTTTGAAGATGTGCAGAGGTGATCTGGCAAGTTTCCTATGTGCATCTCATTCCTGTTCCAGGTCGTGGCCGTGGTGACAGTTGCTTTTACCAAAGAAGCATTGAAGAAGGCGACGGGGCCTTTGGTCGAAACCCCCGGGAGATCCAGCGTAGCCAGAGTTGGGATGACAGGTGCAGGCTGGAAGGAGATGGCATAGAGGCTGAGCAGAGAGAAGCCCTAGGGTTAAGATCTAGGATCCCATGAAGAAAGGCTTAGGTCTTTGTCATTAGAGGGCAGCAGGAGAATAATCAAATAAGCCCTGGTCAGCAACTGCGCTCTCTGCCCTCTGACCCCTGCAGCCCTGCCCTTTCCTTATGATTTCCTTAGTCCCCATTTGTTCTGTGACCTTCGGTTCTGTGTGCCCCCTTGAGCTCCCTCCCAGGTCTGACCTTTTCCTAGTCCCCCCTCCCCTCCCTCCCTCCTCAGAGCAGAATGGACAGGTGTGCAGAGATCTCAAAGTCAGGGATGGGAAAGCTGTCCTTTGACCAACACCTTTCCCTCCTGCAGAGGCGAGAGGCGGTTTGAGAAGTCGGCCAGGAGGGATGGAGGTATGGATAGTGGTGAGGGAGGTTCCAGGCCCTGAAAGGTCATTGAGAGGTGGGGGGAGATGGGAATGGGTGGCTCCAGTGAGGGGGGCCTTTCCTGGGGAAGGTGCGGGGTGGGGCAAGAGAACCTGGAGCTGGGCTCCTCTTTGTCAATGAGGATTATAGAAAGAGTCTTCCAGGGACTGTGGCTGCCACTCTGCTGACTGTGTCTTCCCCTGCCCCCAAGCACGATCCGGGTTTGAGGAGGGAGGGGCTGGTCCAAGGAAGGAACATGCCCGCTCAGATAGCGAGAACTGGCGTTCTCTCCGGGAGGAGCAAGAGGAAGAGGAGGAGGGCAGCTGGAGACTTGGGGCAGGACCCCGGCGAGATGGTGACCGCTGGCGTTCATCCAGCCCTGGTGAGATTGGGGCTAGATGGGTGTTGTAGGGGGTGGGGAGCAGCAAGAACGTCCCATGCAGGGGGCTTTCATGGCCAGGTGGAGGGAACTAAAAGTGTTCTCGAGTGAGGAGGGTGGGGGAGAAGTCCTGGAAATGCCGGGAGTCCCAGGGGTCCTATGGGCAGCAGAAGAGGAGCCTCTGGCTCGACTGGGATACTGATTCTCCTTCTGACTTTTCCTGCACAGATGGTGGCCCCCGCTCGGCTGGCTGGCGGGAACATGGGGACCGCCGTCGCAAGTTTGAATTTGATTTGCGAGGGGATCGAGGAGGGTGTGGTGAAGAGGAAGGGCGGGGTGGGGGGAGCAGCTCTCACCTCCGGAGGTGCCGAGGGCCTGACGGCTTTGATGATGACAAGGATGGGCTCCCAGAGTGGTGCCTGGATGATGAGGATGAAGAAATGGGCACCTTCGATGCCTCTGGAGCCTTCTTGCCTCTCAAGGTATCCATGAGGTGGCCAGGGGAGGATTTTGTTAGAGATTGGCGGGAACCTGCCCTGATGGGGTCCTCTTACTCCCACCTGTTTATCCTCTGCCCCCTCACCTCCCATTGTATTCTCTAATCCCATGCAGAAGGGCCCCAAGGAGTCCATTCCTGAGGAGCAGGAGCTTGACTTCCAGGGTCTGGAGGAAGAGGAGGAAGAGCCTGCCGAAGGGCTGGATGAGGAGGGACCTGAGGCAGGTAAGCCTGCAGGGTGGACTAAGGAGAAGGCCTGAGAGCCTGAACTGGGCTAGGTGGGCAGAGGGTTCCCTCACCAGGCTGGGTACTGACTGTCCACTCACCTTCAGAAGAAGGCTGCTTAGAAACTCCAGAAAAGCAGGTACTGACAGGTGTGGGAAGGAACCCAGAAACAGCAGGGCTGTATTTTAAAGGCAGTGTGTCATATGAAAATCAAGCGTGATCAAAATGACCTTTGCAGCCCTGACCGGTTTGGCTCAGTGGATAGAGCGTCGGCCTGCGGACTCAAGGGTCCCAGGTTCTATTCTGGTCAAGGGCATGTACCTTGGTTGCGGGCACATCCCCAGTAGGGAGTGTGCAGGAGGCAGCTGATCGATGTTTCTAACTCTCTATCCCTCTCCCTTACTCTCTGTAAAAAATCAATAAAATATATTTTTTTAAAAAAAATGACCTTTGCAAATGCCTTGAAGAATCTGTAGAACATAGTAGTAAATTTATGGTATTGTGCATACAGCCCTGGACAGTGCCATGGACACATGCCAGGGTCCAGTATTAGAGTGGCAAAAAAGGAAGTGTGCAAAGCGGAGTTTGTGGTGTTGAGTTACTGAATGTTGAGATGACCAGGGTTACGTTGGTGGACTCTACCTAGTAGCCCAAGGTCTGGACACAAACAGAGGGCCTGTCTATTTTTAAGGACTTCTGGCTCTTTGGTTTTGAAGTCTGGTAATTACCCTTTTCAGGTGGGAAGGAACTGACCCCACTGCCACCTTCAGAGAAGTCCAGCTCTCCATCCCCATTGGCCGCCTTGGGCCCACTCTGGGGAGCTAATGGGGAAGGAGGTGATGCTGTGGAGAAAGACCTGCCAGTTACTGAAGGTAGCCAGAGGGTGGGGCTGCCCTTTCATTGGAACCAAGGGCTGGTGGTGAAAACCTGCCTCTTCCTTATGGGAGGGTGGTGCACGGGGTGTTTGTGTGAGAGCTAGAGTAGAGCCTGCTTTTCTAGAAGAGGGTGGATAGGGACTGTCTTGCACTTTCTCTGGGCCCTCCATTCCACCTTCCTTTGCTCCCAGGAGATGATTTGAGGGGCATGCAGCTGAGTCCTGGAGTGGGCTCACCCCCCGGCCCGCCTGGAGATCTGGAAGATGATGAAGGCTTGAAGCACCTGCAGCAGGTTGGGTGGGGGCAGGGAGCCTAAGAAGGCTCTGGGGATCCTCCCCTACAGGGGGACAGAAAGCCATTGTTAGTCTGTCTGCCCCGGTACCATGCTCTTCCCCATCTGTCCCACTGTGTCTAGCTCACCCTCGCTTGACCTTAGCCCCAGCCCTGTCCTGCTATTGCGTGATTGGGCAATTGAGCCTTCCCTCTCTCCCTGGGCTCCCAGGAGGCAGAGAAGCTTGTGGCATCCCTGCAAGACAGCTCCCTGGAGGAGGAGCAATTCACGGCTGCCATGCACACCCAGGGCCTGCGACACTCTGCAGCTGCCACTGCCCTCCCCCTCAGCCATGGTGCGGCCCGAAAATGGTTCTACAAGGACCCACAGGGAGAGATCCAAGGTGCCCATGGGGAGTAGGGGGCATGCAGGAGGGGCTGTTAGGGGTGGTGGCACACCATCGTTCTCTTTCAGGGTTCCTTTGGCATACCTTTCTGACCAAAGCCCTCTTTCTGCCTGTCCAGGCCCCTTTACAACACAGGAGATGGCAGAGTGGTTCCAGGCGGGCTATTTCTCCATGGCCCTGCTTGTGAAACGTGGTTGTGATGAGGGCTTCCAGCCACTTGGTGAGGTGATCAAGATGTGGGGTCGTGTCCCCTTTGCCCCCGGGCCCTCACCACCCCCACTGCTGGTGAGCATACCCACCTTTGGGCGAGGCAGGGAGGGGAGGCAAGATGTCAACCGGTTGTGTGGAGCATGACAAGGAATACTCTCATCCTTGCTCAGGGAAACATGGACCAGGAGCGGCTGAAGAAGCAACAGGAGCTGGCAGCAGCGGCACTGTACCAGCAACTGCAGCACCAGCAGTTTCTTCAGCTGGTCAACAGGTACAGGGCCCAGGAGGACCTGTAGACAGGAATGGACCTGGGTTATATGGGCGGGCCTCCTCATGCCTGTCTTCCTTTCCACAGCCGCCCCCTCCAGCAGTGTGGGCTCCGGGAAAAGGTGGCTCTGGGGGACTTGACGCCACCGCAGCAGCAGCAGCTCACCACCTTCCTGCAGCAGCTCCAAGCTCTCAAACCCCCCAGGTCTGTGGGTTGCTGTGCCTGTCACATCTCAGTCTTTGATTGGCTGCATGTGTGAGCCCTCGGGATATGTAAAGTGGGGAGATGGGTTTAGATTGCTGAGAATCAGTGCTTTGCTCCTCAGAAGTGGGGACCAGAACCTGCTCCCGACGATGAACCGGTCCTTGTCGGTGCCAGATTCCGGCTCCCTCTGGGATATACATACCTCAGCCTCATCACAATCAGGTGTGTGTCCAGCCCAGTAGTCTCTGGGGAAGTAGGGAGCTCAGGGGCTTCACCTACCCCTCAGGTTGCTTCAGTCCAGGGAGCCTGAGCGCCCTCCTGCAGCTGCCTTTGCCCCTTGCAGGCGGTGAGGCCAGTCTATGGGACATACCAATTAACTCTTCGACTCAGGGTCCAATTCTAGAACAACTCCAGCTGCAACATAAAGTGAGTAGGCATCCTGGGGCTGGAGTCCTTGGTGTCAAGAGCTGAACTGACAGGGAAGTCAGGGTGCCCACATGTCTGACGGCTGATCTCGTTGACTGTCAGTTCCAAGAGCGCAGAGAAGTGGAGCTCAGGGTGAAGCGGGAGGAGGAGGAGCGCAAGCGCCGGGAAGAGAAGCGACGCCAGCAGCAACAGGAGGAGCAGAAGCGGCGACAGGAGGAAGAGGAGTTGTTTCGGCGCAAGCAGGTGGGTTCCCAGCTGAGCCCTCCCGCTTCTTGGGCCTGAGCTTGGGGCCAGATTGCTGGCCCTCACTGTCTCACTGGTTCAGGTACGGCAACAGGAGCTACTACTGAAGCTGCTGCAACAGCAGCAGGCAGTGGCCGCAGTCCCAGTGCCCCCTGCACCCAGCTCCCCACCCCCACTGTGGGCTGGCCTGGCCAAGCAAGGACTCTCCATGAAGACGCTGCTTGAACTGCAGTTGGAGAGCGAGCGACAGCTGCATAAGCAGCCTCTGCCTCGGGAGTCATCGCGGGCCCAGGCCTCCAACCACCGAGTGGTGAGCACGCTGGGCCCTTCCCTGGTTGACTTGCAAGTTTTGGGCCTGCAGGAACCCCTTCCAGTCAGCTTTCAGGGGTGACTTGGGTGTGGGGTGGGGAGCTCTGGTCCTTATATGACTGAAGGATCTCTCCTCTATGTGGTCTTTACTTTGCCCCTCTATGTGGTCCTTACATGCCTCCCCACTTAGCTTTCTTTCCCTATTTGGGCCACTGACTTTCTGCCATCTATACCAGCTTGGGGGCCTGGGCGCTACTCCCGTGAACCAGTGGATATCTGAGTCTGGGCCGCTGTGGGGCGGGTCTGACAAGAGTGGGGGCAGCAGTGTCGGCCTGGGGCTTTGGGAGGACACCATCAAGAGCAGCGGGAGCGTGGCCCGCAGCCTAGGCCTGAAGAACAGCCGGAGCAGCCCCTCTCTCAGGTGGGTGCCAGGGCCGGCAGGGTCTGGGCTGGGGCTGGAAGGATGGAGAACACCTGAACTGATCTCTTGCCTCTAATCCATCTTTATCCAACCTAGTGACTCGTATAGCCACCTGTCTGGTCGGCCTGTGCGCAAAAAGACAGAGGAGGAAGAGAAGCTGCTGAAGCTGTTACAGGGCATTCCCAGGCCCCAGGATGGCTTCACCCAGTGGTGTGAGCAGATGCTGCACACACTGAGCACCACGGGCAGCCTGGATGGTATAGGGGCAGACTCTGGGAGGCTGGGCTGGGCCAGAGGTGCCAGACCTTGCACCAGGTGGGCCCTGACAGCCACCATCCTGTCCTATAGTGCCCATGGCTGTAGCGATCCTCAAAGAGGTGGAATCCCCCTATGATGTCCACGATTATATTCGTTCCTGCCTGGGGGACACGCTGGAAGCCAAAGAATTTGCCAAACAATTCCTGGAACGGAGGGCTAAGCAGAAAGCCAGCCAACAACGGCAACAGCAACAGGTGAGGTTTCGCATCCCCTGCAGGTGAGGATGAGGTTGCCCAGCACCCTCCTGACTCCCTCTCCCTTTCTGCTGCCTGGCAGGAGGCTTGGTTGAGCAGCGGCTCTCTGCAGACCGCCTTTCAGACCAACCACAGCACCAAACTTGGCCCTGGGGAGGGCAGCAAGGCCAAGAGGAGGGCACTAATGCTACACTCGGACCCTAGCATCTTGGGTATGTTTTGGGGGTGGGGTCAGTAAGGAGGCTCCTTCCTCAGCTTGGAGCAGGCACCTGTGGGTGAAAGAGCTCAAACCCAGCTTCTTCCGGCTTCAGGGTACTCCCTGCATGGACCTTCTGGTGAGATCGAGAGCGTGGATGACTACTGACCAGCCCGTCCCACCAGCCCCCCTGGGCTGTAGGCCAGGGGCAACAGCAGCAGCTTGGACTCTTGGGTCCCCAGCTTGCAGGCTCCCAGCAAGGAGCATAGGAGGAAGCAGGGGCAGGGTCCCCAGCACTTGTTACAAACCACACGATGCACCTTAACTCACCCACCACGAGGCACTTTAATAGATTGGGGGGAAGGTTTTTTTTTTTTCCTTTTAAAAAAATTTTAAACATTGAAGAAAACGTTAGGAGAAACGTAATTGTTAAAAACTAGACTCTAAGCACCCCTTCCCCCTTTGGGGATTGTGGGGGTGACAATGGAAGGTCCACAGAGTTTTTGGTTTTGTTGGGTTGTGTTTTTTTTAAGAAAAAAGAAAAACAATGAGAAAAAAAAGTTAGGAGGCTGAAAGAAAACACACACTGTTATTTTTGGGCAGTGGGGACATGGCCCCATCGGTCTGTCCTGCCTGGCCCCCAAGGCTGCACTTACCCTCCCTGCCCTGCCAGGTGGGCCATTGAGGTAACTGGAAGCTGGGGTGCCAGCAGTTTGCACAGCGACGTCCCCTCAGCCCCACCGGCCGGACTGCTGTGAAAGGCCCCCTTATTGCTATGACTGTGGCAGAGGTGTCTGGGGTCGGGGCTAAAGGAGCCCCTTGGCTTTGCTGCTTTGGGGGAAAGTTGCACAAATGGGCCAGGCCACCTCCCGTCCCCAGGTGGCTGACGGGGTAGATGGCAGAGGGCCAGCCAGTGCCAACCTCATCTGGCTGTCAGGACAGCAGAACTTCCACTCTGGCCCTGGTGAGGGGCTTCCCCCACCACTGCCATTAGGGGAACTGGGTGTGAAGCTGAAAGCCCAGCTCCCTGCCTTGCCACATGAATGTATTCTTTGGGCCATAAGCCCCTGCTGCGTCCCTTCGAGTGAGGTGGGGCAAACTAGTTCCTTCTGGGGCTGGAGAGGCACCACTTAATGACTATTTCTCCTGTGAAGGGGGTGAGAGGAGGGGCCCAGGAGGCCAAGGGAGTGGACAGCTTGGGGCTTCAGGTTGCAGTGTGGCGGCTGTTAGAGGGGAGCTTTCCACCTGTAGCCAGCTGGCTATGGGATGTGGACCACCCAGCTCTGCCCTGACCCCTCCATTGACCAAACTGGAGAGGAGTGAGTGGCTTCTCCCCTCCTTACTCCCCTGATACATTTTTAATGTTGGGTAAGGTGGGGGGTGGGGGGGTCAAGAATAGATGTGTCGTTTCGCCTAAGTCAGGGGGAGGTGGTCCTTCTGCTCATGGACCTATTCCCAGTCACCTGCCTGGGTTTGTCTTCATTTGTGTGTGTGTGTGTGTATGTGTGTGTTTTAAGTTTGTTGTATCTTTTGGGTTTCTCACCTAATTTCTCCTATTGACCTCACTGCTCAGAGTGCAGTATTAGGGCAGGATTCTGCCACTGCCTCCCCTCCATGAATGTATTTCTCCTTCCTGCCCTGGGGAAATGGGGAGTGGCCCCAGTTTTCCCCCCTATCCATCCCCAGAGAGACCATGCGTTTTTTGTTTGTTTTGGAGTGGTTGTTTTTGTTTGTTCGTTTGTTTTTGCACCAAAGTGGCAACTGGGTCAGTGTTGGGGGAATAAAGCTGGCCTTGAGGGGTGGAGGGGCTCCCTCCACCTGCTTCTCCCTGGTTTCAACAGTGTTAGCGTCCGTGAAAAGACAATATTCTCTCTAAAGCAATAAGGGGGTGATGGGCCAGGGTGAAGTGTCTTGCTGCTGCTGGCCCCCCAGCTCCCCTTTTCCTTGCGCCAGTATTTGGCGGCATTAGAGGTGTGGGGGGGAGTACTGTTGTGACTGAATGTAACCGCCCCCACCCCTGCCGCAGCCAATGCAGGGGGAGGGGGGATAACACTCTTCCCCTCTCTTCCTTCCCCTCCCCCCTAGCTAAAGAGACTTTGAGCCTGGAGAGGCCTTAACCCTGTGAGGAAGTGTAGGGGGAACCCTCTCCCACCCTATCCCCTTCTGAGAGTGGTCAATGTTTACAAGCCCCTGAGCCCTCCAAAGCCCAGGGACTCATTCCCCCCATTGATATCCTTTCCCAGCCCATCTTCCTGGGCCCTGGCTGCTCTCCTGCCCTTCCTGGGGTTGGGGTGAGGTGCAGGGGCCTTCTGTATCCCCTTGTCTGCCTTGTACCCGAAATCTCCCCACCCTGTTACTCCTCCCTCTTCTACCTGCCCCTGTAAATACTACCCCCAATAAAACTTGGTGTGTGTTCCCTTCAGCTTCTGCATCTTTTCTTGGGGAAAGAGAGTGTAGGAGGAGAGTCAGAACTGGGAATTCAAAAGAACTGCGGACATGGTATGGTTGGTCAGTCTGAATGGAGGGCTGTGTATGTTTAGGTGGAATAAATACATACAACCCTGCTGGGAAAAAATTCCCGCCTATAACTCCAGCTTTGGTCCGAGGAAAAGTGCAATTTCCTCTTGGGCCCCCTACCCCAGTGATGGCAAACCTTTTGAGCTCGGCGTGTCAGCATTTTGAAAAACCCTAACTTAACTCTGGTGCCGTGTCACATATAGAAATTTTTTGATCTTTGCAACCATAGTAAAACATAGATTTATATCTTTGATATTTATTTTATATATTTAAATGCCATTTAACAAAGGAAAATCAACCAAAAAGATGAGTTCGCATGTCACCTCTGACATGCGTGTTATAGGTTCGCCATCACTGCCCTACCCCCAAGCTGATATGCCCTACCCAAAGTAAGGAAGACACAAGCAAGAGGAGAGACCAGGTACAGAGTTGGAATTGGTTCCTTTATGGAAAAACTGAAAATATAATAAAAATTAAAATAAAACCAGTTTTAAAAAAGCCAGCCCCTGGAGTTTCTACCTCCTGCCTCTGACCCTCCAGGGGGATGAGGCCCTGACCCCAGGGCAGCTAAAGAAGGAGGGCTTTCTGCCTCTCTTCCCCCATTCTATTCCCATCTTTATTTCCACAGTGGGGGCCCCGGGAGGAACCAAACCTGGGTAGGGGAGCAGGGACCCAAGGCCCTATGGCCAGGGGAGGGAGGCTCATGTGCCCCAGCCCCAAAGCTCCCGGCCTGTAGTGTGGGCGTGGGCAAGGCCCCTCCTGGCCGGGCCCAGTTGGGGTTGGGGCTATTAGTTCCAGATCTTGAGGAAGGAGTCCCAGGAGCCTGTGGCCACAGCCATGCCATCATCTGTGACCCCGAGGCAGCTCACACGGTTGTCATGGCCGGCGAGGACACCTGTGAGGGAGGGGTACATCAGAACTCATCTGGCCTGGTTCCCTGTCCTAGCCTATCTCAGCCCAGCACCCAGCTCTCACCTGCACGGTCGCCCTTCATGGCATCCCAGATGTTGCAGTTGAAGTCATCATAGCCAGCAAGCAACAGCCGGCCACTGCGAGAGAAGGCAACAGAGGTGATGCCGCAAATGATGTTGTCATGGGAATACATGAGGAGCTCCTGGTCCGCCCGCAGGTCGAAGAGGCGGCACGTGGCGTCATCAGAGCCAGTGGTGAAGGCATAGCCGTTGGGGAAGAACTACAGGACACAACCAGAATGGAATAAGGGCACAGAGCAGGGCCAGAAGCCTGGCAGAGGGGCCAGCCAGCCTGCCCAGAACTTACAGCCACAGCATTGATGTCGGATTCATGGCCAATGAAGGTCTGTCGGCACATTGAATCCCGAACATCCCACAGCTTGATAGAGGCATCACAGGCACCTGACACAAAGGTGCGGCCATCGGGGGCCAGTGACAAGGACATCACATCCCCACTGTGTCCAGCAAAAGCCACTGTCTGCTGGCCTGTCTCAATGTCCCACAGGGCACTAGCGAGAGGACAGTAAGAAGGAAGGGATCAGAGAGGAGGGCAGAGAGGACTCTTGCCTCCCTACCCCTCCACCATGTGAGCCCAGCCCTGACAGCTTCCAAGGAAGGGGCATCAGGAGCCACTGACTCACAGAAGCCTCCTCTTGTCTCCTTCCCACCACAGGAGGAGCCCAGATGTTCAGAATAAGAGCTCTGCCCTCACTTGCTCAGGCTGTGTGTGCTACATGCTAAGCACTGGGGCAGTGTTCCCCCAGGCAGGAAGTGTGGATGACAGGGCCTCACCAGGTGGTGTCCCCAGAGCTTGTGATGATTTGGTTGTCATCCAGGAAGCGGCAGCAGGACAGGTACCCTGGGGGAAAAGGCTGGTCAGCCAGGTCTCTAAGGGAGAGCAGCACAGCCCCTACCCCACCAACAGCACCTATATCCTACCAGGCCCCCCTTACCAGTATGGCCAGGCAGCTCCCGGCTGACCCTGACATTGCCCTCACGGGTCTTGAGGCTGTAGATGGAGCAGATGTTGTCCAACCCCCCACAGGCTACAAAGTTCCCTGAGGGCGCGTAGGCACAGGTCATAACCCAGGAGGAACGTAGCGGGATGGCATGGACCTAGGGAGGAGGGGCAATGCCCAGGGTCAGAAACCGGGCAGGGCCTGCAGCCCAGCCCCGTCCAGCCTCAGGATCACCTCTACCTTGTTGGTGGTATAGCTGTCCCAAATGATGAGCTTCCCATCCTGGGAGGCGCTGACCAGCAGCCTGTTGGAAAGTGGCAAGGGAGAGACAGGGGTCAGGGTGTGAAGCCCCCTCTGGAAGGACACTCTTACCAGCGTCCCATCTGGTGGGAGGCCCTTCTGAGACAACTCCCAGCAACAGTCCAGAAGTTCCTGTCAGTTTGGTCCTCTTTCCAATCCCCTCAACATATCTGGGAGTCACAGTCTTCCCAAACATACAACATGGGCATCCTGTTCATCTCCCTAGGTCTGCAAGGCTGCCCCTCACTACTCCAACTGCCTGCTATAAACTCAGCCCAAGGGCAAACACAAAAGCTCAGTCCCAACCACGAACACACCTTGAGTCTGTCCCCCAGTGCATCGCATAGATTTTTGCCAGGTGCCCACGGAGGGTCCTCCGTGTCCTCATCTGGATTCTCCCCACTGGGTCCAGCCCAGCTGTGATCTGGAGGTGGAGGCAGCCAGGGTCAGAAGGCAGAGCCCACTAAGCAGCATGCCTCAAACCCCTGCTCCTTCCCTTACCCCCAAGCCCAGCACCGGGTTCATCTCACCTGGGTCAGTGTTGAATCCCCACATGCTTTTCGGGCATCCTGTAATATATAGCAGAACCAGTCAGAGAGAGGCAGAAGATGAGGGGGGAGGGGAAGGAAAGAACACATGAGACAGGGGAGTGCAGAGGATAAGACAGTAAAGGGCTAGGGTACACCCCCACACATAAAGAACACACACACACACACACACACACACACACACACACAGCCGCCTGGCCATGTCCATTCAGTCCCCCACCCGCAGCTCCGCCGGCCAGGCCCTCACCCGGATCTGGTTCCGGAGCTGCTCAGCCTCCTGTCTCAGTTGCTCCAGCTCACTCATGGGGCGGGGTTGGGGGCGGCTGGGGGCCGCGGGAAGGGGGCTGGGGGAGGCAGCTCCTCGCCGCTGGCCCGAGGCCTGGGGGAGGCCTGGGGGATGCAGGGCAGACGTCAGGCCCGAGGCCACGGGAAAGGGGGGAAAGGCGGAGCACAGGAAGGAGTGAACGCGGGGCGGAGAGAGGGCGGCGGTGGTGGCCTCGGTCTCTCCAGCAGAACCCGGGCCTCTGCCGCAGGAGATGTGGCCTAGGAATAGCTGACTTCCCCAATCTTCCTCCCGCCCCCCGGAAACGAAGCGGGAAGTGCAAGAGGAAGCGCAGGGGAAACCCCTCCCTCGGCAGAAGCCCGGGCGGGTTCCCGCGACAGGAACTGGGGGAGGAAGGGAGGTGAAGGGGGTGGAGAGTCCCTTCAAAACAGACCAGGCGTCCGCCCCGCCCACACAGGCACCACCCAACTAGCACCTCATTTTAAAAGGGGCGGTGCCTCTTTAAATTCATCCCCACAAGACGCACACCCTCCGCACACACCCCCCAAGCTTAGACTGGGGAGGGGGGAAGACGAGAGGGGTCAGCTGGGCTGTTCGTGGGGTTGCCTAGGCAACCGTCACCCGGAATGAGAGCATCTCATTGGTGAAGTGTCCCCACCCTAGCCTGGTTGCCAAGACAACCGCATCCCAGGCAGAGACCTGTAGGGTGGGTGACCCCACCCCCGACCCCATCGCCCCCGCCCGACCCAGCCTCCAGCTCCTCCCCAGAACCGGCCAGGGTGGCTGTTGACAGGATTTGGGAAAAGCCGATTGGGCGCTAATAGGTTCGGGACGGCTCACCCCGGATCATCCCGGGGCCGGCTGCACCCCATTAGCTGCCCGCCCGCGGCAGGGTGGCGGCGAGGGTGGCGGGGAGGGCAGCCTCCAGCCGCGGCTCCCGCCAGAGCCGAGGCCGCCCGCCCGGCGCGCTGCGGAAAGCCCGCGGGAGCCGCTCACCAGTAATTAGGGCTCCGAAGAGAGGGCTCCCGCCCTGAGGCGGAGTTGCTCTCTCCCCGGGCCGCGAGCGGGGCCCCAAGGCGGCCTAGCCCTTGCGCCCTCGAAACCCCAGATCCCAGTCCGGGGTCTTCATCATTGGGGGCCCCGGGGCCCGGTTGGCTCCGTCCTGGGATCAAGAGCTTGCCCCCCTTTG
>NW_005871048.1:199756-235117 GCF_000147115.1 Myotis lucifugus
TCACATGCCTCCCCAACTCACTTGGACATAAAAAAAAAACCCACCCAGAATTTTGAGGTAGGGAGAGGATGTGGGCGGAACGGGGCCTAGAGGAAGCTCCGATTTTGGCCCCAACTTCTCAGGGAGCAAGAGGCAAGCGGAGCCCGGATGGGACCTGGGATCAGGCAAAAGGGGCCTAATGGTGCAGGGAGGGCGTGCATTATTGGAGCGAGGGTCCCCAGTTCCCCTTCCGGGTTTAGGAGCGACAGGGCCAGAGGAAGGGAGGGGAGGTCTGGGGAGTTACGTCCGCTCCCAAGAGGCCAGGTCCGGGAGACGGAAGGAAGAAAGGTCCCCACCCCACCCCCATGGGAATTTGGGGCTGGGGGTTGTGAGGACTCCTTCTGTCAGCGCGGGTACCTGTGGCGGTGGGACTCTGCCAAGGGTCGCTGGAGAAGCGCGGGAGGTCCTGTCTTCCTCCGCGGCGGAGGCGGCAGCGGCGGCGACGCGGATGGATTTCCTCAATCACCCCAACTCAACCGCCCAGCGCTGTGCTCCCCAGAGCGGAGGGATCCCGCCTGCCAGTGACGCGGCCGTCGCCGCCGCGCCCAGGGCCCGGCTGGGCGAGACCAACTACTTGGTGGGGGGAGGCCGGAACGGAAAACACCATTTAAGGGGCAAAGATTGACTCCGTCAAAACGAAGCTACTGCTCCACACTATTTCAACGCAAAACGGACCCAAATTAATGCTTGGCTTTCCGAAAAGGAGTAAGATATCCCCCCGGGGGCTGAAAGAGGTGGTATCGGCATAGGGGAGGGGGGAAACCGCTCTCTGGTCACGTGACCTGCACTCCCGGATTGGGTGGCTCCAGACTGGGAAGGGAAGCGCCACGCCCCGCTTCTCTGTTTGACCCCGCCCCCGACCGATGAGGCCACGCCCCTCACCAGGAGTCGGAGCTGGGAGATCCTACCCGCCCAGGACTGGGCCTCCTGGAGGCAGAGGGAAGGGGCAGCAGTTCTGAAAATCCCCCAGCAGGAAGGAATGGGCCTGCTGTGGGTCCTTGGGAGCTGGGAATGCCGTGGGAAGGGTCTTGCTGAGGCAGTTTCTCACCAAAGTGGGCTTTTGTAGAACTTTTTACAGGTCTGCATGACACTGTATTAACAACTCATATTTATTGAGTTCCATACTAACTTACTTCTCACGAAAATACTATGACGTTAAGTACTAGCATTGTTTCCATTTTATAGTAGTGGAAGTGATTCCTAGGACTGCAGCGTAGAGATATGAACCAAGACAGCTTTAGCGACTTTACATGCAATGGTAACACTAGTCTCTCCATGAATCCCCCTGAAAGGGATGAGACTGTAAGTATAGGCCTGTTTCCACCTCTGTAAAATGAGAGTGTTTACAACTACCTGCCCTGCAAGTCACCTTGGATTGTTATGAGATCCCCATGGATTTTGAAAAAGCTTTGGAAAGTTCAAAGTACATGAATAGCCTTCATTGAATCCTCATGTAATTTAAAAGTAAAGTATCAAAACAGACAATTTTTATTTAGCCTCTATTATAGGCATTAAAATAGTTTCAAAGCACAATTTTTAAAGAAAATAAGAAGTCACATTCTTTAGTTATGCACAAATTCCATTTATGTGAATCTACATTTAGTGATATGTTAGCAATAGGTAATAGATGTCAATTTAATGTTAGAAGTTGGAAGGGACCTTACAGGTAATTTACTTCAATTTTCTCTCAATCTACAGATGGGCAAAGTGACTTCCCTAAAGTCACTTAGAAAACTAGCAGCCTAGGACTAGAACCAATTTTGTTCATCTCTCTAGGGCATCTGAAACTGCTTCCCCTCACTTTAGTTTCTGTGCTAATATGCTTCCCTATTTTAACTCATTTAGCAAATATTTATCGAATCCGAATGATCTATCAGGCACTGTCCTGGGCACTGAGATTACAACTGGGAACACATGCACCCCTCTCTGTGTGCAGGGAGCTTGCAGTTTATAAAGGGAACAGATGGTAGATAATTATTTAAATAACAATAATCCTGGAAGTACCACTTACTAAGAGCAGAACATTTGAGAAGGGCCACATTTGAGAAGAACGATCAAGTGGTTTTTTGTTGTTGTTGTTTTTAATCCTCACCCAAGGATATGTTTTATTGACTTTAGAGAGGGAGAAACATCGATGTGAGAGAGGAACATGGATTGGTCGCCTCCTAAATGCACCCCAGCTGGGAATCAAACCTGCAACCCTGGGTATGTGCCCTGACAGGGAATTGAACCCGAGACCTTTTGGTGTACGGGAAGGCACTCCAACCAATTGACCCATACTGGCCAGGGCAAGAGTTTTAAGTTGGGATGTATTAGGTTTGAGGTATCTAGGAGAGGTGCAAGGAAGAATGTTCAGTAGGTGGCTGTCCAAACAGGTCTGAGGCTCAGCAGAAGAGTCTGGGTTGAATTAGATCCTTCAGAGTGACATTTTAGAGCATATGACGTCATAAAGAGGTTCGGGGGAAAGACAAGATGGCCCGAGGTCAGGCAGAGGAGCACAGATTGCCAAAGGAGAAGCCAGAGAGCTAAGAAGAAAATCAGGAGAATGTGAGTTTTGGAAACCAAAAGAAGAGAGTGTTCCAAAAAGAGAATGATGAACGGTGTTGAATGCTGCAGAGAGATGAAGCAAGACTGGACTGGGAAGTGCACATAGGATTGAGTAAAGCAGAGGCCACTGGTGACTTTGCCAGAGCATTTGCAAAGGATGTTCTGCTTGCAGTGGGCTGAGGGTGAGTGAGAAATGAGACAGTGGAGACAACCAAAGTGACCAAGGCTTTGGGAATCTTCACTTGGAGGGTGTAGAAAAGTGGAATATCAGTGGAAAGAGAATGTGGGGTCCAGATATTTGTGTTTTGATGGGAGCTACTAGAGCATCGGTTCTCAACCTGTGGGTCGCGACCCCTTTGGGGAGTCTAACGACCCTTTCACAGGGGTCGCCTAAGACCATCGGAAAACACATATATAATTACATATTGTTTTTGTGATTAATCACTATGCTTTAATTATGTTCAATTTGTAACAATGAAAATACATCCTGCATATCAGATATTTACATTACGATTCATAACAGTAGCAGAATTACAGTTATGAAGTAGCAATGAAAATAATTTGATGGTTGGGGGTCACCACAACATGAGGAACTGTATTAAAGGGTCGCGGCATTAGGAAGGTTGAGAACCACTGTACTAGAGCTTGTTTAAATGATAATGGAAAGGACGGGTGGGTGAAGGTGGATGAGGGAGGTGAAGGATTCAGAGAGGTAGGGGATGACCAATGAGTGACCAGTTTCTCTGAGGAGGCAGAAGCCCTGGAGCACATGTGGAGAACCTGGCTCTGACAAGTAATGAGGCACTTCCTCCTTCCTCTAACTGTTCTTTCTCAGGCTTCTTGACCTTCTTCCCCTCCTCAGGGCATTCTGTAAACCTTGTTTGTGTGGGTTTTTTTCCCAGGATCCTGACTTCAGCCTCCTCTTCTCACTGTCTGTGCTATTCACTGGTGATTTTATCTATTACTGTGATTTTAACTACCCACTAATAGCTCATAATTCTCAAACCTCTGTCTGCAGCCCAGGTATCTTTCTTCATGACTTGGTGTATGTCTGACTGCAGACTGAATATCTCCATCTGAATGCTTATGGACAGTGATGTGCTAGCGTCAACTTGTGCCAGCTCGGACCAGCTAACAAGGTCCCATTGTGTACCTTTCTTCCCCACTCCTCCTTGCTCAGTGAAATCATATGTATTGTAGTAACTTATAATCATCACGGTGGACGTATTTACACCATGGAAATCAGCAAATGTTTCAGATCAGGGCTCCTCTTTCTCAAAGAGCTTATTGTTAAAACATTTGCTACACACCACTGTTCTCAGACATCTCACATTCAATATATTCAAAACTAAGTTTATTTTCTTCTACCCCACCCCAGTCTACCCAACTCTACCCTGTCTTTGAATCTCTTGGCCCAGTTAACACCATCCACCCAGGAGCTTCTCACTTCCTCACTGCACATATCCAAAGTATGCTCAACTGGTTAGTACAGTCCAAACTGCTATAACAGAGACTTCAGGACTGTGGGGACACCTCTGCCATCCTCAACACTTAGCATCCATCTCTGTGACCAGTGTGGCCCAGGCAGCTTCCACTAGCATTGAGATGAGATTGGGGTGGGGGATGGGAAGCACAAGTGCTTTCCTATTTAAGGACACCACTTACTTCTGCTCAGAAGTTGGCCAGAATGAAGGAAGGCTGGGAAATGTAGTCTCTAGCCATATACTTAGCTAAAACATTATTAAAAAAGAAAAAGAGGAGATGACTATTGATGTAAGGCTAGCAGTCTACCCAGGGGTCCTCAAACTATGGCCCGCAGGCCACATGCAAATACAAATATTGTATTTGTTCCCGTTTTGTTTTTTTACTTCAAAATAAGATATGTGCAGTGTGCATAGGAATTTGTTCATAGTTTTTTTTTTTTTTAAACTATAGTCCAGCCCTCCAACGGTCTGAGGGACAGTGAACTGGCCCCCTGTTTAAAAAGTTTGAGGACCCCTGGTACACACTGGTGGACACATCTTGTCAATGCTGCTTCTTTTTTTTTTAAATATATTTTATTGATTTTTTTACAGAGAAGAAGGGAGAGGGATAGAGAGCTAGAAACATTGATGAGAGAGATCTATCAGCTGCGTCCTGCACGCCCCCCAGTGGGGATGTGCCCGCAACCAAGGCACATGCCCTTGATCGGAATCGAACCTGGGACCCTTGAGTCCGCAGGCCGACGCTCTATCCACTGAGCCAAACCAGTTCGGCCAATGCTGCTTCTTGTATATTTCTTAAATCCATCTCTTCTGCTGTATGCCAACTGCTATTCCCTTGATTTTTGCCTATTTCCTGGCCTCTAGGATAGTCCCTCTCTAATCAAACAACCAAATAACTGCCAGAGATATCTTTCTAAAATGCAAATTGGATCATATAATGTTGCTGTTGAAAACCATGTGACAGTTCCCCATCGATTTCATGGGAAGGACCGAACTTCTTTGCATGACACGTAGGCTGGGTCTTGTACCCTCTACTCGATCAGAATGCTTTCCATCCCATTCCAACTCTATTTCCTTGTCAACTGGAAAATGCAGGTAATTTTCTCAGGCTTAGTTTCAGTATTGTCTCCCTGACCACACTGTTGTTTGTGCCCCACTGCAATGCTGGCTGCATTCCTATTTCATCCTTACTGGACTGTTTATTTCTGGGCACCTGCCACCCCTGGCTAGGGGTTCCCTATGAAGCCAAGGCACTTGGTTTATCTGGTAGAGAGCTGAAGGAGAGCTCACCAAGCAATGAGCAGACCCTCATAAGAGCCAAATCATTTCCAAGGTGTGGGGTCTGAGGGTCCTGGTCCTACCATCTTTGATGTCATTACCAGGTGCTCAGATTTGGCTTTCCTGAATGTGGGCCTGTAATGTGAGAACTTCCAGTTGGCTTTATTGAATTAACCGTTTAATCATCCATCTTCCAGGATAGACATTAAACCCGGAAGAGTTGCATAAGTTATATAAGCCATTTTATTCCCAGTGTCTATCAAACATCTATGAAATGAATAGAAGCATGGCAACATTTCCCCCAGGATCAATACTTTTCACAGTTCAAATCTCAGCTGTCACTTACCAGCTGAGTGACCTGGGGCAAGTCACTTAATCTCTCTATGCCTGTTTCCCCTGCAAAATGCAGGTAATAATTGGGTCATTATGAAGACTAAATTACTCAATATTTGTAAAACATTTATAACAGTGCCTGGCACATAGTAGATGCTTTGTGTTTACTAAATAAAAATAGAGTTCAGGCCTGGCCGGCGTGGCTCAGTGGTTGAGCATCAACCTATGAACCAGGAGGTTACAGTTCAGTTCCTTGTCAGGGCACATGCCCTGGCTCAATCCCCAGGGTATGCAGGAGGCAGCTGATCAATGATTCTCTCTCATCATTGATCTGTCTATCCAGCTATCTATCAATCTAGCTTTCTTCCTCTCTGAAATCAATAAAAATATTTTTTTAAAAAAATAGAGTTCAGGCACGAAAGAATTTATCTTTTGCTACTTTTCCAGTCTCATCTCTCCCTGACAGTGGTCTCTGCCACCAGCTCATATCCAACCCTCCTCCTACACTGAGCTCCACATATGCCAGAAATGTTCATGTCTCTAGACCTCTGCACATGCTATTCTCTATGAGGAAGACCTTTCCCACTTTGTTCACTAGTGAACCCCTATTCATCCTTCACAATTCAGTTCAGACTTCACTTCTAGAAGCCTCCCTGGACTCTCAAAGACAGGAGGCCCCTCCTTCCTTTAGGCGTCCATTTCATCCTATTTTCATGTATGTCTGAGCTCCCTGCTACACTCAAACTTCCTGAGAGCTGGGATATATAGTATGCACTGCAGCATTCCCATGCCATGCACAATGCCTGCCACATGGTAGACATAAAAGATGCTTGTTAAATCAATGAGTGGATGAATGGAATATATTAATAACCTTTACCTTAACTACTTCCATAATATAATAGAATAGCATGTCGGATCCAATGACAAATGAAGATTGGCCACAGTTGACTTGGCCAAGTCTAGTCCTGTAGTTAGGCAACCAGCTTTTCAATTAGCTTTTCCACCAACCATCACAGGAAAATTCACTTATCATTACCAGATAGAGATGTGCTAGATTTCTAACTTATGAATAATAACATTAAAGCCTCAAAAATTCCCCAGGGACATTCTTGGGACCCAACATTTACTGAGTAGTCTTACATGCCCAGCTCTTAGCTAGGCACTTGATTCTGGCATCAGATTAAGTCCTACAGCTGTCCTACAGATGGGAAGAGTGAAGCTTGGAGAGGCACAGAAAGGTGTTATGATACAAAGTCATCTGTCAACTGGCTGATAAGAGATGTGATTTCTAGTCCTGGCTCTTTCCCAGTTGGCTATGTGACCCAAAACAGGGATCTGCCTCTACATCCATGTAAAATCTAGAGTTGGATCAGTAAGGTTTCTCTCAACTGGGGAAGTTTCTGAATGTGAGATCCAGACTGGGGTGGGAGAGGGGGTAGTAAGAACTGACAGGTGAATTTACAGAAGAAGTGAAGAAACATCATTAAATATCAACAAAAGGAGACATGAAGGCCCTAAATAAAATTACTTTCCCCTCCAGTGTCCCTTTAATTATCACTTCAGCATTTTGAAAGATGAAAACAATGCAGGCGCTAGGAAGTTAAGGGGCTCATCCAATTCATCTGGGCCTCAATTTATAGCGGCCAATGACTGACCAAAGGTCACTCAAGAATATTTCAATTTCCCAGCTTTTGAGTAAGCTATCTCCCTTATAGCTCATCCCTCCCGCTGAAGCCTGGACTCCTCCAATCTGGGGAGCCAGGCCTAGCCGTGGAACCAACCCTCAGCATGTGAAATACCCAAGTTGCCAGGGGTTTATCTATGAACCAACTCAAGCCATCTGTCCTTCCAGAGCGGGCATCTGGTGAGCAGAGAACCTTCAGGGGCATTCTTCCATCACATAGTACCCTCTTCCTCTAAACTTAATGCTCCCCCAACCCAAAACAAGTAGGTGGAAGTGCCTCCAACACACAGATGCATTCACATACTGACACATACACACACATGCATACAAGCACACACCTATACACATACTCACATAAGAGTCTCACAGCTGAAACAATGCAGGCACCTTCACCTTTGCTATCAAAACTGCTGTGGAGGTGGCTTCATGCCAGGAGCCCAGAAGAATCTAGGAGCCTTCTAGTTGTTTACTTGATAAATATCTTCTGAGAAGAACAGATGAAGATAGAATAGGGAAAGGAAGCTGAAGCCGGGTTAGCTGAGCACCATGTATGAATGCATACATAAGTGTGCTCAGGCACCAAGGGACAGACAAGGAAAAGAGGGGCCATCAGAAAGACAGAGAAGGTGAGACACCCCCACTCCCCTACATTTCCCTCTCCTCCCTCCACCCCACTTCTCCCCCCCTCCTTATCTCATTCAGGCCTGGGTATGGCAGAACCTTTCTCAGGAGCCTGAGGGTGGATGACTTTCCCAGCTTATGGCACCCTCTCCTTGGTCCCAATTTAAAAAGTAAGGGAGCAGCCCTGGCTGGTGTGGCTCAGCGGGTTGGGCATCATCCAGTGCACCAAAAGGCTGGTGGTTGATTCCCAGTCAGGACACACGCTCAGATTCCGGGCTCAATCCCCGATAGGGGGCGTGCAGGAGGCAGTCTCCCGCTCTCACATCATGTTTCTCTTTCTCTCCCTCTCCCTTCCTCTCTCTCCCTCAAAATCAATTAAAAAAAAAAAAAAAGGTAAGGGAGGAGGGGCCCCAGCAGCAGTCACCTTGCAGAATCCTGGTCTCCGGATGGCCATGGTCGCCATCTCTTGGGTACTCCCGCTCTCTGCCTGCCTATCCTTCGGGGCCCGTCTCACCGTTCTTGCTAACCACACGCTAACCGAAGGCAGTGGTGTCTAGCCCTTTAAAGCAGCGGCCCCCGGCTGGGTTATTGTCTCTCTTCGTACCCAATCCGCAGTGCTGTTGGGGGTGGGGGATCCGGCCTCGCGATTGGCCGCCCCGCGCCCCGCCCCACCCGGGATCCCGGGAGCTGTCCGGCCGCCTCGGTGCTGATCCCGCCGCCGCCCACGGGCCGCGAGCGGAGCTAAAGCGGGCACTATGAGCGGGGGCGTCTACGGCGGAGGTGAGCGAGCCTCCGGCTTCGGCCTCTCAAGCCCGGTGGGGCCCCACCTGCAGCCCTGCGCCCCGACCGGCGCGACTCAAGCTCTGGGCACCCCGGGGCCTGTCGCCTCGGTGCTCGAGCGGGTCCAGCCCCGGGTTGGGGTCCTGCGCCCCTCCCACCTTCGGTTTTCCCCAGACTCGCGCGCGCACCTGGCCCAACCTCTGCACCCTTCAGCCCACCACCGCCCGGCCCCGACCCCTTCCTTGCCAGCAAAGACACTGGCCTGAACAAGGCCACTGGGCAAGAGGGGACTCCAAGCCAAGCTCCCACGCGTCTCGGCCGGTATTGAAGGTGGCTCTGTCATGACTTCTCCTCGGAACGATCCAGGGAGAGAGAGTCGGGGCGACCCCCTCACACACCTGTCTCCCGACACAGATGAGGTGGGCGCGCTGGTCTTTGACATTGGCTCCTTCTCAGTCCGCGCTGGATACGCTGGGGAGGACTGTCCCAAGGTGAGCCTTCCAGCCCCTTCCCAAACCCTAGGGCCTCCGGACGCCTCTCCAGGCTCCCCAGGAACCCCGGGCTCTCGGCCCAGAGAGCAGCTTTGCTGAGCGGGAATGTGGGAGTCAACCCAGGGCGGGCTGAGGCCCTGCCGAGGGCGGGGACTGGGGCAGGAGGCTGATCCCTCTCCCCGCCGGTTCACGCCTCCAGGCTGACTTCCCTACCACAGTGGGGCTGCTGGCCGCGGAGGAGGGGTGCGGGCTGGAGTTGGAGGGGGAGAAAGAGAAGAAAGGGAAGATCTTTCACATCGACACCAACGCCCTGCATGTGCCTCGGGATGGAGCGGAGGTCATGTCACCCCTCAAAAATGGCATGAGTAAGGGGCCCCCATCCACCGCCTCCTGACACAGACCTGAAGTCCACCCCTCAATCCGGGACACAGCACCCCACACCCATGGAGTCTTCCTTGCAGCCACCCAAGTCCCAGGGATCCCCTCACTGCTTCCCACAGCTGCCCAGTTCCCAGCCCAGTTCCCAGACACCTGGGAAGGGGGGATTGCCACCGGAGCTGATCCCACTTCCCCTCCCCTGGACTTGGTCTTTCCCCTTCCTTTCCTTCCTGTCTCTGCACCCCTGCCTGCCCAACCTCATCTCTCCTGCTGGCATCCTGGCCGCAGTCGAGGACTGGGAGTGCTTCCGCGCCATCCTGGATCACACCTACAGCAAACACGTCAAGTCCGAGCCAAACCTGCACCCAGTGCTCATGTCTGAGGCGCCGGTAAGTGCCTCCTCCAGCACGAGTCCAACCCTGGGCCCGTCATTCACCTCTCTCCTCAAGCCTCTGTCATCAGTCACCCATCTCAGTTTTCAGACTTTCCCTCCAACCACATCTTCTTCCTTCCTCCCTGGTTTGGTCTCCATCCCGCTCTCTCCTCCTACTCTATCCACTCACCCTTCCCCCAGCCAGCCTTATCCACTTTTTTTTTCTTGTAAAGTCCTTTTTTGAACTTTTAGCTTAAATTTTTGTCAATGCTATATATGCACATAAATAATCAATTTTCTTTATAAAGTATGTTAAGGGAAAAAATTGCCATCTATACTCTCTTTCTTCCATTTACCTTTTCCAGAGGCAGCTGCTTTTCTCTCTTTTAGCTAATTTTGTCATTTTCTTTCAAATCACTAACATACTTAAAATGCTGCTTGTGGATGTTTTAGTTTTAGGCATTATCCATGGATTTCCAACTATAGAAAATGAGCATTTAGCTCTCTTTCCTCCCCCAGCCCACATCACACATATTTGTTACTCCCGCCTTTAAAAAATTTTTTTTAAATTGATTTCAGAGAGGACGGGAGAGGGAGGGAGAGATAGAAATATCAATGATGAGAGAGAATCATTGATTGGCTGCCTCCTGTACGCCCCCTTCTGGGGATTGAGCCTGCAACCTGGGTATGTGCCCTTGACTGGAATCAAAGCAGGGACCCTTCAGTCCGCAGGCCGACACTTCATCCACTGAGCCAAACCAGCTTAGGGCACTCCCACCTTTTAAAAAGTATATACTTTTATTGATTTCAGACAGGAAGGGGGGAGAGAGAGATAGAGAGAGAAAGAGAGAGATCAATGATGAGAGAGAATCATTGATTGGCTGCCTCCTGCATGACCCCTACAGCGGTCGAGCCCGAAGCCAGTAATGAAACATGACTGCCTGGTTCATAGGTCGATGCTGGCCCAGCACTCCCACCTTTATGTACAGTTGTATTTCAGGTTTTTCTAAGATCAATATTCAGTATTTACACTGTTATTATTATGTATACTAATCAGGGCTGAGCCAGGCAATAAACTATGGTTATTTTTCCTTTCCTGCACAACCTTTTGTTTTTCCTAGAACTGAAATTGCCTTGATGTTTATTTTGCATAGTTTCCTATCTACTTAATAGTGTGACTCTAGCCCTGGCCGGTTGCTCAGTAGTGGTTAGCGTCAGCCCGGGGACTGAAGTGTCACGGATTCGATTCCTGGTCAAGGACATGTACTTCAGTTGCAGGTTCCCTAGCCCTAGTAGGGACGTGTGGGACACCTGTGGGAAGCAACTAAGTGACGTGTCTCTCTCTCTCTTTCTCACCCTCCCTTCCACTCTCTCTAGAAATCAATGGGAAAAAATATCCTTGGGTGAGGATTTAAAAAAAAAGTGTGAACCTAAATTATTCATCATTTATTTATACTTTTCTCAATAAATTAATTCCTTGCCCTAGCTAGTTTGGCTCAGTGGATAGAGCGTCGGCCTGCAGACTGAAAGGTCCCAGGTTCGATTCCAGTCAAGGGCACATGCCCATGTTGGAGGCTCGATCCCAGTAGGGGGCATGCAGGAGGCAGCCGATCAATGATTCTCTCTCATCATTGATGTTTCTATCTCTCCCTCTCCTTTCCTCTCTAAAATCAATAAAAATATATTTTTAAAAAATTCATATGGAAATCAAGGGACTCAGAATAGTCAAAAAATCTTAAGAGAACAAAGTTAGACAACACATACTTAAAAAAAATTAATTACTTTGGCATTGTTTCAGTTTCATCTTCTTGAATAAATCTCTTCAAGAATCCACTGATTTGCTCCACTTTGGACTGGTTGCCTTCTACACAGAGAACATAGCTATCATCCTGACATCTCCCTTCACCATCATTTTAGGGAATCCCTTTGCTTCTCTCCTATGTTAAAAATCCTGTTTCCTGCATCTCATGACTACTTTTTAAAACATGCTTTATTATTTTCATGGAACACATCCTCCAGTAATTGCCTTAGAAAAGTCACAGGAAGTAAACTTTCTGAGACCTTGCGTGTCTGATCTTGTATTGATAGCTTAGCTAGGCATAACACTCCAAATTGGAAATCATTTTTCTTCATAATCTTGAAGGTACTTCTCCATTGTTGTCCAGCTTCTATTGTTGCCGCCCAGAAGGCTGAAAATATCTAATTTCTGAACCTTTGACGTAATTTTTTTCCTTTCTGAAAGTTATAGAATTTTCACTTTGTCCTCAGTGTTTTATAATTTCACACTATTATATTGGTTTATTTTCATTAATTGCTCTAGACCAGTGATTTTCAATCAATGTGCCCCAAGAATTTTAAAAACATATAATACCTAAGTATTTAGTCAGAGTCACTGACCTCTTTTCCCTTAGATTGTCAAATAAAAAATAAAAAAAATTACAACAGCCCTAACCGGTTTGGCTCAGTGGATAGAGCGTCGGCCTGCAGACTCAAGGGTCCCAGGTTTGATTCCAGTCAAGGGCTTGTACCTTGGTTGCGGGCACATACCCACTAGGGAGTGTGCAGGAGGCAGCTGATCGATGTTTCTCTCTCATCGATGTTTCTAACTCTCTATCCCTCTCCTTTCCTCTCTGTAAAAAATCAATAAAATATATTTTTAAAAAATTACAACAACCAACACTCATTCAATGTGAATGAATCAAAATTATACTTTTTTTTGTCAGATCAGCAAAAAATACATTTTTGGGTGTGCTTCAGAATTTTAGTAGTTAGTTTATGTGTGCTGTGAAATGAAAAAGGTTGAAAATCACTGCTCTAGACACTCAGTATGTCATTTCAATCTAGAAACCTGTGTCTTTCAATCAATGAAAAAAATAATTCAGTAATTATTTAATTCAGTAATTTAAATTACTTATTTATCTCAATTTTCTCTGTTCTCCCTTTTGGGAAGTCTTATTATTTGGATTCTACACCTCTTGAACTGGTTCTCTAATTTTTGTATTTTTTTCCACCTTTCATTTTCCCCTCTAATTTCCAAGATATTCCCTCAGCTTTATTATTTTTTTTTTAAATATATCTTTTATTGATTTTTACAGAGAGGAAGGGAGAGGGATAGAGAGTTAGAAACATCGATGAGAGAGAAACATCGATCAATCGATCAGCTGCCTCCTGCACACCCCCCACTGGGGATGTGCCCGCAACCAAGGTACATGCCCTTGACCAGAATCGAACCTGGGACCCTTGAGTCCGCAGGCCGACGCTCTATCCGCTGAGCCAAACTGGTTAGGGCTTAATAAGTACATGGGTACACAAAGTGGGGACAGATTTTTAAAATTTTTATTGCTTCCAGAGAGGGAGAGAGGGATTGAAATATCAACAATGAGAGAGAATCATTGATTGGCTGCCTCCTGCACGCCCCCTACTGGGGATCGAGCCTGCAACCTGGGTGCCTGACTGGGATTTGAACCATGTTCTCCTGGTTCATACATAGGTTGACCCTCAACCACTGAGCCACACAGGCCGGGCTCAGCTTTATTTTTTAACCCTTCTATTGATTTTTTCATATCTGCTCCTGTATTTTTAATTTTCAGGCGTTCTTTTTTTGCTACACAAATGCTACTTTTTAGAGCATCCTATTCTTGTGTTATGGGTGCAATATCATCTGTTATCTCATAAAGGATATTATAAATTTTGCTTTTGAAAGTTTTTGTGTCCCTGCATAATTCTGGTTCTCCTAAGCTGTTTCCCTCCCCACCCTCCTGCCCTTTTTTTGTGTTCTCTATCTCAATTTATTTTATTTTTAATTTTTAATGTTTTTAATATATATTTTTTCATTGATTTCAAAAAGGAAGGGAGAGAGAGAGAGAGAAATAGAAACATCAATGATGAGAGAGAATCATTGATCAGCTGCCTCCTGCATGCCCCACACTGGGGATCCAGACCCGCAACCGAGGCATGTGCCCTGACCAGGAATTGAACCATGACCTCCTGATTCATAGGTTGACTTCAACCACTGAACCAGGCCAACCAGGCTCTACCTCATTTTACAGGCTTTTTTTTTTTAGATTTATGCAAATCCTTGTTTGTCTGCTTATGATTAAGATCGTGGACTAAGGCCTTGCCCGTTTGGCTCAGCGGATAGAGCGAGGGACTGCGGACTGAAGGGTCCCGAGTCTGATTCCGGTCAAGGGCACATTTCCGGGTAGTGGGCTAGATCCTCAGTAAGGGGCGTGCAAGAAGCAGCCGATCAATGATTCTCTCTCATCATTGATGTTTCTCTCTCTCTTCCTCTCCCTTCCTCTCTGAAATCAATAAAAATATATTTTAAAAAAGAAAAAGAAAAGATGAGTGACTAAACTGCTGATAGAGCCCTAGCTGGTTTGGCTCAGTGGATAGAGCATTCCATTCTGATCAAGGGCATGAACCTCAATTGCAGGTTCAATCCCCTGCCCTGGTCAGGACCCTTTCAGAGGCAACCAAGTATTGTGTCTGTTTCACATTGATGTTTTCTCTCTCTCTCTGTCTCTCCCCCTCCCTTCCACTCTCTCTAAAAATCAAGGGAAAAAATATCCTCCAGTGAGGATTGACCCAAAAAATAAAAGAAGCTGATAGGAAGCTGTGTGGGGTGGGGGCTGTGACCTTTGCTATAGGTTGCTCTGACTGGGATGTTTGTTAGGCAGCCTCTGATATATGGAATCTTGATATCTTTGATGTAACTCACAGGAAAGATTTCCATCCTAAAGATAGGCCTGGCACCAGCATTCTAAGAGCCAAGTGAGAGAATAGGACTGATGTTCACCATATCCTTCCACTTTTCTCTTGAGTTAGGGTGAGCAATAGCCCAGTAATATGGAATTGGGGAAAGAGTTTAGGATCTGTTACTTGAAGAGCTTTAAACAATCTTATTTTAGCTTTCCCTTCACTTCCACTTCCAGAGATACCTGAAATGACCCATTCCTGAGCCCTGTGAGGATTCTGCAGTTTAACACAGGTTGTTTCTGATTTTTTCCACTACTGCCTATGAGTCAGCATTCTTGGATCTGTGAAGTCAGTTACCACTCACCTATCCGATCTCCAATCTTGGAAAATATGGTGCTGTTTTCTCCTTTCTTATTTTTCCCAACCTTTGAGGACATCTCTCTCTCTCTCCCTCTCTCAGCTAACATTAACCTTTTTAATGTTAACAATTTAATACATTCACAATGTTGTACAACCATCATTTCTATCTAGTTCCAAAACATTTTCATCACCCCAAAAGATAATCCATTTTCATAAAGCCATCCCCCCCCCCTGCCCCAACCCTTGGCAACCATCAATCTGATTTTTGTGTCTATGGATATATCTATTTTGTGTTTTTCATAGAATGGAATCATACAATATGTGATATTTTATGTCTGTATTTTTTCACATAGCATAATGTTTTTGAGATTCATTCATGTTGCAGTATATATCAGCACTTTGATTTTTATTATGGCTGAGTGATATTCCATTGTATGGATATACCACAATTTGTTTTTCTATTCATCCACTGATGAACATTTGGGTTGTTTCCATTTTGGCTATTGCTGATAGTGCTGCTATGAAGAGTTGTGTACAAGATTTGTTTGAGTACCTGTTTTCAATTCTTTGGGGCCTATAACTAGGAGTGGAACTGTTGGGTCATATGGTAATTTAATGTTTAACTTTTGGAAGAACTGCCAGTTGTTTTCCACAGTGGCTGAACCATTTTACCTTTCCACCAGCAACTTACAATGGTTTCAATTTCTCCACATCCTTTCCAACACGTGTTGTTTTCTGTTGTTGGTTTTTTCCTTCAAATTATTATTACCATCCTGGTGGGTGTGAAGTGGTATGTATTGTGCTTTTGATCTGCATTTCCCTAATGGCCATCGGCATTGAGTATCTTTTCATGTGTTTGTTGGTTTTTGTGGGTTTATGTCTTTTTAAATTGCCCCTTGATTATAGTTTTGCTGGGATCCTGGAAGGGAATAAAATTAGATGTTTGTATTCAATCCACCATTTTTACCCAGAAATATCTCCAGCTTTCTTACCTCTGAAATGATTAGAATGGGGAAGAAGAGAGATGTATTGGGGGCTAGGAGGAGCCTGAAGTGTGTATATTGTACAAAAAGAACACTGGGCCAGGAGTCAAGAAACTATGACTTGAGTCCCAGCTCTACCATGTAACCTTTGGCAAATCACTATCTCTCTCTGAGTTTTGTCTTCTTCACCTGAGTTTGGATCGTGGTCTTTACACTTCTTTATAGTTCTCACATTGTAAAGGTCAATGTGGGTTACAGGGACGACCTCGTGTGTGTATGTATGTGCGTGGATCTGTGCCTCTCCATTCCTGAGTCCTCCCCTCCTGCACTTTCTCCCCAGTGGAATACACGGGCCAAGCGGGAGAAGCTGACTGAGCTGATGTTTGAACAGTACAACATTCCTGCCTTCTTCTTATGCAAGACAGCTGTGCTCACCGCGTATCCTCTGGGCGGAGCTGCTCTGCTTGGGTGGAGGGCCCGAGAGGGAGTGTAGCCTGCTGAGCTAGGGGTTAGGCTTGATTCTATGGAGATAAGGTCCTGGAGGGGCGGACACCCCCATGAACCCCATTAGTACAGAAGGCCCCAGTGGACTAATGCCTTGGACCCTGGGGTGGTCAGTCAGCAGCCACTTCCATTTCCTGGATCAGGTTGGGCAGAGAGAAAGTTGGGCCAAGTAGGGCCTGGGGCTGGAGAGAAGCAGGCGTATACGACACAGGCGTTTCCTTCCCAAACAGCTAATCAGCATTTACTTTTTTAAGGATCTGCCTTGCATTGAACCCTGTGCTATGCACTGGGGCAATATGGCCCCTAATTTCAAGGAGCCCATAGGATATAAAACCAAGACTAAAGACAGGCTGGGAGCTCAGAAAGGAGGACGAGAGGAAGATGTTGTGAGTCAGAGAGGGGAAAAGTGACAGGTCTCAGGAGCCTTCCTCCAGCAGATGGGTCGCAAACAAGGAGAAATTTGCAGACTGGGAATGGGCTGTACCTCAGCATAGCAGAGGTCAGACCTGGGTCCCTGCCCCCTCATTTGCTGCTGCTATCTCTTTGACCTGCCTGTCCTATGCCAGCTTTGCGAACGGACGCTCCACCGGCCTGGTACTGGACAGTGGGGCCACCCACACCACGGCCATTCCAGTGCATGATGGCTACGTCCTGCAGCAAGGTGGGGTCTCAGCAGAGGTTGGGAGTGCCTTGGGAGGCCAGGCTCTGACACCTCTCCCTTCCTAGGCATCGTCAAGTCACCCCTGGCAGGGGACTTCATCTCCATGCAGTGCCGGGAGCTCTTTCAAGAAATGGCCATTGACATCATCCCACCTTATATGATTGCTGCCAAGGTGGGGCCTCTGGGGCATCCCGGGCCCTCACTTTATGTCTGTCGACCCATTATCTCATTAGATATAAGAGCGGGGAGCAGCAGGGATCCTCAGAGGACCCTGGGTCCAATTTCTCAATTTACAATCAAGGCATCAGAGATTCAGACAGGCTGAGGGCCGTGGCCTCGGTCACACAGCCAGCTGATAGCACGATGTGAAGGGCCAGTGTGATGAGTTCTGGGGTCAGTTTCAAGGTCTGCGTCTACCATGTGTGACCGAGAGCATGAGACTGAAGTTCCCCGAACCTCATTTTCTTCCCCTGAAACGTGAAACACTACATAAGGCTGCTGTGTCAAAGGACATACTACATGCAAGGGTCTGCCTGGACCACCCCATGGAACATGGCTCAGTAAAGGCTGTTTCCTTAAGGTTCTGGTCTCCCACTGCGTTCCCTATTCCCTCAGCTTTCTCTGACCCGGGTCTTTCAGATCAGCTGTACCAATTGCATGGGTGGAATTTGTGGGAACAGGCTCTCCCCACTATCCCTCCTCTAACAGGATGGAAACACCTTTTGTGGGCCACAGAGCAGAGAGCCCAGTGCCTGTTAGCTGCAGAGCCAATGAGTGCTGGGAATGTAGGTGTGGTCAGGGTGGGCTGGGCAAGTATGGGATGAGGAAGGGTGCTCATAGGCTGTACCCCCACAGGAGCCCGTGCGGGAGGGCGCCCCACCAAACTGGAAGAAGAAGGAGAAGCTACCCCAGGTTTCCAAGTCTTGGCATAACTACATGTGCAATGTGAGACCCTGGAGACGACCCCCCAAAACACCCCTTCCCTAGCTGCTAGTCCCCTGCATGCGTAGACAGGAAGGGACAGAGGCCCTGCAGGTGGGGTGGGGTTGTGGAGGTATGAGGAGGGTGGCCAGCCCTCACTACCTCCCTGGGTTCTCAGGAGGTGATCCAGGACTTCCAGGCCTCTGTGCTGCAGGTCTCAGACTCTCCCTACGATGAGCAGTGAGTGGGGCCCATAGCTGGGGGTGGGAAAGAGGGCAGGCCTGGAGCTCAGGGGGGTCCTATGGTCCTTTGCGATCATCGAAAACAAAGTCTTGCTCCTTTCTGGGCAGGGTGGCTGCACAGATGCCCACTGTGCATTATGAGATGCCCAATGGCTACAACACAGACTACGGTGCTGAGCGGCTCCGCATCCCTGAGGGCCTGTTTGATCCCTCCAATGTCAAGGTTGGGCTGGCTGGAGGGCACTGTGGTGGGGCTGGCTGGGGTCCCCCAAAGCCGAGGTGTGGGGGAGGTTGGGAGGGGTCCCAGGAGTCTGGGGAGAAGGGGCAGAAGCCCAAAGCCCAGGTCACCTTTCTCTGCAGGGCCTCTCGGGGAACACCATGTTAGGTGTGGGCCATGTGGTGACCACCAGCATCGGCATGTGTGATATCGACATTCGCCCGGTGAGGCCCAAGCCTTCAGCTGGGCAAAGGGGCCCTGGAGAAGTGGGGAGACAGGGAAGGGCTGTTCCCTGTCTGCTTACTCCTCCTCACTGCTCTCAGGGCCTATACGGCAGTGTCATTGTCACTGGTGGGAACACACTGCTTCAGGGCTTCACTGACAGGCTCAATCGAGAGCTTTCCCAGAAGACCCCACCGGTAGGAACCTACCCCCAACTAGGGCCTTGACTCCAGTCCTGGTTTAGTTCTTCAGGACCAAGTCCGTCCTCCTTCCCAAACCTCTAGTGTTCTGGCCACCAGAGCAGAACCTTCCCCCTGTGGCTTCCCAGTCTTCCCCAACTCCAGTCCTGTCCTTTCCCAGAACCCAGGTGTCCGCTTCCCCAAGCCCTTGTTCTCCCCCAGAGCATGCGACTGAAACTCATTGCCAGCAACAGCACCATGGAGCGCAAATTCAGCCCCTGGATTGGAGGTTCCATCTTGGCCTCACTTGTAAGTGGGAAGGGGTCTGGCCTGGCTCTGACTGTGGGAAAGGGACAAGCCCAGTGTCTTGCCTGCCTCCTCATTTATTCATTCAACGAACATTTACTTTTGAGAAAGGGCAGGCATGGTCCCAGAAGGGTTAATGTTCCACAGGACACAGATCAGGGAGTAGAGGCCATGAAGCTGGAGTGGTTGGTTGGGATGAGATTGCTGTGGCCTGTGTGCCAGGGTGAGGCACCCTCTGTAGTCAGCAGACAGGAGACACTGAAGGTTTGGGGGAAGCTTAGGTGACAGGCACAGGCATGTTGGAGAAGACTGTGTCTTTAAGAATCCAGTGTGAGCTGGACCCAAGGGAAGCTTGGAAGGGGGCTATATTGTCCTGGAGTCATGGGTTGTAGTGGGGATGGGGTGAAGAACAGGGGCAGTTAGAGAAGGAGGCAAGCAGGTTGGTCTGGGGCAGTAGGTGATGAGTTCAGCTTGGACCTGCTGCTGGAGCAGAAGCAAGATACTGAGCAGGGAGCTGGAGAGTGTCAGCCATACAGAGGGGACGTCCATGGAGGGAGAGCCCCCGGAGAGGGTCAGAAAGGCAGGGCTGAGCATGTCAGCCACACACCGTTACTGTGGGCTTCCTGTGTGCCGGAAGTGTACAGACAGCTTGACACAGTCCCTGCCTCCATGAGCAGGGACAGTCTAGAGGCCAAGACCATTAAACAGGAAGTCCTCACAAAGTGTGAGGGTATTCCTTTAAGGAAGGACCTGATCCAGTTCAGGGATCATGAAGGGCCTGTAAGGAGCATTCAAACTGAGATGGGAAGACTGAGTAAGAACTCATGAGGCAAAGAGGGAGAGAGGGTGCTTGGACCAGGGGCAGAGGCAGGCAAGGCCAAAGGCAGTGAGCAGACACAGTAGACAGTCGAATTATAATTTAGGAAGCTCACTTGGGCCCAGTGGTCTCTACTATGATTGGGGTTTGAGAAAGGAGTAGATATTAGGGGGTAGATTTGGGAGCTTATCAGAGGTCCGACTGACAGAATGTGGACACTATTTAGATACAAGAAGCAAGAGGGAAGGGGGTCTAGGATGAGGCCCCAAAGGACTGTAATGTGAGTCACATATGCAATTTAAACATTTCTAACAGCCATATTTAAGAGTCCAAAGAATAGGTGAAATTAAGTTTAAAGAATATATATTTTATTTAACCCAGTATATCCAGATATAATTCCAATACATGATCAATATAAGAATGATTGAGATATTTTACATTATTTTTTCTGGACTTTGTCTTCCACATCCGGTGTGTATTTTACATAGAGCACATTTCAGCTCAGTCCAGCCGCACTTCAAGTGCTCAATAGCCACAGTGGCTCGTGACCGCTCTACGGGACAGTGCTAGGAAGCAAGAAAGACCATAGAAACGAGTTTGGGCCAGACCTGGGGGAAGATAATAAACTCAGTGGTGGACACGTTGAGTTTGAAGTTCTGAGGGACACTCGAGAAAAGGTACCCAAAAGACAGCTAAGCATTTGGCTCTGTTACTCAGCATGGAAATCTGCAAGGGAAATGGAATATTGGGGGAGGGGTGGGTTTTAGCTCATGAGAAGTCAAGGGAGTGGATGAGCTGGTCCAGGAAGCCTTGTTCTGTGAACCAAGGAGAGAAAAAGGGACAGAACCATGGACACAGGCATCAACTTTCAGGCAGAGACAAAGCAACCATCAAAGAGAAGAGACAGTCTGAAACGCCCAGGGCAGGAGACCCTGAGGGGCAAGTTTCAGTAGGGGGGGGCACCAGCGTGGAGGCAACTCCATCTCAAGTCAGGAGGTGCAGGAATGGTGGGTGAGAGATTTTTCTTGGGAATGAGGGAAGACTTGACCAGTTTGTAAGGCCTGATGGAGTGATAGGATGCCTGGTGGAGACGGAATGTGTGCATATACGTGTGTGGGGGTGGGGGTGGGGGTGGGGGGTGGGGGCGTGCTGGGTGCTGGTTGGTTGGCCTGGGGCTGTAAGTTCCACCACCCCAGCGCCTGGCCCAGGGCAGACGGTGCGAAATTCATACTTGTTGAATGAATGAATCAACATTATGGTTGACCGGCATGAAGGAGGGTATTCGCCCCCAGAACATGAAGGGGTTGGCGGGATGATGGCGCGGGTAGGGGTTAGGGAGGCCGTTGCCGGAGGGAGGTGGGACGGAGGGGAGGCCAGGAAGAGGGTTTCGAGGGGCTGAGCCTGCACTGGGGGAATGTGGGGAAGGCTCCTGCCCCCCCCCAGTTCCTTCAGGGCCCCCCTGACCGCCGATGTCGTCCCCCGCACCCAGGGCACTTTCCAGCAGATGTGGATCTCCAAGCAGGAATACGAGGAAGGCGGGAAGCAGTGCGTGGAGCGGAAGTGCCCCTGAGGCCTCCCCAAGCGCAGAGAAGACCCCTAACCCCCCAACTCCGCCCCGCCCCGTCGCCCCCTTCCGTCCCCGCCCCTCTCGTCCTCATAGATTGCCATGGTTCTGGGTTTAAAGGAGTAAAAATGTTTTAAGAAAAATAAATGTTGGCCTCCTTGGCGGTGGGGAGAGGAAGCGGGTGTTTTGGGGTTGCCGAGAGAGGCCATCTCCTTCTTCTGTTCCTGACCCCGGGGGGAATCCGGGGCCAGTTCTGCGGGGCCGGGCCGGGCAGAGCCACAGAGACCCCGTAGGTCTCACAATAAGTGCCCCCCCAAACCCCCCACCCCCACCCCACTTTCCCCCCTACACATTCCCCCCCCCCCCCCCCAGCCGAGCGGGGGTAGGAAGGGGCTGCTGGAGAGAAGATCTGCGGCCAGGGCAGGGCCAGAGGTCGGGCCTGCTGGGCGGGCGGAGGTGGGGCAGGAGTGGGCCGGGCGTCGGCGCTCGGAGGAGGCTGTGCCCACGCACCCCCGGACCTGCAGCCGAGGTGAGCCAGGCTGCGCCCCAGCAGCTCAGAACTTCTCTTCCAACTTGGGTAGTGATTGAGGGTTCCCGAGGGTGATCCCCACACGAGGTCCCTGAGCCCTACTGGTCCCGAGCAACTGGTCCTGGGGTCCTCAGCAGGGCGTGGGGATCTGCGCCCCCTGCCTGAAATGGTGGGTAAAGCTCAGCGGTTTGTGCCCTGATGCATTCCTGGGGTGCCCAGATCCAAAAGGTAAAAATCTTCGAGGTCCCAGTCCTCTGGTCACCAAACAGGCGGACGTGCCAAAGAGCACCATGAATTATCAAAGGTCACCCGCCTCTGCCCACACTTTGGCCAGGACTCTTTCCACCAACGCCTGGTGGGCCTGACTCCGGGACCCCCAACCTGGAACACTCCCTGGTCCTGCCTGACCATGTGCTTCTATTCATGCCCCTCCCTCCCCGGCACCAGTAGGAGCCCGATTCCCATGAGACGAGACAACCCCCAGCCAAACCAAACCCCAATGTCACCCCACTGTGCACCTTCCGCTTAGGATCCCACTGGGGCATCAGACAGAGAAGGCAACTAATATGATACAGGGCTGGGCATTGGGCCTGCAAGCCAGATGAGGAGGGGCAGAGATTTTCAAGGTGGGGACCTAGGAAGGGGTCCCCAGGACACTGGGAGGAGCAGAAGCAGAAGTGGGGGGGCATCCATAGCTCCGCCCTCCCCAGTCATCAGTACCCCTCCCCCACCCCTGATGGGAACTGGGAGGCCAAAGTCTGCCCAAGGTCAACAATTGGTTGTTTGTAGGAAGAGGACTAGTCAGGGACTGTGGGAGGATTTGGCAGGGCGGGTACAACCCCTCCTCCTCTAGCCTGGGCTGGGGGGCCATGTCTGGAAGATTGGATTGAGGCCAGGGCTGTGCCCCTTCCTTGGGGGAGGGGGGGGCGCCAAGAAATACCAGAGCTCAGGCCACCTGCTAGGGCTGATAAGGGGCCCTCACAGGGCTCCCACAAACGGTTTATCATTGGGGGTGGGATCAGCCTGCAGGACTCAGGAGGGGGCACAAGCATGGAGCGGCTTCGGGGTCTACTCCAGGGAGCGGTAAGACTGATTGGGGTCCGGGGACACCTCAGGCCTCTGTCTAGGCCCCAGCCCCCTCTCAAACCCCAAGGCCAGCCCCTCCCCTTCCCACTTCAATCTCTCCCCTCCAGCCTGACTCTCAGGACTCTCTTCCTTGCCCTCTGTTCATGCGGCACCCCAAAGTCCCTGACCCTATTTTTGCCGGTCCCTCCCTGCCCCCCACACTTCCTTTCCCAATCTCATGCCCACGTGACCCCCACAGAAAAGGTTGTCCCCACGACCCTCTCAGACCATCTACAAGCATGTGGAAGGCACCCAGCAGGGGTGCCCGGAGGAGGAAGAGGAAGAAGAGGAGGAGGCGGCCAAGCCACCAGGCCACTTCTGTCCCATGGAGCTGAGGGGCCCCGAGCCCCTGGGCTCTCCAGCAGGGCGGCAAAACCTCGGACTCTGGGCAGCAGCAGGACGAAGGGCTGCTCCCTACCTGGTCCTGACGGCCCTGCTGATCTTCACTGGGGGTGAGAATCCTTCTGCCCCCGCAGTGAAGGGCCTGGGCTGGGGGAAATTTCTGGGGTCCAGAGGGAGCACAGGAGAATCTCCATCTTGCCACTTGCCAGCCTTCCTTCTGGGCTATGTGGCCTTCCGAGGGTCCTGCCAGGCCTGCGGGAACGACGTGATGGTGGTCAGCGAGGATGTGAACTATGAGCTGGGCCCGAACTCCCACCAAGGCACACTGTACTGGAGTGACCTCCAGGCCCTGTTCCTACGGCACCTGGGGGAGGGGAGCCTGGAGAACACCATCAGGTAAGGAGCATCCTGGCCCTCGAAACCCTCATCCTTTCAGGCTCCTCTTCTCCTCCTCTCCCAGGGCCCTGGTGTCACAGCCTCCCTTCTGAGTCCTCCCACCTGCCTCCCTGGCCTCCCTGTTCAGTGGTCCTGGGAAGGACGGCAGGCATTGGAGCCGAGAGGAGGGCGGGCAGTGCCCGAGTTGAACCTGCGGAGGGAGGGCTCAGGGTGGCACACTTGGGAGATGCTGGAGCTGACTGTCTGAACAAGAACAGAAGGGTCCAGATATGAGGTGGGACAGACCCCCAAAAAGTCTTGAATGCCACACCGAGGAGCTCGGATTTTGACTTGTGGAGCTCTGGCGGATCTGAGAAGGGGTGTTTTAGCGAATCAGAAAAACAAGAAAGGAAATGCATTGCCGAAACCGGTTTGACTCAGTGGATAGAGCGTCGGCCTGCGGACTGAAAGGTCCCAGGTTTGATTCCGGTCGAGGGCATGTACCTGGGTTGCGGGCACATCCCCGGTGGGAGATGTGCAGGAGGCAGCTGATCGATGTTTCTCTCTCATCGATGTTTCTAACTCTCTATCTCTCTCCCTTCCTCTCTGTAAAAAATCAATAAAATATATTAAAAAAAAAAAAAAGAAAAGAAAGGAAATGCATTTGTGGGAGCAGCCCATCCCCCCATCTGCATGATGAGAGAAACGACCCGGACACAGAGTGCAGGCCTGCAGCACAGCACAGCAGGCCGGTGTTCTTTTTGTCCAGCTGAATTCACTTTCCCTGCTGGGAAGGAGCTGCCAGGTCGGACCATAGAAGAGGTCAGGCCACCAAGAGCCCTCTTTTAGGTCAGGAATCGTTTTTCAATGGATTCTCCTGGGTTTTCTAAGTACCAAGTCATATAAACTGTACATAGTGAAAGACCTATAGCTTCTTTTCCAATATTGATACTTTTTTTAAAATAAGTATATCTTTATTGATTTCAGAGAGAAAGGGAAAGTGAAAGAGAGATAGAAACATCAATGATGAGAGAGAATCATTGATTGGCTGCCTCCTGCATGTCCCCTACTGGGGATCAAGCCTACAACCCTGGCATGTGCCCTTGATTGGAATCGAACCTGGGACCCTTCAGTCCGCAGGCTGACGCTCTATCTACTGAGCCAAACCAGTTAGGGCTCCAATATTGATACTTTTTATTTCTCTTTCATTTCTTATTGCATTGGAGAGGACATGAGGTATCGGTGACAGTAGATATCCTTACCTATTTCCTGACTTTCATAGGAATGTGTGTGTGTGTGTGTGTGTATAATTCTTTTTTAAATATTTAAAAATTGATTTGAGAGAGAAATATCTATTTGTTGTTCCACTTATTTATACATTCATTGGTTGATTCTTGTATGTGCCCTGACCAGGGATTGAACCCACACCTAGGTGTATCAGGACAACACTCCAACCAACTGAGCTACCCAGACAGGGCAGGAATGTTTTTATAATACTTTGTCATTGAATGTGAACTTTGCTGCAGACTCTGAGAAGCTTTTTAAAAGAAAATTAAGAAAGTTTCCTTCTACTCTTAGCTTACTGGGATTTTTTTTTTTTTATGATCAGAAAGGAGACACAGTGACGGAAATTTTTCAAATATTTTTTTCAGAATAAACTGAGATGACCATTTAATTGTTCTTATCATGCTTATGTGATAATTTGTATTAATGTATTTCCTTTTCTTCATGAGAGCAACACTAAACTTGATCACTTTTGATAGCACTGAATCTGCCTTGCTGAAAACCTTAAATATGTGGCATTGCCCTAGCCCAGTGGTCAGCAAACTGTGGCTCTCGAGCCACATGCGGCTCTTTGGCCCCTTGCCCTAGCCAGTTTGGCTCAGTGGATAGTGCATCGGCCTGCAGACTGAAAGGTCCCGGATTTGATTTCGGTCAAGGGCACATGCCCAGGTTGTGGGCTCGATCTCGCAGTGTGGTGTGTGCAGGAGGCAGCCAATCAATGATTCCCTCTCATGACTGATGTTTCTCTCTCTCTCCCTCTCCCTTCCTCTCTGAAATCAATAAAAATATAGTTTAAAAAATCTGTGGCATCAACAACATGCAGGGCTTTTTTATATTCTTGAGCAACACTTGGCAGTTGAGGTATAGGCTGAGTAGATGGATGGTTTACCAGGTCTTGGGGTGGGGTGTCACGCTGTGGATGGCATCAAAGGGCAGGGAGGCAAGAGGGTAGCAAGCATTGAAGTGACTTTAGGTTGGACGGGGAAGGGAAGGGAAGCCAGGAGCTGATGACAGGCTTAGAGAAAGTGGACAGTCTGGAGTGCCACCCCTCGCCTTGCTTCCAGGCGCCCAGAAGTCCGCGCCCTTCTCCCCTCCCGCGCCCCAACCCCACCTCTCCCCACTCAGACAAACCAGCCTGAGGGACAGGGTTGCCGGCTCAGCTGGGATGGCCGCCCTTGCTCGGGACATCCACGCTGCACTTTCGCGCCAGAAGCTGGACCACGTGTGGACAGACACGCACTACGTGGGGCTGCAGTACCCAGACCGGTGAGTGCGTGGAGGTCGGGGCGCGCGGCAGTGAGAGGGGGGGCGTGTGGGACGGGGGACGCTCACCACCCCCACTCCTCAGGGCTCACCCCAACACCCTGCACTGGGTCGATGCAGCCGGGAGGCTCGGGGAACAGCTGCCGCTGGAGGACCCGGACGTCTACTGTCCCTACAGCGCCACCGGCAACGCCACGGTGAGCGCCCCTGCCCTGCCCCCTTTCGCTCCTGGCGGCGGCGGGGGCGGTGAGCGCGCGCCTGACAGCCCCCGCTCCCCAGGGAGAGCTGGTGTACGCCCACTACGGGCGGCCGGAGGACCTGCAGCACCTGCGGACCAGGGGCGTGGAGCCGGCCGGGCGCCTCCTGCTGGTGCGCTTGGGGGTGATCAGTTTTGCCCAGAAGGTGAGGGTCCCCGGATGGGGGCGGGGGGTGGTGGAATGGAGCTCAGCGGGGAGGCTCCGGGCTGGGGAACCCCGGGATCGGGTAGCGGCACATAGGAAGCGCCTGGGAGGCTACTAGAGGGAGAAAAGAAAGAACCAAGTGGGTTGTAAGAAAATGCTGGAGAGGAACAAAATCAGGAGGTTCGGAATGGGGAACAGAAACGCGGGAGAAGGTGGGGTGCTGTGGGGTCTGAGGCTGCCAAGGCGCGGTGGGAGGGCGCAAAGATGTAGACCCCCTCTGTGGGTCTACAATTGCAGATCAAAGGTTGTCACTTCACTTTTCCTTGCTTCTCCTGCCCTTATAACTGTTTTCTCTGTGAGAAAGTGCTTTGGTGCCCCCTACCCTCTTCCCTAGGTGGCCAGTGCCCAGGACTTTGGGGCAGGAGGAGTACTCTTATATCCCGACCCAGCCGACTTCCCCCAGGGCCCACACAAGCCAGGCCTGTCCAGCAACCGGGCTGTGTATGGACACGTAAGTATTGGGGGAAGTTACCAGTGCTTTCCTAGGGTCCCAGGGCGGCACCTTCTTGCCCAGGATGAAGCTGGCACACTTTTTGGGAGCCTAGCGCACAGTTTCAGAGTGGGCACCCCTCACCCCACAGGTGCACCTGGGGACTGGGGACCCCTACACGCCTGGCTTCCCTTCCTTCAATCAAACCCAGTTCCCTCCAGTGCAGTCCTCGGGCCTTCCAAGCATCCCAGCCCAGCCCATCAGTGCGGACGTTGCCTCCCTCCTGCTGAGGTGAGGGGCCTGCGGGAACCAGGAGAGGAGGCAGGGAGAGGTAGGCTGCCACTGGCCAATAGGTGCCTGTGGGTGAACGAGAAAAAGATGGCTCTTCTGGGAGGGCACTGCCTCTTGCCAGGGCCCACCATTTGGTGAGAGGAGCTCCTGCTGATATCACACCCACCTCCACGGGGCACCCTTGAGCAGGACACAGCCTGCACAGCTGTCCCAGGCAGCCCTGGCTGGATGCCCTCTCAGTCAGGGTGCAGAGGCAGAGAGCAGGGGCCAGAAGATGGAAGGGAGAGAAAGAGTGAAGACTAGGATTTAGGCTCCTTTATAGCCTGAGCCTCTCTGCTACTCCCAACCCTTTCTGCCCCACCCCTCTCCAGGAAGCTTGCAGGTCCTGAGGCCCCACAAGAATGGCAGGGGCAGCTCTCCGGCTCCCCTTATCGCCTGGGTCCTGGGCCAGGCCTGCACCTAGGGGTCAACAACCGCAGGGCTTCCACCCCCATCAGCAACATCTTTGGCTGCATCGAGGGCCGATCAGAGCCAGGTGCGCTTGCTTGCCCAGCCTTTAGGAGGGGAGCTGCTTTAAATCCTGACCAGAGATGGGGCTGGAGCAGGAGGCACGGGAGAGTGGGCCAGACTGGTGTCCAGAGGAGGGAGGCGGCCTTGGCTGAAGTGGAGGGTGCAGCAAGGGTGCAGGGAGGCAGTCTGGCAAGTTGCAGCTGAACTGGGACCGTGGAGGGTAGTAGTGAGACTTCAAGGTTCAACATGCCCATAGACAGAATGGGCCATCTTGTGTAGTAGTGAGTTGTCTCACACTGGAGATGAACAAGCATCAGTTGGGTGATGTGATAGCATGAAAGGGAGGTCAGATCAGGTAGATGAGCCTTTGAAGCATAACTAGATATGGAGAGCAGTGGGGAATCAAAGTGGGTTCTTGAGCTGAAGACTGGGGTCACCAGAGCAACTTGGGAAGAAGAGCTTGGTACCTATAAACACTGAGGGAGTGACACAGGGCGGCCTGTGATGAGGCTCAGATGAGGATGCTGCAGTGGGCGGAGAAGGGGCAGAGCAGTGGTTCTCAAGCTTGGCTGCACATTAGAATCACCTGGGAATCTTTTCAAAATCCTGATTTCTGGGCCTCATCCTCCAGAAATTCTGTTTCTTTGTTATGGGGTGGGGCCACAACATTAGTAACAAAGAAACAGAATTTCCGGAGGATGAGGCCCAGAAATCAGTATTTTAAAAAGATTCCCAGGTGATTCTAATGTGCAGCCAAGGTTGAGAACCACGGGGGCAGAGAGATTTAACTGGGAAAACCTGGTGAACAGCAGGACGTGGCTGACCTGGGAGGTAATGGAGTCAGGAATGACCCAGGCATCTCACTGAAGGAGCAGGCCACACAGCCAGGGCCAGGGGAGGAGGGGCACTCTCTTAATGATAGCAGGGGTTGCAGAAATCTGAGGGGCCGAGATCAACTAGTTGGGGGCCTGGAAAATGGTGAGCCTTGTGAGCACCTGTCTTGCCAAGGTGGAGGGAGAAGCCTCTGGGTGCGGCCAGGGTAGGAGGTGGACTCTAAGCATCTCCTCCCACAGATCACTATGTTGTCATTGGGGCCCAGAGGGATGCGTGGGGCCCCGGGGCAGCCAAGTCTGCTGTGGGGACTGCCATCCTGCTGGAGCTGGTGCGGACCTTTTCCTCCATGGTGAGCAACGGTAAGGTCAGGGTCAGGGTCTGGGCCGGGCGGCCAGGGCTGTGACCTGAGTCAGGACGGGCAGAGAGGCCATTAGCAGCACAGGCTGGAGGGTGGCCACTCAGACCTGGCTCCAAACCTAACCACTCATGTCCTGCGTGGCCCTGGGCAAGTGACTACATCTCCATTTCCTCATCTACACATGAAAGCAGTAGCAGTCCAGGGTCTGAGTACAGATTAAAGGGGATATTCCATATGTAAACCCTCTCCATGCTGTTAGAGTTGAGTCAGAGCAGACCCAGGGCTGGGTTGGGGACTTGATGAGAGGGAAGAGAGACCCCAGGGGACGGGGACAGAAGAAGACAAAGGGGAGGGGGTGTTTTTGCTTGGACCCCAGTTGAGCCCATCCTCCCTCCCCACTCTGTCCCCAGGCTTCCAGCCTCGAAGAAGTCTTCTCTTCATCAGCTGGGATGGAGGTGACTTTGGGAGTGTGGGCTCCACAGAGTGGCTGGAGGTAAGGTGGGGCCCTGGACAGGTAGCCAGGCAGAGGGGACAAGTAGGGAGAGGCTTCATACTCCATCCCCCTCCCCCACAGGGCTACCTTAGCCTGCTGCATCTCAAAGCCGTGGTCTATGTGAGCCTGGACAATGCCGTGCTGGGTGAGCAGGGGCAATGCCACCATCTGGACCCCCTCAGGTGCACCCCTGCCCTTGGGACCAAGCCCTGAGCTTGGCCTGCTTCTCTGCAGGGGACGACAAGTTCCACGCCAAGACCAGCCCCCTTCTGATTAGCCTCATCGAGAACATCCTGAAGCAGGCAAGAGTCTAGCCGGGAGCAGGGAATGGAGGGGAGCTTGGGGGTGGGGTGCGGGGGGAGCCTGACCTTACCCCCACCCTGCCCCCAGGTGGAGTCTCCTAACCACAGCGGGCAGACCCTTTACGAGCAAGTGGCGTTCAGCAATCACAGCTGGGATGCAGAGGTGTACGTCAGGGCAAGGTGGCAGGGAGGAAAGCTGGGGTTGGTGTGGGAGGAGCATGAACCCACAGAGCATTCTAACCTGCCCCCCAACCCCAGGATCCAGCCACTGCCCATGGATAGCAGTGCCTATTCCTTCACTGCCTTTGCGGGGGTTCCTGCCATCGAGTTCTCCTTCGTGGAGGTGAGACTCCCGGCCGCCCCGGGGCAGCAGCCCTCTGGCCTGTCTGCACCATGCGCCTGCGCCAGCAATCCCTGTCCCCGCAGGACGGCCAGGTGTACCCGTTCCTGCACACGAAGGACGACACATACGAGAACCTGCACAAGGTGCTGCGGGGCCGGCTGCCAGCTGTGGCCCAGGCTGTGGCCCAGTTTGCAGGGCAGCTCCTCATCCGGCTCAGCCACGATCACCTGCTGCCCCTGGACTTCGGCCGCTACGGGGACGTGGTCCTCAGGCACATCGGCAGCCTCAACGAGTTCTCTGGGGACCTCAAGGTCCAAGATGCCAGTCCCTCTCACGGCTTCTGGGGGTGGAGGGCACTACATCCCCTTAAAGTACTGACCAGCCCAGGGAGTCTTGTCGCTTCTTCCCCCACCCTCCATCTTGGCCCCTTTACTCCTGCCCCAGGCACCTAAGCCCCTCCCAAGCCCCCAGGATTTGCACCCACACACACACCCCCCAACCACACAGGTCTTCCGTCTCCCTTCTTATGCCTCAGCATCCTGTCCCCCTATTATACCGCCCCAACCCTGCCAGGCCCGGCCTGTCCCCCAGCCCCTTGACCTCCATCCTAGGCCGGGTCCTGGCTCCTGCTACCGGCCCCAGCCCGCCCCTCCACCCTTAGGCGCGCGGGCTGACCCTCCAGTGGGTGTACTCTGCGCGAGGGGACTACATCCGGGCGGCAGAGAAGCTGCGGAAAGAGATCTACAGTTCTGAGGAGAGCGATGAAAGGCTGACACGCATGTACAACGTGCGCATCATGCGGGTGAGGGCCTGCTCCCTCGCCCTGTGCCCCCTCCTCCCTCTGCTTAGCTCCTCCACTGATGTACTCCTTACCCCTCTCTCTACCTCCCCTCAATCCCTGTCCTCGGAACTCTTCAAGTCCTGGACGCACATTGCCAACAGACAGGCTGGAGTGACCACTGAGGCAGGCCCCGCTTAGAATTGAAATGGACAGAGAGGGCCAGTCCCTTGGCTACAATTGCCTGGCCAACATGGCCAGACGGGACACTCCACCACCCCCACCACCCACAGCACCCCCCCCCATCTCACCAACCCCCCCGGAGAGAAAAGCATGTCCATAATGGTCCACAATACAAGAGGCAAAGGGTTCTGGCCCTGGAGGTACAAAAAGCTTAAGAAATCCAGAGCGTGGAGAGCTCTCTTCCTTCTGGCAATGAGATGCATGAAACTCAGAAAGGCTGCTTGGAGGAGGTGTCATGTGAAAGTTATACTAGATTTTATTCCCTCTGCAATCCCTCCTGTGTAGCTTTAATACTTTGCAACCCACACTCCATCCCTATTTCTAACCCCTCCTCTTCCTTCCATTTCTTCACCCCAAGAATTCAACCTGGCAACTCTTTGTCTCAGGAAATGGATGTGTAGAGACTGTGAGAGTGGGGGAAAGTCTATAGGGCAAAATCATAAGCAGGACTATCCTCACTGAGTGTGGGATGAGCAGGGAACCCAGTGTTCACCAGCAGTTTTGGGAGAACATGTCTGCCCCTTGCAGGTTTGTGTTTTTTCTCCCCATTTTTCCTGCTTGGGTTCCTGCTCGTTTCCCTTGGCATCACTCATTTCTTCTTTGTTCACACATTCATCCCTCTTGCTCGTTCATACTTGCTCCTTTTCCTGGTCTCTCTCTCATTCTCCTCTCTCCTCAGTATCCTCTTCTTCCTTTCCCCTTCCTCATTTCTCCTTCTCCCCTTCCCTTTGTCCCCTCCACTAGACATGTGACCCTTGATGAGACAAGAGACTGGGCACGGTTCATTCTCAGATCTTGCTTTAACCCCTGATGTGCCAGACTCCAGGAACACAAAAAGACACCCCCCTTATCCCACTCCCAAAGGCTCCTCCCAAGGGCTAAAAGCATCTGTGTGTAAGGGATCAAAGGATTCAGACTCAGGCTGGAGAGGAAAAGGACTTCAGAACCTGCAATACAGGGCTAGGCCAAGCCCAGAGAACTTTGTGGCTCTAGACCAGGGGTTGGTAAACTACAGCCAACAGGCCAAATTTGGCCTTGCCTTTCTTTTTATAAATTAAGTTTTATTGCAGTGCAGCCATGCTCATTGGTCTACAGCTGCTTTTGTGCTATAGCAGCAAAGTTGAGTAGCTGCAGAAACAGAATGGCCTGAGAAGCCTAAAATGTTTACTATCTTGCTTTTTGCATAAAAAGTTTGCTGACCCCAGGCTTTAGACTGTGACATGGGTCTTGAGTAACAGACAGAACTTGAGTTGGTGCAAAAAGGAGTTTCAGGGTAAGGATGAGGCAGTGAAATGGGGCCTGGCGCTCCTTGTGAGCAGTGTGTGGACCAGCAGAGTGTGAATAGAGGCTCCACGGAGAATCTGAGGGGAGAGGAGCACCAAGCAATGAGTTAGGAACCAACTATGGGGAACCTTGAATACAAAAATAAGAACTTTGAATTTTTAGGGTCTGGGCATCAAGGAAACTAGGAAGGTGTTTGAGCAGGAAGGTGATGTGAGCAAAGTGGAATTTTAGAAAGGATTTGGCCAGAACGTAAATGGCCTGAAAAGAGAATGATATTAATGCTGACTGAGCTCTGGGTGAGGGTGGCAGAGGGCAACACATGCCACCTAAGTGTGAGGGGACTGGACTGATGTGAGACATTTGGAAGTAAAAGGGAGAGACTGAGTGTTGAGTAGGAGAATCATCATAGCAGCTGCCATTTATTGCGGGCTACCAAATGCTACAGCTTTACTTTCTCAGGACTCCCTCAAATCTGTGAGGTTGCTAGTATCGCACACAGAAACGGAGGCTCAGATGGGCTAAGTAATGTATCCAGGATCTCAGTAAGTGGTAGAGCGGAAATTAGAAACCAAGCAGTCTGACTCCAAAGTCTGTGCTCACCCCACTCCCACTCACCTTCAAGGCTGAGAGCCTGGCACCTGGGGAAGACCATGGTGCTCACGAAGGAATATGGGTGCAAGGGTCAGGTTTTGGAAGAAGTTGGTGTCCACATGTGTGTGAGGCTGTGTCCAGGTGCCCCCTACCCCAGTGAGGAGGCCCAGAAGGCCAGAGGGCAGGATTGCCACTGTCCCCACCAGGTCCTGGTTGAAGTTTAAGGGCATGGATGAGCTCTTTGAATGAACGAGGCCTTTGAAAGATATGAGTGTGTGAGATTCTGATTTTGCTAGGGTGGCGCCCAGGTAATGGTAATTTAAATATCTTCCCCTAGTGATTTGAATATGCAGCCAGGATTGAAAAAACAACACTAGATTGTAGGTAAAGAGAAGAGCAGAAGGTAGAGGTCAAACCTTGGGCCAGCTCACAGGTGGGAGCAGAAGGAACCAGAGAAGCTAGCAGCGAGGTGGGAGGAGAACTGGGGTAGGAGCAAGGCCATCTCAGGAAGGACCAACAGTATCCGAGCCAGAGGGTGATGAGGCAGAGTCAGGCACTTCAGTCGGGGGCTGTCCCCTTGACCTTTGACTCTGGGCTATGGGCATTGGCAGAGGTGAGGCAATATGACTGGGGTATGAGAAAGTGAGAAACAGGATGATAGACTGTTCTCGGGGGCCCTGGGCAGGGAAGTGAATGGGGAGACCTAGATGCAGACTTGGAGGTGCAAGGGATAAAAAGAAAGGAATTCAACCCAGAACTGGAGAACATCCTACCCGACTATTGGTGACATCACGGAGTGGCCATTCCTGATTGGGTAGCCAAAGGGAGGTGGGACTTAAGCTGCTCAATAGTGTTTATTAAGCCAGTACTAGGTCCCAATTTTGGTTTGGAATTGTTGTTCAGGTTTTAGCTCGCTGTGGGGGACTGGGGAAGGGGGGTTGGGGAAGCGGGGAGCAAGCCCCAACCTCGACCTGGCCCCCCTCTCTGTTCAGGTGGAGTACTACTTCCTGTCCCAGTATGTGTCGCCGGCTGACTCCCCATTCCGACACATCTTCCTGGGCCGTGGAGATCACACGCTGGGCGCCCTGCTCAACCACGTGCGGCTGCTCCGCTCCAGCAGTTCCGAGACCCTAGCTGCCACCTCCGGGGTGGCGCCTGGCCTGGGCTTCCAGGAAAGCCGATTTCGGCGCCAGCTGGCCCTGCTCACCTGGACGCTGCAGGGGGCCGCCAACGCACTCAGCGGGGATGTCTGGAACATAGATAACAACTTCTGAGGAGTGGGGATACAAGCTCTTGCCCCCAGCCAAGAGCTCCTGCTCTTCCCACTTGAGCGATTTCTGGGTGACTGTGCAACACCTCTCATTGCTGACGGATTTCTCATTAGCCCTTCCTGTATCCTTAGGGGCCCAGTGTAAAATACCCATAGGCCCTTGGCCCTACAGTGTAGGATTAGGTGAGCAGTGCCTTCCAAAAGGGAGGGTCATGCTGTCAGCTAATCAGATAGCAGCATCTGTTCCATCAATCACAGCCCCTTCCCCTTCAAGAGCCAGGTGTCCCATACCCAGACACCACTCTGGAAGGTTTCTGGGGGACCTGGCCAGCTTTCCTGGTGGGAGAGATGGCTGGGGCCATCCCTATGGCTAACATGTGGGCTGTGGTAGAAGGGGCTGAGGTGTGAACTTCAATTAACCACCTGGGCATCTGTTGTTTGTAAGCACCTTTATGCTTCCTCACTCTCACCCACCCAATCATCCCTTATCTAAGACCTAGGAAAGGGTTGAGAAGAAGGGGACAGAGAGGATGCAACTGGGAATGCTGTCTCCATGGGGAAAACTCAGATGTC
>NW_005871048.1:235444-238422 GCF_000147115.1 Myotis lucifugus
CAGGGACAGCTACATATTTTGTTAAGGTCTGGTGCAAAACAAAAATGCAGGACCTCTTGTTCAAAAAGCAAGAACAAAACCATTTTCTTTCTTCTGTCAATCTGTCATGGTGGTTATTTGCTGTTTACTGTCCAGAACCCTCAGACAGGGAAATACTCTGGGGCAGATGCCCATAGGCACTCTGGGTTCTACCCCACAACTTGGTACAAATGTACCCAAACCTGACCCTGACCTAGACCCTCCCTGTGCCTGCACCCAGGTTCCTGCTGGGGAAGGAGGGTGGCAGCTATCGCCAGGTAGGGGCAGGAAGCTAGCAGTCAAGAACCCATTTAGGGGAGGCAGGACTCCAGCACTTCCAAAACATAAATGCAAAGGTAGAATCATTAAGAATTTCAAGACAACCACAGAGCATTAACCCCAAACACAGGACCCCCTCAGAGCACGGGGTCATGGTAGACTGCAGCATCGAACACCCATTAGGTTGGCCCAGCCTGGGACCTCACTCCTGTCAAGGTCCCCTTTGGTCAATCTTTGTCCTGTGAACTGGAAGCTGTAGGAGGGTAGGGAATTACAAGGCTTGCTGGCACCACTTTACCTTTCATCTTGGTTTCAGCAGGCTGTGGCCCTGGTCCTCACCCTCAGGGCAGCTGCAGAATCCCAGGGGCCACCTCTCAGGATCCTTAGTCCTCTCTTACTCCCAGTATGGCGTGAGAGGTCTTACCGGCTCCTCAGGATGCAGGACATGAAAGCCTCTTAGTCTATGGCTTGGGGTCCAGGATGAAACTGCCCCCCCTCCCCCTTGAACTAACTTGGTGGGATCTCAGGAGACTGAACTGGGATCAGAACCCTCCTTGACTATTTGCTTCCCTGACACACAGTCCAGAAAAATATCTTTCAAGTGGCTTCTCAACCATTCTTCATCTTGTGCATTTGCTCCCAGTAGTAGACAGAATTAATGGTCTGGGTAAAGAGGTTCCATGTCCTAAACCCACCAAAACTAAATGAAATGTTACCTTACACAACAAAGAGGATTTTGCAGATGTAATTAAATTGAGGATCTTGAGATGGGGAGTGTTATGGCTGAATTATGTGCCCCCCAAACCTAACACCCAGCGCCTCAGACTGTGTTTATATTTGGAAATAGGGCCTTTAAAGAGGTGATTACGTTAAAATGAGGCCAAAAAGGCGGGCCTGCTCCAATCGGACCGTGTCCTTGTAAGAGGAGGGAACTGCACACATAGAGACACCAGAGATGGACACACAGAGGGAAGACTGTCGGAGGGCACAGCAAGGAGGCGGATGTCAAAGAGGAGGAGGAAGAGGAGAAGGAGGAGGGGCAGGAGGGGCAGGAGGAGGAGGAGGGGCAGGAGGGGCAGGAGGGGCAGGAGGAGGAGAAAGAAGAAGGAGGAGAAGGAGGAGGAGGAGGAGGAGGGGGAGGAGGAGGAGGAGGGGGAGGAGGAGAAAGAAGAAGAAGAAGGAGAAGAGGAGGAGGAGGAGGAGGAAGAAGAAGAAGGGCGGTTGTCTGAAAGTCAAGGAAAGAGGCTTCAGAGGAAACTAAACCTGCCAACCCCTTGATCTTGGGCTTCCAGCCTCAACTGTGAAGAATAAATTTCTGTTGTTTAAGCCACCCAGACTATGGCATCCCTGGCAAACTAACACACAGGGAGGTTATCCTGGACTGGGGCAGGGAACAATGTAATCACTAGGGTCCTTATAAAAGGAGGCAGAAAGATCACAGATAGAGATGTAACAGACAGGGATCAGAGTCAGAGAGAGAGAGTTGAAAATACTACACTCCTGGCTTTTTTTTAAAGTGGTTTAAAACAATGATTATTTGTTATTTCCATAACTGGCTTGAAAGATGGAGAAAGGGGCCACAGGCCAAGGAATGCAGATAGCCTCTAAAAGCTAGAAAAGGCAAGTAGATATCTTCCTCTGGTGCCTCCAGAAGGAAGGCAGCCCTGCTGACATCTTGATTTTATCACCAGAAAACGCATTTTGGATTTCAGATTCCCAGAACTGTAAAATTAATTTGTGTTGTTTTTTCAATGTGGTTATTTATTTATTATTTATTTATTTTAGAGAGAGAGGAAAGGAGAGGGAGAGAAACACTGATCGACTGCCTAAACCCAGGCATGTGCCCTGACTGGAAAATGAATCTGTGACCTTTTGGTGCACGGGATGACGCTCAACTTACTGAGCCACACCAGCCAGGGCAATTTGCATTGTTTTAAGCCACTAAATTAGTGATAAATTCTTAGAGCAGCTACAGAAAACTAATGCACACACACTACAACTTCTGCAAGTACTGTTTTCTAAAAAAAAAATTTGCTTAAATAAAAAAGTCTATTTCCCAAGTTCCTCCCATTCCTACAGCTGCTGCTTCATAGCTGTATCCCAGAAAGTCTTCCTGATCCCACTGGCAACAAGGCCTTTTCACATCACATACCAGCAGGATCATTAGTATGTGATACCTAAAATGCATTTTGGGGACCTGGGATAGGCAGCCCATATGAATGGTTATCACAGGTAATTTGTTGAGGGATTTGCTGGGCCATGGCAAGAGCCCTCCCATACTTCCTGACACAGGCTATAGAGCCATTCTCTACACACTAGTGGGGCCACACCCTACTGGAGCCAGTTCTGGGTATGGGAGGAACAAGACTTCCTGGGCAGTCGGGCAGCTTCCAAGGCCCTGAAAGTAAAGCTAGAACAACCGATAATCTTCCAGCAGGAGAACAGACTGAGTCTCAACATTATCTTGCTGATTTTTGTCCCTAATCAACAATCTGCCAGTGATGCTGGATGCCCCTTTCCCTGTCACCCCCTCACCATGCATCTTAAGGAGGGCTTAAAGCCTGCCTTTCAAGGATCCTATTTTTTCACCATGCCTTCGTGTCTCTTGAGTGGCTCACTTAAGGGTATATCAGGCAATGCTATTTCTACATCTTCAGTAACCTTAGTGTTCTGACCCACAG
>NW_005871048.1:239797-253070 GCF_000147115.1 Myotis lucifugus
GGCATGTTCCCTACATCTTTCAGTTTAATTTTGCAAATTTTTAAAATTCAACTTGGAAAATGAATACAAATCCCTGGGTATTTTTTGTCAGGGGTGGAGGGAGTGGCAGGAAGAGGAGAGTAGGAGTCGAGGCCAGGTATGAGCATCACAGTGGCCATCTCATGTCCACATCCTTGCCCAGGGAGGGGGGTGGAGGTTGAGCAGGGGGCTCAGGTCCGGATAAAGACCATGGTAAGGAGGCCTGGAGAGGGGAGAAATAAAGAGCAAGAAATAATGAGTAGCCCTGGAGCTCTGGGAGCCCTCTTCCCAACCCTTACCCCTCTTTCTCTGGGGCTCACATCCCCTCACCACTACTGTGCTCACCCAAGATGTAGGCTGCCACCAACTTTTGTCCCAGGGAGACATGCAGGATTTGGGGCAGCTGGCTACCAAGTTCATCCTGGAGTGGGAGCAGCAGGAAGGCCACCGAGACTATGCCGGTCAGCAAGAACAGGAGGAAGGAGCTGGTGGCCAGTTGTGGGTGGGATTCTGGGAAACAAGGCTTGTCAGAAGCTCCAGACCCAACTCCTCCCCAACCCAAGGTCCTCCTGGGAGGAGGCTGAAGACAGAAGGTGTATCCACTTTTATTGCCCTTCAGAAGCACACAATGAAAGTGTCCTCTCCTCCCTAAAGCCTCTGTCCCCACAGCCACAAGAAACCCTCTCTCCTCTGGTCCCTCAGCAATTTTCTTCTTCTCTCTTCACTCTGCCTGATTACTGGTTTCTGTGTACCTGTCTGTTAGTCAGGAAACTCCTTTTCCCAGACCCAGCATACAACTTGGTGTGGCATAATTGCTCAGTACAGGTTTCTTATGGAACCGAACTGAGTTGGCATATAATAGAAAGTATTGAAGTTAAAGTTAAGGAAGAATTTTCCCATCTAAGTATGGAAGCCAGAAACCAGGTAAACTGCAAAATAGGTTTATTCCTTAATCCTATATAATAAAAGCCTAATATACTGTCTGGTCCGCCCTTCAACCAATCAAAGTGTAATATGCTAATGATATGCTAAGGCCGCTCAACTGCTCATTATGATATACACTGACCACCAGGGGGCAGACACTCCGACTTGTAGGTTAGCTTGCTGCTGGGGTCCGGTCCATTGGGATTGGGATTGAGCAAGATGGGCCGGACATGCCCTGGAGCCCTCCTGTGGTCACTCCCCAGCTGGCCAACCTCCCACGTCCCTCCCTGGCCCTGATCCCCGGCCCCGATTGTGCACCGGTGGGGTCCCTCAGCCTGGCCTGCGCCCTCTTGCAATCCAGGACCGCTCGGGCAATGTCAGAGAGCCAGTTTCGGCCCGATCTTGCAGGGATCAGGCTGAGGGACCCCACTGGTGCATGAATTCATGCACCGCGCCTATAGTGTAATATAAAATCTCAACTCCTAGGAACATTTTCACAAAAAGCCAATAAACTAAACCTGAAGACCTCTGCAACTCCAACCAAGCTCATCTCTAGAGTAATGCTAGGTCTTCCCTCCCTACAGAACTCAAAAATTCCCATCCTCCAACTCACTTTCAGGGAGGTGTCTGGTCGTGGGTGGTGCTGTCCAGGAAGGAGGCCCTGGGTGTGGCGTTGAGTCAGGTTGTCCCTGAAGTTCAAGGGGGTAGGCTGGGGCCCTCAAAACCGAGGTGATGTCCTTGCGCCCCAACACTCGGCCCTCAGCTCCCTCCTCAAACAGCTCAATGCGGAAGCGGTCCTGGACATCATAATGGCTGGCAATGGGGGCCACGTGGCGAATCACACTGGTCCCAGGATGGAAGAGAGGCTCATTGAGAGGAAGTGAGTGACAGGCAATGATGCAAGTGGATCCAGGCCCCACCCTCCCAGGAAACTTTCCCATTGGGTTACGGGCAGAGGGTTGGAAAAAAAGTTGAAAAGGACCAGGTCTGAGACCTCAGACCAGGGATTGGGAATCATTCTTCTGCTACGGGCCATTTGGATATTTATAACATCATTAGCTTAATATAATTCACTTAATATAAATTTATGTTGCTGTGAAAAAAGCTCCTAGATTTATTGAATTTTGAGTCCCGCCTGTAGTTGCCTTGGCAGGGACAGACCAAATGATTTTGCAGCCCTTATACTGCCCTCGGGCTGGACACTTCCCACCCCAGCCTCAGACCATGGCTCAGTTACTCAGAGAAAGGTAGCAGCAACCTCTGGCTTCTCCACCCTCCCAACTTACATGTCAATGCAGGAATGAGGCTTCACATATCCTTCTGCGTCAAACACTGTGTACTTGTCAGGTGCTGTGCACAGGACTGGGGGATACAAGCACAGAGAAACTGACTCTTACCTCTGAGACCCTACACAAACCTGTCCCTCTAAGGGACAATAGAGTCCCCCTGGCCTTCTACCCCCAGGACTAGACATGACTCTTCTAGTCCACCAAGGCTGGACATCTGACCGTGTGGATGAAAAGGGGCCACATACTAACCTGCCAAGATCAGGGAAGGCCTACTTGGCGGCCTTGCAAATTCAGAAACCTAAAGTAAGTTAGGTTTGAAGTTAAAACTTTTTAACTAAAAGCCGTTAGGGCAGGAAGTCATGTGCTAGGTTAAAATCTTCCCTGACAAAAGTCAATCTTTACCTTAACTAAGCTTGTCTATTGTCTTTTGCACCTAAGATAACATTCCTTTGGAGTATCAGGAAAACTCCCCTTTTTCCAGATCCCTCAGGGCAGAACCAATATACCAGGGTTGAGACCATAAATCCTCATTGTTATTGTTAACATGTTAAATATTCACTGTTGACTATCCTGTACCCACCTATGTAAAAGATCTATGTGTCTATCATTTTACTTTTCATCCAATCCCAGGTTTCCCCGATTTGCTTTCTCCCACCTCCCTAATCTATCACCAATGGATATCATGTAACCCACTAGCGTCTTCTCTTTAAATTATAATGTATAAAATAAGATGCAAAACTGCAATTTTCTAGAGCATTATCTCAATCCGTTGAGATTGTTGTTTCCCAGCAATTGTCCACAGTTTGGCTCAAATAAACTCACAAAAATCCTCTATAGGTGTGCATGTTCCTTACTTTGACCCCCCCCCCCCCATGTCCTGCCACCAGCCCCCAGCCCCCTAGCACGAGGCGCCCATCCCTTCACCTCGGAAGCGAAGCGCGGCTCCCGTGGGGTTATAGAGGGTCAGCAGCTGCCTGGGTCCGCTCCGTTGGTCCGCCCTGAACACTAAATCAGGGGGAAAGACGAGGACCGGGACGACAGGTCCCGAGGGAGGAGAGGCACCCCGGGACCCCCGCCCCGGCGCCCCGGGACCCACCAGCTCCTGGTCCTGGGGCGCCCCGCGGCGGATGCAGGCTCTAGGCAGTGGGACATCCGAGGGCTGAGCTCGGGGGACAGGGCCTGGAATCTAGAGCTGGGGAAGGAGAGGGGCAAAAGGGAACGGACGAGATTGTGGGGCCGGCCTGCACTGAGGCCAGCGCCACCCCCGCCTCGGAACTCGACGAGATGAGGGTCCCGCAGACCAGGACCAGCTTCCGAACCCTCGGCTTTTCCAGCTCTGCCGCGTCCCTCTAGGCCCCGCCTCCAAGCCCCACCTCGATGGTCACGCCCACCCGGTAAACCCGGCCCCTTGCGGCTCCCAAGCCCGGGCCCGGTCTCCAGACCTCCCGAAGCCCCGCTCACTAGGCCCCGCCCCTTCCGGGCGTCCGGGATTCCGCCCCGGCTTGGGCCAGATTCCGCCTGCCCCGGAGTCTCCTTCGGAGCTGCTCTTCCCGCCTGCCCCGCAGAGACCTGTGTCTGTGGTACCTGTGCCTCCGACCCCTCCCTGAGACCGGGCCGCGCTTCTTTGGGCTTCGCTACGATGCTCACCTTCTGGTCACAGCACCTGTCAATCAATGTGTGAGCCGACCGTGGCTGCCACTTGCCCCCGAGGCCGTTCGGGTACTTCCGCCACACGGCTTCTGTCATTGGCCAGGGCGGGTTCGTTTCCGCCATACGTACACGCCGATTGGTGCGCTTACAGAGGGGCTTGACTAGGTCTCGGTGACGGAAAATTACGTCTCTGTCTAGAATACTAGCCCTGCAGTTACTCTGGGAGACCCGGGCGGCCTTTGTTCCTGCCTCCGCACTCTGAGATCGTCAGATCGCTAGAATCCCATCCCACAAAGAAGCCCTCTTTCTCCACGTCAATCCCAGGCTCTCCCGGAAGCCTCTGCGGCAACCACAGCCGTTTCCTGCAGTTGGAGGTTGCTCCCAGTTGGACTCAAGTCTCAGCCCTGGGTTCCGCTCCTGATTCTCTCCTTTCTGCACGGGATTCGGAAATCACATTTACATAGGAATTAAGATTTACCAACCCTGCCACTTACATTATTATTATTGCCACATCCATTACCATTCCATATATTCACCTCTTACAAACAAGGAAAGCTCAGCAAGGTGAACAGTCTTCCCCAGGCCACCCAGTTAGCAGTGGAGCAAAAACAGTGCATCTTATCCAAAAGCCTTCCCTGAGCACTCCATATAATGTAGAATCCCCGTCTGTCCTCTTAATCATGTTTTCCTCATAGCACGCATAGAGCTACTGGTCCTTATGTTTATTTTAACATTTATCTCTGTTCCACAAAAGCAGGGGCTTTGTTTTGTTGTACCGTTGGTGCCTAAAACAGTGCCTGCCATTTATTGTGTTATTTATTGATTTGAGAGAGAGAAACATCGATTTTTTGATAGACACTTATTTATGCATTCAGTGGTTGATTCTTGTATGTGCCCTGACTGGGGATCAAACCCGCAACCTTGGCATACTGGGAGGACGTTCTAACCAACTGTCACCAGGCCAAGGCTAATGCCTGCCATTTGGAATGAACAAATGACTGACTAGAATGAACTTTGAGCTGAGATCTAATTGAGAATTCCAGGTAGAGGGAATAACACAGGCAAAGCCAGTGTACTAGAAATAGTCACAGAGCCAGTGTGACTGGAAGTGATCTTAAGGAAGACAATAATTGAAGATGAGAGTAAGGGGGATGAAGGATGCAGAACATCCAGAGCCTTTGAGTCCACAGTAGGACTTTGGATTTTATTTTGAGACTGATGGAAAACTGTAGGAGAGTATTTAAATGTTCTTTTTAACAGCCTTGAGATATCTTTGACATAAAACTGTATATATTTAAGGTCTACAACTTGATGGTTTGTATACATTGTGAAAAGATTACCACAATCAAACTCATTAATACATCCATCATCTCTAAAGACAGGGTGTCCCTAAAAATGTATACACACTTTATAAGCTGATAGCTCAGTTTTAAAAATGAAATGTATTTTAATAAACACTGCCTTTATAATTATTCAAAGTGTGTATATACATTTATGGGGAGACACACTATGGTTACCATTGTGTGTGTGTTTGCATGTGTGTGGAGAATATGGGGAGTTTTTAGCAAAGGGGTGACAAGATCCAACTTGGTTTCTTAAAAGATTCTGTAAAATAAATGTCTGTTGAGTTTATTGAATGAATGAAAAGAAATTCCCAAGATGGGCACCAAAACCATAAAAATGGATATGTGATCCCTTCCTCAGTCAAGGAATATTTATTTGGATAAAAAATGGATCCCTAGGGCCAATGGCCAAGGCTGTCCTGGATTTCAGGCCTGGGACCTAGCAGCCCGAACAGGCTGGGAGGGGCACCTCCTCTTGCTGAGATTGGTGAGGATCTGATCCTGGTTGGGCCGGTAGAGGACCACAAAGCTATCTGGAGGAAGGATAGGACCTCTGTTCTCTTCCACCTGGCCCATCAGCAGATAACTGGCTCCTGGGAGAGGGAAGGGAGAGATTGAGAGCTCATGTTATATACCTTAAAGATGTGCCTCCTCATCTGAGCCCCTTATATTCTACTACCTCTATCATTTCCATGAAGCCAAGTACCCTTCTCCTCTACCCCACATCCGTATTACCTTTCTTCATGGGGGGACACTGCTTGCAAGGCACGTAAAACTTCAAGGAGGTATCAGTGGGTGCAGAGGGCAGGTCCAGGCCTCCAGTTTTGTAAACACCAATGAGACTGACAGTGACAGTAAGGCCCTCTCCTGGGCCCCGAACCATGGACTTCACTGTTGCCGTCACCACTGTGGGAGAGTGAGGGTGAGAGGTGAGGAGACAGGAGGCTAGGGCAAGGCTAGAACCAAGAGGGGGAGGGTACTTTGGGGACAGGCGGGAAAGTTAGAAGATCTGGAAGAGCAGAGCATGTGAATGAGGCTTCTTACCCAGATTGCTGGTACAGAAGTTGCTCTGCAAGGTGCCTGTCCGCCGGCACTGTTTTGGGCAAGTGACACTGGGTGCATCTAGGAGGAGGAGGGGGGGAACATTTTTTGTGGAAGGTGACCTACCTAGCAGGTGGAAAGGACTATTTTCCCTGTAACAGCCTCATTGATTTGAACTTGTTCAAAGTTCTATCCAGCTTTGGGTCTCAGTACCCAGTGCCAACCATTATTAGCACAGAGGTGGCACCAGTGAGTGTTGTATGAATGAATGAATGAGCAAGCCCAGGAATGAACTCAATCTACATCCTCTTCCTCCCCCTTCTCAGACTCACTAGGGCCCACGGGGGTTGCCTGGACCTCAGGCGTGGCTTTTGGTTTCTCCGCAGGTGGGGGTTCCGGCTTGACTTTGGGCGGGGTTCCTGGCTTGGGGCCCGGGCCAAGGAGCGGGGGACCTGGCCGGGCATCCTCTCCCGGGCTCTGAGCTGGCCCTTCTTTGGCGGCACCCCGCGGCAAGGTCCTGTAGGAGGCTGAGAATCCATCGGCAGTGACGCTAAGGTCCGAGACGAACTGGACGAGGAGCTCATTTCCTTCGGAGGAGATAGGACTGCAGGCGGCAGCAGGGCATTGTGGGAGATGTCAAGAGGGCCTGCACCCCGCCTTTACCCAGGCGCCCACCCCCAAGTTGGCTACATTAGCTTCTCGACTTCTTAGGCCCCAATCGCCTCTGTATCCAAAGTCCACAGGACTGATGCAGGGACTAGTACCCTACTTGCTCCACCCACCGGTTTGGAGCTCATGGTTTCAGATCCCGCCTCTTCAGCTAAGCCCCTCCCATCTCAACAGCAGCCAGCGGTCAGACTCCTGGGGAGGCGGAGAAACCCTGACCTGCACCCACCCAGGTCCTGTCCTCTCACCCCGGGGCGGTGTCTCCGCAGAACTTCCCCAGCCTCTTGGCGTCGTCACTCACGGCTCCATTGAACACACTGACCGAGTCATAGCGGCAGTAGGTGTCCGGCTCCACGTCAAACTTCCCGAAGGTCAGCGAGATCACCTGATGGCAGGGCACAGGGCAGAGGCTGCTTGGCACCTCTCACTTCCTTTGGGGATGTTTACAGCAGCCTCCTCTCACCTCCCGTGTCCCCTTGCACCCTCCTCTTAATGTATTCATACCACAGCCCAGAGGATTACATACACAGGAATCCTGAAGTGGTGTCCTCCGCCATGGTGGGCAAGGTCAAGTCCAGGCTCATTCTCAAGGAATAGACCCCAAACCCACCTCCTCCACCTCCCCCACCAGCTCCCCCATCTCCACCACCTCACCATCACCACACACACACACACACACACACACACACACACACCAAGTTTATCAGCATCAGATACCTCACTGATCACAGGTATAATTTTACATTTTTGTTTGCATGCAAGCAGGTTGGGTCTGTTTTGCTTCCCAGCAGCGCAAGCGCAGTGCTTAGGACATAGTAGATGTTCAGTAAGTCTTTGCTAGCTGCACGCTGGAGGACACTGCTCAGGTCCGGAGGGCAGCCCCCCGCTCCCTGGAAAGGGGGTCGGTACCTGGTTTGGGGGCGCGATGATGTGCCAGGAACAGCTGATACCCGGGGGGTAATCAGACTCGGGCCAGTTGGGCGTGGTCAGTGTTCCCTGGGCCTTTTCCAGTCGCCCCCCACAAAATTGGTGCTCTGGGGAGGGGAGAGAGGAGTGGGGTGGGAGTAGTGGAGACCCTCGGTCAGCTTGGGAAGAGCTCTAGGCTGGGGGCTCGTGCAGGAAGGTCGGATGTCGGGGCCTCAGGATGAGGGGCGAGAAGAGGGGAAGGAAACGGTGGGTAGGTTAGCAGAGGAAGAGCAAGGCGCAGGACCTCCGGGCACCCAGGCAGGTGGTGGAAGGGGGAGGAGGAATTGGTTGGACACGCCCCCTATTGCCCCTCCCCCTGACCCGCTGCCACACCGTTCCTCTTCCCCTGTTAGATCCCATCTCCTCTACCCGGCAGAGAAGTCCCCTTTGCAGACTCGAGAGTCCCCACGCTGTGAGGGTCCCTTCAAATTGGGGCATAAGCCCCTTTGGGAGGCCTTAAATATTTTAGGGGAGACTTCTGCCGCCAGGAGGAGGTGATGGGACCGCAATCGGGAGCCCCGGGCTGGGTGTAGGGGGCTCTGGGTCGGAGGAACCTGGTCCCCCTTCCCAGGGGGCCCCCTCACGCCCGTCAGAGGGAGCCCGATTGCGGACGGGGGCGGGCAGTTACTCACCGTCCCAGTAACCCCAGGCCGCCCATTCCACCCGCGGGTCCGTGACCCATTTCCGCCTCGCGCCTGGGGTGGGGCCTGGAAGAGGGGGGTGGCGGGAGCGGGAGAGGGGAGAGAAGATGGGGAGGAGGGACTGGAGGGGCAGTTAGTGAGGAAAAAGGGAAAGGGAGGCAATGGGGACCTAGGATCTTGGGGTGAAGGTTAAGGCTGAGGGCAGGGCCTTGCCAGGGTGGGACCAGGAGAAGGGGAAGGAGAAGGTGAGGGACGTCTCACCAGTGCTCGAGGTGGCCCGCCCGCTGTACCAGAGCAGGAAGCCTCGTCCTCCTGTACCCTCATCCGCTGTCATCTTCAGGGTCACCTGGTTGCCCGGGGCCACTATGGGTGCTGGCCGGAAGGTCCCACAGAAGCGTCCGAGCCGCTGGCCCGAGGTTCCAGACCCAGCAAAGACCTCCAGAGCATCATAACGGCAGGCAGGGTGTAGCTCCAGGTCAAAAACTCGGAAGGAGAGGGACACAGTCTGGCCTTCAGGGACCTGATTGCAGAGACAGGGGCGGGGACCTACAAAGTCAGGTCATACACAACCCAGGCAGAGGGTACTTTCCTTTCCCCAAGCATTTCCTAGAGAAACTTGGGCCTGAACATGAAGGAACCCCAACAGGGTGCAGAGCAGAGGGCCTGGGCTCTGCATCAGGCTTGTGGCTTATACAGGGGACCAGACTTGAGGTCTATGGAGAGATTTACAGGGGCAGGAATGGAGTTAGGAACGGAACAGCAGGCTTTGAATTAAGGGCTGAGTGAGGACACTTGCCACGTATTATTGTGAACACTGATGGATCTGTGACCAGAGGGGGTGGGTCTTGGACTTCCCTAGGGAGTAATAGTGCTGGGGGAGGGCCTTTGACTGCCTGGACCTAAGCCTTGGAGACTTTGACAAGGGGCAGTGACCAGAGGGGCCTTCTCACCGTTATTGTCCAGATGCACTCCTTATTCGGCGGGTAGAGGTTGGGAAAACTCTCACTTGCCACGTAACCTGATTCCCCAGTCACATCCCCTCCACACAGGAACACAGGTCTGGAGGACAGAAGAGGGGTCAGCCATGGGTGGGGGAAGTAGTGGACAGACTGGGATGGGGTAATGAGGATAGGAAAGCCTGAGGATGAGGGAGAAAGGCCTAAGGGATCTGGGATGGCCTCAGCCAGCCAAGATGAAATTGAGGTGGGAAATACTATAGTAGAGGATCAGGAAAAAGTAGGGCCAGCAACTTAGCTATGCCTCCAACTCCCAGTCCCCACCCCCAACACAACAGGATTCCCGGGATCCTCCTCAGCCCCCCTTCTTACTCTCCCCCCTTTGCACTGCCAGGCAGTCCACAGCAGCTGCCTAACTACTCCAGATGTAGACACAGCCACGCCACGAGGCTGTGCGGGGGAGGGGGCGGGGAGTTGAGTGAGAAGCAGCAGCGATGGCCCTCAAATTGAACCTGGAGACCAGGCTCCCTGACTTCTCAACCTTTTCTTTGCTTCTGTTGCAGCTAAACTACTTGAGTATCTGACCTCAAGTCTCCCACTTGCTGCCCCGCTTTCCCCCATCATTTTTAATTGCCTTCCTGGGATCCAGATGTCCAGGTATCAAGCAAGTTCAAGGTCTTGGCTTTCTCAGGTCCCATGGAGTGAATGGGGAGACTCAGAAGGAAGAGGACAGAGGTTGAGGAAACGGGGAGCAGTGGTGACCTACAGGAGACAGTGGTCTTGTAGCAGGGAGGATAGACTTGGGGACCAGAGAAGAGTAGAAACTGGGAGCTCTTGGGGGTAATGTGTTAGAAAAAGAAACCACAAGATCCACAGGCATAATCCTTCAGGAATTGGCTTTTGAAGCCCACTTAAGCTAACTAGAAGGTGCCAAGAGACCTACCTGGTATAGTTGGGAGTCTGGCCCTGGGCAAAAGGCAGCAGGGTCCAGGCAGGGAGGAGGAGCCCCAAGAGGGAGGCTGTGGCAGCAGGCTGCATGGCTGAGGGGAGAGGCGCTGGGGTCCTCAAGACAGAGGCAGCAGCCGAGTTTAGCAGCAGAAGCAGCAGCAGCAGCGGCGGCGGCAGCGGCAGCAGGGATAATTGGTGCCAGATGAGGCAGCCTCGGATGTGTGGGCGTGGGGACTGGCCAGTGGGGAGGGCGGTGGGGAAGGCGGGACAGGGAGAGGGGAACCGGGACAGTGGTGAGTCCAGAGGCCTCTCGAGGTAGAGGACACATAAATATTGACCTAAGTAGTGGGAGGAGCAATGAAGGGCTGAGGGAGCATCAGGACCTCAGCCATAACCTAGGCATCAAGTAATGTCATCTGGAAGCCCGTTCTGTCCAGTGCCCAAGCATCTGGTCCTTCCCCAGGACTCTCCAGCCCACTCACGATCCTCTCCATTGCTGCTTCCTTAGCACCCAGAGAAAGTCCTTTCCTGGACTCCCAACCTTTAAGCATTCACCCCCTTCCTGACCACCACCTGCTCCAACTTACTTTCCGCTTCAAATTTCCACTATCTTCTATCCCCAGGCCAGACTAGGCCAAGAAGAAAAGAATTCTGCTCACCCATTTTCTCCCAAATTATCTGGAGGTACAGGAATGGGGCAGGGAGGCATGGCATGTGGATAAAGGGAGTGTCTCCCTTCTGCAGGAAGAGGAGGATAGAGTAAAAAGTAGGGGAAAAGGACATGTAAGATCAGATCTGGAGGTAAACAGAAAGCAGAGAGGAGGGAGATTGACTTCACAGGGATGAAGGAAAAGGGATAGAAAACTGTCACAAGTCAGAAATGACTTCTTCAGAATGGGAATAAGAGGATCCAGTGGGGGGCACCAAATAGCATATGACCACTGGTGGTCTGTGAGGTCCGAAAGGTTGGCGACCGCTGGCAAACGTTGTTCCAGAAGGCAGGGCTAGGATTTCCTGTCAAGAAGATTGGGTCAGGTCTTGGGCGTGGAAGGGCAAAGCAAGCTGAAGGTGCTTGAGCAGCTGCTGCTCTGCCTGCCCGTCTATGCTCCTGCCCTCCCTTACCCACTGAGCTAGGCATCGGGACCCCATTCCGTGCCCCATTGTCCTCCCAGGCTCCAGGGTCCCAAACTAGGCCTCACTTCAGCCTTTTATTCTATTTGTCCATCAAATCTTTTGTCCATGATAGTAAGATTGGAGGCCCCTCCTGGGCAGCCCCCGAACATTTTACAAAACAGTTCCCTCCCCACCCTGGCATGTCCAGCAGTCCCCACCCCACTGTGTCCCCCTTCCCATGGCACAGTGTTCATTGCTACCACTCCATCTCTCCTTAGCCTTTGGCCCAGAGCCAGACTCTCCCTCCAGGGGTAAGACTAGGAGAGGGGGGTCAGCTCTCAGGTGTTGGGGGGCCTTGTCCAACCCCTCCAGCAGCCTTCTGTAGCATGTCCAGAGCCTCCCAAAAGAAATCCTTCTGTGCAGCCAGCAAGGGCATCCAGCCCACGATCTCCTTCATCTTTTCCATGCGGTCCTGCAACGTGGAGCAACTGTAGATCTGGCTGAGGTACTCCTTACAGGCCCAAGCTGTCCCCCCAGGGTCCTGGAGTACTCCGGACCCTGGATTGGGTTCAGGGGTCCCCACCACCTTGCTGGCTGGTAGATCTCGGTAGGCGGGATGCTGCTCAATGTCGTGGCTGGACAGCATGTAGAGACACTCTCTGGTAGAGCAGAGGGAGCAGGCACACAAAGGGACCTTGGCAGAGAGAAGGGGCATGGCTGAGTGGGGCCTTTACTGAGGGGTTCCCACGAAGCCCCGGCTGTTGTGTCCCTCCCCCTCAGACCAGCCCTGAGCCAGCAAATGAGCTGGCTGGCTGAACCCCAAGGTTGTGTGAGGTCAGAGAGCACCACCAGGATCTGCTAAGGAAGAGAGCCAGGAGCCATGGTGCCAGGCAGAAAAGGGAGGTGGGTGGTATTGGGGAAACGGGGCCCTTGGGGCCCCACAGTAGCCACAGCCAGAATCCTGTGGGCTACCTGCCCTCCCTGGTTGCCCATTCGCCTGACCCTGCTCTGACCTTGACATGGAGTTTGACGAAGGAGGCGCTCCCCTTAGGCCAGCCAGGGAGGCGGCCTCCAGCCCCACAGCCACAGCCCAGCAGCTCCTTGCTGAAGTCCAAGCTCTGGCTCAGCACCAGGGAGTGGTTGAGGCCACACCACAGGGCAATGGGGTGTTGCAGATAATACACCTGAGGATACAGGGCCAGGATCCCTAAGGGGGATACACCAAGGGACTGGGGGCCCAGGTCAGAGAAGGCTCAGGGCAGAATCTAGGGACACTAGGAGAGGGAAGAAATGGGACCCAGCACACCTTCCCCAGGAGGTCTTCCTGCTGGATGAAGACCAGCAGCCATCTCTCCCTCCTTGGTTCTCTTGAAGCCCCTAGTCTGACCAATGGGCACTAGCACTGCTATTGGTTCCTCATCTTTGCTTCTCAGAAAACAGGTTATTTGCCTGAGGCCAGGGCCTGCTGTCTGTTCTCTCATTCTGACATCATATACCTCAGCCAGTCCAACCTCTCATCCAGCTTTCCAGCCTCAGGGTGAGGAATATCTTCCCAAGGCTTAAAGACCCAACCTCTCCTTTGCAATTCTAGGTTAGCCCTCAGAAAGGAATTTCCTTCCTTGTAGTCCTACCTTCTCTCTCTAATATTTTCAGTTTGTCATATTATCTTTTCAAATGGCTATTTTAAAATATTTCCTCCTGATTTCTGCTGCTTCCTA
>NW_005871048.1:253227-317817 GCF_000147115.1 Myotis lucifugus
GGCCTCTCCTGCATGTTTTCTCTTGACAATGTGAGCGTTTTTATTTTGAAGGCACGGATAAGTAATTTATGGTCATTATAGAAACCCTATAAGATATTGGCAAGCAAAAATTAATTTAAAGATCACACGCCCTGACTGGTTTGGCTCAGTGGATAAAGCATCAGCCTGCGAACTCAAGGGTCCCAGGTTTGATTCCGGTCAAGGGCATGTACCTTGGTTGCGGGCACATCCCCAGTCGGGGGTGTGCAGGAGGCAGCTGATCAATGTTTCTCTCTCATCGATGTTTCTAGCTCTCTATCCCTCTCCCTTCCTCTCTGTAAAAGATCAATAAAAATATATTTTAAAGATCACTGGAAATCCCACCACCCACTATTAGTCTCTTGCTGGATCTTCTTCACTGCTCCCTGTACAAATGTATGCAGTTGACCCTTGAACGACACAGGTTTAAACTGCACAGGTCCACGTTTACCCAGATTTAAAGTGCAGGCCACTTATGCATAGGCCTGTACAGATCAAATCTGTGTTGTGTGAGGGTCTACTGTATTTTTTTTAAACAGTTTTAAAATATTTTTTAAAATTTATTTCAGAGAGGAAGGGAGAGGGATAGAGTGATAGAAACATCAATGATGAGAATCATTAATCGGCTGCCTCCTGCAGGCCCCACCACCTGGGCATGTGTAGACTGGGAATCTAACTGTGACCTCCTGGTTCATAGGTCCATGCTTAACCACTGAGTAACACCATCCAGGGTCTACTGTATTTTTAATTGGGAATCTAAATATGTGGAGGGCCAACAAGTTACATGAGGATTTTTGACTGCATGGTGGGTGGTATCTCTAACCCCTGTGTTGTTCAAAGGTCAACTGTACGTGTAAATTATCTTTTTAAACAAAAATGGGATCTTACTATGTAAACCATTTCACACATTTTTTTTTTACTTAAAAATATGGCATGACCATCTTTCCATGTCACCATTAATCACTTCTTCCTGTTTGAAACTTCCTGTGCCCATGGCTTCTGGAACAGGGCATGCCTCCTGTGTCAGTGACAACTTTTTCATTCCCTCTGCCTATAATGGTGGCTCCTTCTCAGGTTTACTCCTCTATCTTTACTTTTGTCATTTCAACTTTTTTTCCAATTTGGAACCAAATTGCCAGTGAGATATTTCCACTTTACTGTCCTACTCTCACTGCAAGAAAGTTCAAATTTATGTTCTTTATTCAAAGCAGCATCCCCTTCCAATTCACATGTTTGTTGCTGATACCATTTTTCTTCAAGGGAACTATTGCCAGAGCCACCTTTGTCCTACACTCTTCTGTTCACATCTAATTAGTTCCCAGGGCCTGTTCATTTTTAAAAAAAGTATCTCCTATACCTCAATATCTCCTTTCTATTCTCAGTGTACCAGCCCCAGGCCCTTGTCTTAAATGCTCCTGTCACTCGACAGCCTCCCAGTGGGCCTCTCACTCTCAGTCTCCTGTGCACTCTGGCCAGGTGACCTGTTCTCCATCACCCGTGTGGTTGCTCTGGAACCCGAAATGCCTCTTTCCCACATCCATACCTCTCCAAGCTCACACCCACTTATATACCACCTCATATCCAACTGTTTACAAAATACCCTCCCTCCTTTAGTCAGGCCAGCCTTTTCACTGTCCGTTATGTGTAAGCTTTGTCCTCATCCCTATTACACAGGCACCTTTCCCTAGTCCCACCTGAATCCTTTCTAACCCACTAGGCCCTGCTCACATCTCACCTTTTCTTGTTACTCCAGCCCACCCAGGTCTCCCTGCTTCACTAAATTCCTCTTACACTTACAGCATGCACTGCACAGAACAAACTTCATAGTGTCAACCCTGGATAAGACATGCAAAATATGATGGGCATTACACACTGGTTGGCTTAACCTCCTAGGGCATAGAAAGTGGATTCTATGGAAATTAGAGAAGTGGAGAGATCCAGAGAGGTCAGGGAATTGAAAGAAGGGGGTCAGGATTAGAATTGCTGGGAAACAGTCTCACCTGTGTGGGTTCCCCTCGGTCCATTTTGTCCCCTGTTCCCAGCTGCCCATATCTGTTATTTCCCTGCATAAAGATTCGGCCAAATTCATCCACCAAGCCAAGGTGATTGTAGCCAAGAGCACAGAATAGGATCTAGGGGGTAAGACAGAAAGGGGAGGTGGGCATTCAGGTCCCTCCAGAGGAACTCTGAACTCCAAAACCTCCCAGCCACTAACCTGGCTCTCTTTTGGTCTTGCCCTCTATGTCACCCATCTCTCTGGGTCCCCGGTCCCTCCCTGATCAACCATTTGATTCCTGCTCATATTTCAGACCTTCAGAACCTTTCAACCCCTCAAGTCCCTCCTGTAATGATCTGCCCCATCCCTCCAGGATCCTACCTTGGCAGGCAGTGAGAGAGCAAGTGGCATCTGCTGGTCCAGGGGGTCAAAGGCTTGAAGGGTCCCAAAGAGATCACGATACACCCCTGGGGTATGCACCTCAAAATACACTCCCCCCTCATCTGGGGGGTCGGGTGCCCTCAGCTCAGCAGCTTTGGGCACCCATTTCCTAGGGATAAGGCCCCACCTGGGGTGAAAACTACAAGATCTGGGGAGTCTCACACCCACTAGAATTCACCAGCTATGGTGTCTGGAAATCTAAACAACATCTTTTTACTAGGATGCCCTAGGGGTCCACCACAGGAGCTGGGATAATGATTGCGGGTATCTGGAAGATCTGTCCAAGGCTAGGTCCTAGAGCAAAAGGGAGGTGGTTCTTTACCCGTAATGTATAGAGTACTGCTCTGGTTGGAAGCCATGCAGGCCACACGCAGGTGAGGCAGGCAACGGGACACCTTCCTCAGGGCCAGCTGAACTGTGTAGGAGCGTGGCTGGTCTAGCTGGGTTTCATTCACTACCAAAGAGTAGATCTTTCCTTCCTCTGGAGATTGGAGGAAGCAGACAATTATGTGGGAGAAGGAACCCTCCAATATCCACATTAACTTCCCAATAGACCCCCTAAGTCAGCGGTTCTCAACCTGTGGGTCGTGACCCCTTTGGAGGTTAAACGACCCTTTCACAGAGGTTGCCTAAATACATCCTGCATATCAGATATTTACATTACGATTCATAACAGTAGCAAAATTACAGTTATAAAGTAGCAAGGAAAATAATTTTATGGTTGGGGGTCACCACAACATGAGGAACTGTATTAAAGGGTCGCAGCATTAGGAAGGTTGAGAACCACTGCCCTAAGCCATACAGGATGAAACTTTACTATCTTAGAGTGGGGTTTAAGAAAAAGGGCAGAGATGAAATAAGGAAAGAGTGGTCTCATGTTTCCCAGATTCCAGCCTCTTACACCAAAAATAAATCAGGGAAGTCCTTTTCAGTGTGAGAAATGAATGGAGAGAAAACCTCGTAGATTTGGCAGAATACAGTCTGAATGTTGGGAATGATGTTTGGGGATTTAGGGCCTTACATAGCATTAAGAAGTCTGGAGTGTGGTTAGGTATAGGGAGGCAGTATAGGGTATAAAGTGAGGTGCCTGGTATGGAGGTTGGGGAGATTAGAATTTAAAGCAGGGCCCTTTGCATATGTGAAATATGCAAAATCTTAGAGTAGGAGACAGACAAAAGCAGAGCTATTTGGTTTGAGATGGCATTCAGAACCCTGTGTGAGAGGCCTCCCTCCCCATGCCCTGCAGCAGGTCTTGAAGAATCTTCAGAAAACAATTTGTAAACTACTGCTCAAAGCCACACCTGTGAGGAGCAGTAGAGCCCGCTGAGTCTCCTGACCGACCAGCACAATCTGTTTGAAGCTCATGGAGTGGTGGAAAGTCATTTTGAAGACCCGCTGCCCACTAGACTGCAGATAGACCTCAACACAGTCGCAGGCCCGACTGCTGGTGGTGCCTACCACCTCCAGCTGCTCCCGAGTGGCCAACACATAGAGGTATTTACGGTAAACTGTGTCACATCTTGGGTCGGAGGCAAACTGTAGGAAAAGACAAAGGTGTCTGGGATCTAGAGCTTGAAGTGGAATGAGGCTGGGGTAGGAGATGAGATACTTGGGTACGGAGCTAGGAAATGGGGACTTGTTTTCCAGTTCCTGGTATGGGAAGGCAGCTGTCCTGAGGGGGACACCTCAGTTCTGATGTGGGCCCTGGGTCCCTGGAGGTTGGGTGGGTTCTTAGCTGCCAAAGTTCTGCTACTCACATCCTTGGCTCCTCGACACAAAACGACATAGCGGCAGGCTCGCTTCCACTGGATCTGGCCAAGAGTGGAGGAGACCAGGGCATTTTTGAGGAAGAAGAGGGTCCCCGCATAGTCAAGAATAAAGATGTGATCCTTGGTGGGCAAGAAACGGCGGTAGCCATGGGCTAGCAGAGGGGCTACACTCTTGCTGAGACAGCGGCGGCGGCCCCCAAATGCCTGGAAATACAGGCCTTTCGTGTCTAGAGAAGGGAAGGATATGGAAGGTTCAAGGGGTTGGGATGACACAAGGGAGATGAATCAGAGCTTGGGCAAACCAGATTTCTCAGATATCCTATTTAGCTCCTCTCCATCCCCAGGACTGGGAAACGTACCCCTTCCAAAGGACACATGCAGAGCTTAGAGGATATCCTTAATTATACCCAATGACTGAAGGTTAGTTTTCTGGCCCACCTCAGCCCAGGGCCATAAACATGCTTCTAAATGAGCACTTCTTTGATCCAAACTTGCATAGCATTAAGATTTACTCTGAAAGCTTAGGATATTTCCCAGAGTCTAAGACTTAGTCTTGGTGTGGGAGGAGGATATTTATGAGAAACAGGAGACATCAAGGGACATATAATAAATACACAGAAAAGAATCAGAGTGAGGAAGAAATAGGAATGAAAAAGAATGACTCAGAAAGACCAGTAACTCTCCCTCACCCCTAGCTCTGGATCTGCTATCCAGATCTCTCTTAATCTCTACTAAGTGAGATGAAGTGGATAGGGACTCCCTGGAAAGGAAGGGGGGTTTAGAGCATGTTTTTCAGTCTGAGGGAGAATTTATCCCTCAGGGGACATTGGTTGTCACAACTGAGGGAGGTGCTACTGGCATCTAGTGGGTAGAGCCCAAGGGCACTGTTAAACATTCTTTAATGCACAGGATAGTTCCCCACATCAAAGAATTATTTGGGCCCTGGCCAGTGTTGCTCAGTTGGTTGAGTGTCATCCCATGCACTCAGTCACGGTTGGATTCCAGGTCAGAGCACATGCCCAGATTGCAGGCTCAATCCACAGTGGGGGTGTGCAGGAGGCAGCCATCAATATTTCTTTCTCATCAATGTTTTCCTCTCTCCCTCTCCCATCCTCTCTTTCTAAAAAATCAATAAAAACATATTTTTTTAAAAAAAGAATTATTTGGTCCAAAACCTCAGTAGTGACAAGGTTGAGAAACCCTGGTTTACAGGAGGGGAAGCTTGCGGTTTGGGGAGTAGAAGATGTCTCTGGGGTAAGATTTGGAAGAGTTTGAATATGGAAGGCGACATGGTAGGGATACTAGTAATGGGGGCTCTGGGTGGGGCATCTATCAGAAGGTGGTTCTAGAGACTTGAAGTACTCAATGGCATGTTTGAATCTAACATTTTCCTTCCACAGAAAGGGGCCCTGGAAGATTGGCTGGGAATGCTGAGGTCATCAGGAAACTCTATGGAGCAGGAGAAACCCCAGAATAAGGTAGGTCAGAGGCAAAGAGAAGTACAGGTTCTGGGGAAGGTGTACAGTTAAGAATGGCAGCTCTCTTCCAGGGACGGACTCCAGAACCCTGCTCTCGTAGGCGAGGACTGAGCTTGCGACAGATGCGTCTCCACACGCCCTCAGCATCGCACACTTCATGGAAGTAGTGGCAGGTCTGGCCTAGGGCAACTACATCTCTGACTGGGAGAAATGAGATGATATGTTCCACCTGAGGGGCAGGAGGGAGAAAGCAGGGGTCATTGGGGGCCCCTCCCAGTCCTTTATTCTTAATACTTCCCCCTCCTCAAGGACTCACCAGCTCTGGGGGGAACAACTGAACAGAAATAGGGTTCCCTCTTCCTTTCTTCTCTTCACCCCCAAGCTCTGGGCCACATGAAGGGCAGCTCCGCTTCACCTACCCAAGAAAAAAGGGGAGTACAGGGGTTCCATGAGGATCATGCTTTTTTTTTTTTTCCTCCTCAGCCTGTCTTTCATTAACTACTATTTTGGGGGTTCATAGCTCTATCTTCCAGCTCTGTGCTGTCAAATCCTCCCATCTTTCTCTCTAGATCCCTGTCCTTGTTCTTTATTCCAATTTCTCCAAGTAACCCCTCCCCAAATCTCTTGCTGACCTCTTCTTGCCCTTCTCTTGACACTCCTCCCACCCAAGCCTCTCCTCTTATCCTCACAGCCCGGTGAATTTTTGCAGCTTCTGTCTCTGGCTTCTCCTCACCATCTTGACTGCCCTCCCCCTGCTCCTGTCCTCATGTCTCCAGGCCCCTTGGCACTCGTCTTGGGCCCTGTTCCTGCTGCCTTTCCCACACCATGTCCCCTGCCTGGGCTTGGGGGACCTCTAGGGCCCCTCTGCCTCCTAGGCCCCTCCCCCATGGAGTCTGGGGCAAACAAACCTCTCTGTGACCTCACTGCCTGGCCACTGTGACCTGTTTTCCCCAACCTTGGCAGGGATTTTCTGTCTTAGCTCCTCAGTTCTAGCTCAGCTCTAGCCACCCAATGGCTCATGGGATATGCATTTTACAGGAGAAACACAGTGTGAACTCCTGGTAGATGATGCCTTTACTTTCAGGGAGTAGTAGGAGCTTTTTTCCACTTGAGGCCCTTTTAGCACTAACTACTATAGAGAAACACTGGTGAATTCTTCATATCTCTGCAGGCCAGGGCCTCCAGAGGATTTGTAGCTCAAAAGTATAACCCCCCCCCCCCCCAAAAAAAAGTATAGACTCAGTTTGCCAGGTGAGGGGGAGGGTGACCCTGCTAATGACCATCCTTCTCACAAAAGCATGCACCAGATGAAAGTCAGTGCAATTCAGCACAGACTTTAAAGTCTCATGAAAAATACAGATCCAAAAGCAGACTGCTTTCCCGGGTCAGTAACATGACTGCATGTAGGAAGGGCGGCCTATTACGGCGGAAGAAAGGGTGAGATTTACTCTGAAAGCTTAGGATATTTCCCAGAGTCTAAGACTTAGTCTTGGGGTGGGGAGTGATATCTATGAGAAACAGGAATCAGGGTTGTGTCTGCACAGGTGGGACAGACCTGCACCAATAAATCCAAGCAGTCGCTGGCTCTCCCAGGGGCTCACGGGAACCCAGTCCTGGCCGGCCAGCCCCGAGCCGCTCAGGATTACAGACTTGGTTCACTGGGCGAAGAGCCTGTCACCCACCCAATCAAGCTCCCATACTCACGGTGACTTAGGAAACAGCTGGTCTGGGCTACCTAAGATGAGATTTTAATAATTCAATCATTGTTTGGGAATGTCAGCGTCTGAGAAGTGACTTGTGAGTGGTTAGGCAACTATTAACATCCTAAGGTGGGCTCCTTCGGCCCCCAAGGCATCTAAAAGGAAGTTAGGTCTCTCGGCAGACAGCAGCACAGTCAGCTTTCTCTCATTTCCGGATCCCCTTTATTCACTCCACTTCACCCCAGGCGGCAAGGAGGGTGCGGACAGAAAAAGCCCACCGTCAAAGCTGATGCTGTGGGGAGCCTGGGGCTCTGGTGCAAGCTGTCAGCACGTTGCCGTTTGCTCCTGCCAGCTCGTCCACTTCCCTCCGCCTCAGTTTCCACATTTGTAAAGTGGAGGACTTCTGGATGAGAGACGGCCCCTTCCAGCCTAACCCCCCGGTCCTGTCATCACGGTTCCTGCCCCGGCGCGCTCCTCTGGCTGGGCGGGCAGGCCGGGCGGCAGCTCTCGAGGCTTTCCCGGCTCCTGGAACCCTCCCTCCAGGAGCTGGGCTGGGCATCTTCAGGCTCTGGGAAGCCGCCCCCCGGGCTCTACACAGACCGTCGCAGGGCCTCAGCCGCCCCAGCCGGAATGGCCTTCACAGTCGTTCAGGCCGCGACGACCCTCTGCGCACGGGGCCGCCCAGCACTCTCCGGTCTACCTCACGGCCTCATCGCGGCTCGCTCCGTAGCACCTACAGCTCGCACGCACTACTCCTGCCCCTGAAATGCTCCCCGTCCAACCCGCGCGCAGCGCTCACATTTTTTTACCTCCGTTCTAAAGTTCTAGCTCACCCGCCTCCTTAGCGAAGGGACCGCCTTCTCTCCCATGCTACTGGTAGGTAGAGCCGTCCCTCAGAGAAGAGGCGGGACCAGGGTCCCTCCAGAGAATCTAATTGGCCTTCTCGACAGTCACTCGCCTGTATCTGGCTTACGATTGGTCTTCATTAGAAGAGGACTGGGGTTGGCGGTCTCTCGGCCCCTATCCCTTTTAGTTGAGCACCGGCGTCCCGCCTCCTGGTTGAATCTGATTGGCTTTACCTCCAGCCTAAGCAGTGTGATTGGATGCGGCTGAACGGGGTGAACCCGGCTGAAGCGTCAGCCGTTGGCGAGAGTTCCATTCTAGTCCTCCTCCCTTCGCTCGCCTCACTCCAGCGCCGGAGTCTCCACCCCCCCGGCGGGTTCTGATTAGCCACTTCCGATGCTCGGGACCGCGATTGGTCCACCGGGTCTCTGGTCCCACTTCCTCCCCCTTGAAGTAACTACGGCGGCTCCAAGGAGGGGAGGGGGGGGAAGGGACGGCCGGTCCCGTCAGTCAGGCAACGGTAGCCGCCCGGAGCGGATGGCGGCGGCGATCGCGGCCTCATTTGCCGCCGGGGGTGAGGAGGCGGCGGCCACGACCTCCGTTCCAGGATCTCTGGGTCTGCCGGGGAGCCGCAGTGCAGAGCGGGCCCTCGAGGAGGCCGTGGCTACCGGGACCCTGAACCTGTCCAACCGGCGCTTGAAGCACTTCCCCCGGGGCGCGGCCCGCAGCTACGACCTGTCAGACATCACCCAGGCTGGTGAGTGCACCCGGCCGAGCGCCCGGCCGGGACCCTCATTTGCATTGCCCCGCCCCCCTGCTCGCTGCTCCGGGGCCGAGGAGGCTGGCACTCCCCTCGGCCGTCCGCGTTCTCGACCCGCCGATGGGCATAAGTCTGCGATCACCCCTCCCGCCTTAAGAACCACCAGACCATGAGCGCGTTTCTCGTTTTCTTGGAAAGCCCAGGGTTCCTGGCCGAATGTTGTGATCCCCTTTCCACCCCACCCCCTCCGCTTCTGTTTATTTGCATATTGGCGCACCTGTAGAATGGTCCCTCCTCTTACCTGGTTGGCTTATTTGCCTGTTTTTGTTTTTTTTTCCAACTTCAGTTCTGATCGTTCCATAAAGGAGCCCCCATGAACCCCTCTAGTGACTCCTTTCTCTTCCTCCACATCGTCTGCCACTCTGTCCCCGTGCCACCGAGATCCGAGCAGACTTAGGACCTCCTTCCCATGGATCTGTCCCCTAACGACGCAATGTTTCTGCTTGCTTTGCTAGCAGTCCCGCCCTCTAAGGTCCCAGGCCCTCTCCACTCTTCACCCAGCCCGCCTGTGGGAAAGAAGCAAATCTTTCGTCTCCCCTCTGCTCCCCAATTCTTCCTCCTTATTCCTGACCCCCTTACCTGAGTCCTTTTCCTTCCTGCGTGTGTGAGGTCACTATGGAGCCCGTGACCTCACAGGGACTCTAGAATTCCCATTTCTGTTTCTGCTTTCCCCAGGGGGAGAGACTTGAGGCAATTGCTAAAAGGAAGGAAATCTTATCTCCTTGCCAGGAGTGCTGGAAACCTAGAGACTGTCTGACTATCCTTCCACTCCCCATCGCAGGATCCCTCTAGTCATGCTTCCCTGGTGTCTGTTGGTGGTGGGGTTTGGGGGACTCCACTGTGACAGGTGAGTCAGGCCTCAGCTGCTCTGGAGACGACCTTGGGCTGGCAGCTGTGTGAGTGTGTGAGTGTGTGTGTGTGTGTGTGTGTGTGTGTGTTGGAACGAGGGAGGAGGACTGCATTCCCGAAGCCACACCCCAGCCTAGCCCAGGGTGGGACTTGGGACTGGATGACAGTGTCCTCCTGTTGACACTGCCCTTGGACTGCATTTCTCCCCTAGCAGGTGCCTGCTCACCTGCAAGCACTCAAGTGGGCACGGACATACTCTCTTTCCCACTGTCCCGGGGAGAACCAGTTTAAACCTTGCCACCTTTCTTGGGTTGCTGGGTACACGAACTTGCCCACTTTGCAGTGAGTGAGTTCAGGGAATGGGTGAGCCCCAGGAGCCGTCCTCTCTGTCTCCCCGAGTCTCCTAACCCCCAAGCTCCAGATTGACCTCAGCAGCTGTGCGACACTCAATGTCTGTTCTCTTGCCCCTCCCCCTTGCTTGTTTTTTGACAAAGACCAAATGTTATTCTTTACTTCCTTAGGGCTCTGTCTCAGTGAGTGGACTCCTGGGGAAAACTACCAAGAACTCCCTGATCCTCCTAGCTCTCCCCCCTCCCAGCCTCCTCCCCCGGCATTCTGGCTCAGGGTGCAGCCAGTTCCCTTGTGAGTGAGCTTGTGTGGTGAAGCGGGGAAATCTCAGCTTCCTGAGAACCCCTCTCTGCCTGCTCTCCAGGCAGGAATTCTCAGAACTTTCAGGGCCCAGATTCTAGGCCAGGCGGGTCTATCTTGTTCAGAACTCTCTTTTCTGTCCCCTCTTCTCAAGCAGGGTGCCTGTCGCTTGGGGTGGAAAGGGGAAGTGACAAAAACATAGTATTGCCCATACCCTGCCCTCCACACCTCCTTGCCCTCCAACCCAGGCTAAAAGCTTCACCACTCGTGCCGGAGTAAGTTTGAACTTCTCCTCTTTCCCAGCTCTTTCTGAAACAGTGTTTTCCATGCATGTTACCTATGGCACAGGCCCCTGATATCCCCTGGACTTCATTCCTGGTGCCTGATAGCAGGATGGCTCCTGAGGTGGGAGGAGGGGCCACTTTCACAAAGGAGAAGTGCAGCTCATTCTCTCACAGACCACATCCTGTGCCTGCTGTGCCCTCCCTCCTCCTGCCTGGGCTCCCTTCCGCTCCCAGCGTTTGGCCCTGCCACCTGCCTACCCATCATCAATTGTTCTCTCCCTTCATCCATACGTGTGTGCGCACACATTTGGTGGATGCAGAGAAAGCAGGCAGGTGGAGGGTGAGAGTGGGAGGACAGCATTTGGTCCTCCCCTCTATCTGGAACTGTCTTTTCCTGTGACGGGCCTGTGTGCACCGAGGTTGGGAGCAGAGAGGGAGAGAGGATTCCTGGGGCATTAGGCTGCCGTCCGCTCAGGCAAACACAAGGCCCACCAGAGACAGAACCGGACAGATTCATTTCCTGTCACAAGACCCATTTCCTTGGGGGCTATATTCCAGATTCTCCTCCCCTCAGCTTTGCTCACTCTTCCCTGGGGAAGGCCATTCAAGAAGTTCACCCAAGTACTGCTGCTCAGGACTTCCCCCAGCAGGCCCTGGGCCCCTCCCAATACAGGCCAGCAGAAGAGACATAAACCCAGGCATAGAGGTTTAAGCAGTGAGTGTCTCCATATTGATGGGAACCCAAAATGCCCGATTCCTTGCATTGCACTGGCAGGCCACCACTTGAGTTAAAGTGGCAGTAAGAGACTCTGCCCTCCTTCCCACCCTCTCCACTAGTCGCTGTGTTCAAGACACAGGCAAAGGGGGTGCTTGCTTGAAGTTTGGGCAATAAGAGAGGAAGTAGGAGAAGGTTGGTAGGGCTATAAGAGGGTGGGAATGAGTGAGCCCTGAAGAACATGCGTCTGGCCGGGAGGGACCAGAGGACTCTAGCTCCCACCTCCAGCTCGGTTGATTGCCCTTCCTGGTCCTTGGGAGTCTGTGACTTCATAGATCCTTGGACCTGGTTTGCTGTTCCCAGGGGCTGGTGAGAAACCGTTGTCCAGAGTTGGGAGCCTTAATTCTAGAGCCAGGCTTTAATGACCCTTGGTTTTTCCCCGGACTGAACACAGGTTGAGGTTGGGAGTTAGGACCCCTGATGAAGGATGGGCTTTCTCAGTGGTCTCTCCCAGAGATTGTCCATATTCTTTTTTTAAAAAAATATATTTTATTGATTTTTTACAGAGAGGAAGGGAGAGGGATAGAGAGCCAGAAACATTGATGAGAGAGAAACATCGATCAGCTGCCTCCCACACACCCCCTACTGGGGATGTGCCCGCAACCAAGGTATGCCCTTGGCTGGAATCGAACCTGGGACCCTTCAGTCTGCAGGCTGACGCTCTATCCACTGAGCCAAACTGGTTAGAGCAGATTGTCCATATTCTTATCGTGAGCCTCCCAGTTCATCACACTGCTATTTTCTTTGGAGTACTAGCACTCCGCTATGATCTTTGCCTTCCACCTCTCCTGGCATCACAGAGCAACAGGAAACCACAAGAGTTATAGAATCCAGCCACCAATCCAGTATAACCCTTCATGTGTTTGTTTGAAAACAGCGTCCATGGCTTGTCTCCACACCCCTAGGCTGAGTTTCTCCAGTCCAGTGACCCTAAGGCCTTTGCCTTCCCTTTGCCATTCTGGCCGTTCTTGGAATGCGCTCCAGTTTGCAGAAGGCTTTGTTCTCTCTCCAGGTAGCCCAGGTTTATAGGCCTGATTCTTCAGGTCTGTTGGGAAGGTAGAGGCCTGGCATCTGGCTCTGGAGAAGTTCGAGGTCCTCCTGTCCAGGCTGGGCCTCTCCACAGCTCTCCCGACACTTGTTTCCCCTAGACCTGTCCCGGAACCGGTTCCCCGAGGTGCCAGAGGCGGCGTGCCAGCTGGTGTCCCTGGAGGGCCTGAGCCTCTACCACAATTGCCTGAGATGCCTGAACCCAGCTTTGGGGAATCTCACAGCCCTCACCTACCTCAACCTCAGGTGAGGAGGCAGGGCCGGACAGGGTGCAGCTTATCCTTCTCAGCCCCAAGCACCAGTGTACGTGCCCCGGGTGACCCTCCTGGTGACCTTTAGAGGAGGGCCACACTGGGATGCTCTGCCTGGGGAGCGAACCCACTGCCTTTCTTCCTTCCGCAGCCGAAACCAGCTGTCATCGCTGCCGTCCTACATCTGCCAGCTGCCCCTGCGGGTCCTCATTGTCAGCAACAACAAACTGGGAGCCCTGCCTCCCAACATCAGCACCTTGGGAAGCCTTCGGCAGCTTGTGAGAACGGGGAGCAGGGCGAGAAGAGGGACTGTAGAGCCAGGCACCAGGGACCTTTTCGGGGGGAGAAGTTAAGGAAAGGCAGGATGCGCCCTAGGGGTGAGGCCCAGACTAAAGGAGGTGACCAGAGACAGGAGACAGCTCCTGGTCTTGTGGCTTCTTCCTAGTTTTTTCCTCATTCCAGGATGTGAGCAGCAATGAGTTGCAGTCCCTCCCCACAGAGCTGTGCAGCCTCCCTTCCTTGCGGGATCTCAATGTTCGGAGGAACCAGCTCAGCACCCTGCCTGATGGTAAGGAAAATGAAGAATCGGAGGTGGGGGGTGGAGAAAGAGAGAGAGACAGACAGATGTTAGAGAAAAGTTAGAGAAAGGGAATCTTCCACAGAAAAATAATGCTTAGTTGACCAGGGTTTTGCATTGTATCAAACAAACTAAATTATGTTATTTGTTCTTGACCAGCATCCCTCTGAAACTGGCAAGACATGGGTTATTTGCTCTATTTTACAAATGTGGGAAAAGATGCAGCAAGGGGAGTAGGTGAGTGCGTCGGTACCTGTAGAATCTCAAGGTCAGAGGGCCTTTAAGGTTATCCTGTGCCACCACTCACCCCAGCGGGAGTTCTCACACCTGAGTCAGATGATGCCCTGCACCTCCTCCCCAGAGAGTCTGAATCAGCGGGGCACATGCTGGGGCCCAAGCAGCTCCATTTTAATGAGCTAATTGTGATGCACCCCAGCATTTGATAGCTTCTGCTCCAGAGCAGCCACACCTTCTTTTATTCAGCCAGCATTGTTTTGTATACGTGTTCCCTGTGCTTTAGGTGGGGACCAGGTAAATGTGAGTGATGTCACTCAGATCTGGGGCCATCTCTTAAAATGTAATGGCTTAATTAAATCTTAATTTAATGGGAGAGCAGCAGGAGGAAGTTCTAGGACAGGATACGTAGAGAGCCACAGGAGCTACACAGGGAGGCACTGGCTCTGCTGGGGAACTTGAGGAAGGCTTTGCTCCAGAGGTGCAGTAGGAGTTGACCATTGAAGGACAGTTCTCCACCCTCTGCAGCCTTGGCAGAGGGAACCCCATGTGCAAAGCATGTGGGTGGGAGTAAACCTGGCCCAGCATGGATGCGGTTAGAAAGTGCTCGGCAGAAAGGACCTGTGCCATGCTAACCCTGGTTTTGAAGAACAAGAGACAGGAGTCAGGTGGTCATCCATTTCCTCTGGGCTTCCCCTTACTGCTGTGCTGGCCCTCTTCTAAGTCAGTAGGGGTTCAAATAAGCTCTCTCTGGGCCATAAAAGAGACCCCAGCAAAATGTCCTGGGGACACAGAGGAAGGAGCAATGAATTCCAACTTAATGTTGGAAAGATTGCATGGAGAAGGTGATGAGCTGAACCTTGAAAGATGTGTGGACAGAACAGTGGCATTCTCCTAGTTGAGCAAAACAGTGGAAAGGCCCAGAAGTCAAGGGGCTGGAGGGTTATCTGGTGTGGTATGAGGATGGGCAGTGAGATGGGAAACATGGGCTGAACCAGATCAGACAAAGGTACCCCTCCCTACCTGTGGGCAAGCACAGTCTCACCCAGGGGGCAGGGCTTGGCTAGTGAAGTGCAGGTGGGATTGCAGCCCCTCCTGCCCGGGTACCTTTGTGTGGGGTACAGCTCACTTACCCTCAGCAACCCCAGCTGCAAGTCATGGAAAGTTTTTGAGCAACACGGTATCAACATTGGTTTGATTTGGGGCTTGTGATGGTCACTTGAGAAAGGAGTGGTTGGAGTGGGGAGTGGGCAGGGAGGAGAAATGGAGGAAGCACCTGGGATGGGCATGAGCTGTAGTTGGTGGGGGAGGGAAGCATGAAGGTGGGCCATATTTGAGCAGGAAGAGGAACAGGGAGACTGTTCTTAGATAGTGCCCTCAGCCAGCCAGGCCACAGCAGAGAGTAGAGGAAGTGAGCCCTTGGGCCTACTCCTGACTCTATCTTCACCCACCCTCAGAGCTGGGGGACCTTCCTCTTGTCCGCCTGGATTTTTCCTGTAACCGCATCTCCCGCATCCCGGTCTCCTTCTGCCGCCTCAGGCACCTGCAGGTCATTCTTCTGGACAGCAACCCCCTGCAAAGCCCGCCTGCCCAGGTAAGAGGTGGGCCTGGGGCGGACATTGGAGACAGGGTTGAGATTGGGCGGGAGTGTGGGTGGGTCCCTTTGGTAGCCAAGTAGGATCTGGAATGCCCCCTGCTTTTCCCTAACTCCTTTTGTGCTCATCTTCACACTCAGATCTGCCTGAAGGGGAAACTTCACATCTTCAAGTACTTGTCAACAGAGGCTGGGCGGCGTGGGGGCGCTGCACTGGGGGACCTGGCCCCTTCCCGCCCCCCGAGTTTCAGCCCCTGGTAAATAAGGGTGGGGAAGGAAGCCTGGATCCCTAATACCCCTTCCTGGCACCAGTGTCCCCATGGTTTCCAGAGGGAGGATGGGCAGGGGGCTGCTGCCCAGTATAGGACTGACCAGCTCTTCCTGGCTGGCCCCAGCCCAGCTGAGGACTTATTTCCGGGACGTCGGTACGATGGCGGGCTGGACTCAGGCTTCCACAGTGTTGACAGTGGCAGCAAGAGATGGTCTGGAAATGAGGTAAGTGCCTCCTTTCCAAGGGACATTGGTGATCTCAGTCCTGGAGGAGAACCTCTGAGCCAGGACCCTCTGCTTTTTACCTCTAAATCTCAGAGTGACAGATGGCGGCTGGAGCTGTCTTCTTCCTTCCCTTGCCCAAGTATCCTGGGGAATGGCTGGCTTAGCAGCGGACCCCAAGGCCTTAACCCATGAGTCCCCAGCTGTCTTCCATCTCTGCATTTCTGCATTTACAGTCAACTGATGACTTTTCGGAGTTGTCGTTCCGGATATCGGAGCTGGCCCGGGAGCCTCGGGGGCCCAGGGAGCGGAAGGAGGATGGCTGTGGTGAGTGGTGGTGTCAGGGGCCCTGGGACTGAGGGGAATGGACAAGCCTGAAGGCCCCCATCTGCTTGCTGACGTGTCCTGCCTCTCCAGCTGATGGAGACCCTGAGCAGATTGACTTCATTGACAGCCACGTGCCTGGGGAGGATGAAGAGCGAGGTGCTGCCAAGGTGAGGGGCTAGCCCTTGTCCACTGTCCATCTGCTGTGAGAGGAGAGCTGGAGGGAGGGGCCAGTGCAGGCTTGGAGGTCAGGTCTCCCTCAGTTCCTCCTTCTGCTGTTCTTTCTTCAGGAGCAGCAGCCACCAGAATTAAGCCCTGTAGCAGGGGAAAAGGAGAGGGCACCAAGCAGCAGGTACCAGAGCCACTTGAGCTGGCACCTCCTTTCTTTGCTCAGTCTCCTTGCACCGTCTCTCTTCCCTGACCTCTACCCTTCTCATCCCGCCTTTGCCCCTTCAGGCGGGAGGAACTGTCTGGAGAGGAACGGCGCCGCCCGGACACTCTGCAGCTGTGGCAGGAGCGTGAGCGGAGGCAGCAGCAGCAGCAACAGAGTGGAGTGTGTGGGGCCCCCAAGAAGGACAGGTGTGGGCACAGGAGCTACTGGCAGGTGGTGGGCCATGGAAATGAGCCCTCCTGAGCTACTCTGCCCCTTAGGGTTGGCAGCCCCCTGCCTAACACTGCTGACCCCACATCTCTTCCTTCACTTTCTAGTTTTCTGAAGCTGGGGGTCAGGGCTCCTGGTGGAGGTGCTACAGCCTTGTCCACTCAGGCCACTTACAAGTATGTGTCCTCCCAGACTGCACCTCCCTGAGCCCTCTCCTTGCACTCCTTCCCCATGACCATCCCTTCTAATTCCCATTCTGTCTCCTCAGCGGCATGCCCAAGTCCAGTGTCACCCAACTGGGAGCTTCAGGGGGACAGGGAGCTCCTGTCTCAGCCCCCACCTCTCAGGAGTCCCCTCCTATAGGTGGACCAGGTGTGACAGGGGCTTTGGGAAGAGGATGGGGGCTTGTGTACGTGAGGGGTAGCCTGAGGGAGGAGTGGGACACCGAGGGGATGTCTCTCACCTGCCCCGTCCCCTGCCTCTGTTCCCCAGTGACAGCACCTGCTCCTCGGCCGCTCGGCTCCATCCAGAGACCAAATAGCTTCCTCTTCCGTTCTTCCTCTCAGAGTGGCTCAGGTGGGTCTCCCCTCCCCAGAACTAACCCGGTGCTAATGCAGCACTAACCCCCAGGCTGCAGTCACCTGCTGGCCTGGGAGTTCTCTGCTCAATTGTCTCTTTGTGTTGAAAATCCCACAAACACAGAGACAGGAGATGTGTGTGCCAGACACTGTAATCCAGCTACAAAGTCTACAGTGGTAGTGGAGACAGCCCCACACCCTCCTTTTCCAGGTCCTTCCTCACCAGACTCTGTCTTGAGACCTCGGCGATCCCCCCAGCTTCTGGACGAGAAGGAGCTGATGGCTCAACTGCGCCAGGTCAGAGAGGTGGGGTCTGCATGAGTGGGGCCTGGGCTCAGCATGACACCTCCTGGTTTCCTGGCCTCCCTCAGTGTCCTCTTTGTCCACCCTGGTGCTTTGGCTGAGGACGGGAGATGCAGGCTGGCACTCCCTGCTGACTCTGACGTTCTCATCCCCCATCCTCCTCCTTTCCCTGCCTTTCAGGTCCTTGAGTCGCGGCTGCAGCGGCCCCTGCCCGAGGACCTGGCAGAAGCTCTGGCCAACGGCGTCATCCTCTGTCAGCTGGCCAACCAGCTGAGGCCCCGCTCTGTGCCCTTCATTCATGTGCCCTCACCTGCTGTGGTTAGTGGGGGCCCAGGGTGGGAAGAAGGGAAGGGGACAGGGGACTCCTGTGGCCCCTCCCTTAATCTCTTATCTTTTTTCCTTTCTCACACATCCCCAGCCAAAACTCAGTACCCTCAAGTCTCGGAAGAATGTGGAGAGTTTCTTAGAAGCCTGTCGAAAAATGGGGGTGCCTGAGGTATGGAGGGTTGATCTCAGAATCCTGGGGCTGGTCTACTATAGAGTGGTAGCATTCTGGGCTTAGCTGAACCCTTTGCATGGATGGCAGGGTTCCTTTCACAGGGAGTATGTGGTCCCCAGAAGGAAGTCCCTGTCCTGCATGTCTCCCTTCCCTGCATGCCTCTTCCCTGCACTCTGCATGTTGGCACGGCTCTGGCCCTGGCATGTGAGGGCAGGGGGTGGAAAGAATTGTCTTGCTGCTGCTGATGACGTCTGCCCTTTGTCCTTGTCCATCTGTCCTACTCTCCCTTCCCAGGCTGACCTGTGCTCGCCCTCGGATCTCCTCCAGGGCACCGCCCAGGGGCTGTGGACCACCCTGGAGGCCGTGAAGCGGGTGGGGGGCAGGGCCCCCCCACCGCTCTGGCCCCCCTCTGGTCTGGGCGGCTTCATCCTCTTCTACGTGGTCCTCATGCTGCTGCTCTATGTCGTCTACACTCAACTCCTGGGTTCCTAGGACCTGAAGTCACCCCTTCCCCCACCACCTTGCCCTATTTCTATTTATAAGACTCCTGTGCAACCCCCATGCCCACCAGTGGTGCCTTCAGCCCCTACCAAAGACACTAGTGAACCCTCCTCCCCTCACAAACACTGACCTCAGAGGCCCCACTCTGGTACCCCCAGATCCTGGGCACCCAGCCTCTGGCCCCTCCCATCTCAGTGCTGATGGTGCCTTCATGCCTTCTCCCACCCAGCCCTGCCCTCTGCTCCCCCAGAGGGGGTGGATCTTAACCTTCCTGTTTTCACTCTCTCTCCACCCCCTACTTCCCACCCCCGATATTGGGGGCTAAATTATCTATATTTTGTAGAGAGAACTCTATATTTGTAGGAGATGCAAGGCCCAGTCTGGGTCCCCATCTCATGTATAAATTGTACAGACTGTGGCTGCCTGTGTGTGTGTGTGTTTGCGTCTGCTCCTACTGTGGCCAGGCCCAGTCCTGGCAGTACCCGTTGGGCTCTATGTGCCAGCCTGCCTACTCCAGCGTTTTCCTCTGGAAATGACAGGTCTTTCCTCCCCTATGAGCCTTGGCCCCTGTGTCATCTCCCTTCTGATATCTGCTGGCAGCTTCTTTGCATCTCATTTGTCCCAAACCATGTCCAGGGTGCCCCTGACCTCACCTCCTACATTTTTAAGGGCCATCCTGTCAGCTTCCTTTGACCAGGCTCCTTTAGGGTGTCTCCCCCTGCCCTCTGCCAAGGGCTGGGAAGCCCAGAGGAAAAGATACACGGGGATTTCATCTGGGCCCCTCCCCCCAGGAGTCCCTGTGCCAGCCCCACCACATCCTGGAAGAGGAGGGGGCCCCAGGAAGGGGCCTCCCCTACATCGCTGCTGTGGTCCACGCACTGCTGGAGCAGTCTTAGGGGTTGAGGTAGGGGCACAGGGCCGCGACCGGCCTGGGATCCCGGAACAGAAGACAGCCGCGCCTGGGCTCTGCTCTAGCGAGGACTGGTGAGGGCGCCTCGCCGGGCCCTGTTCCTCGGGCACCCCGTTGGGCTGGAAGCCGGCCTGCCCGGCCAGGCGCCTGGGTTCCTCTGAGTGTGACTGAGGGTCTGGGATGGAAGATGGGGCATCGGATGTTGTGTCAAGTGCAATAAAGAAGCTGGAAGGTCTCTAAGTTGCCGCTAGTCTCTGTGTCTCGGCGAAGGAAAGTGGTGAAAGCAATGCATTGTGGGAAAGGGTTCTAAAGTGACCCGTGCTCAGCGCTCCCTGGGAAGCAGGCCGGGCTGCGCAACCCCCGCCCCCGCCAACAGGGGTCGCCCCGGGACCCAGCGGGAGCGCGTGCCACGTGGCCGGAAACGCACTGCGTGTCGGCGTCGCTGCGAGGCCGGGTGAGGTGGGTGCGGTGGGTGCGGTGGGCGGGCAGCCTGGACTCACCCGGACAGACAGGGTGGTGCCCACCACGGAGGGAGGCTGGGACCGAGTGGGCGCCACGGAGGGGCGAGGCAGACGGGTGGGAGGCCGGGCAGCGAGGGGCCGGGCACAGAGGTGCGGGCCTGCCCTTCCCTCCCCCAGACGCGGCATGTTGCCCTGGCCCTTTCCACGGTGGGACGCCGGCGCGGAGCAGGCGCCGGAGGGACAGGGCCCCGCACCGTTCGGTGACCCCGGCAAGGTGTGGAACTCTGGAGGAAAAGCCCTGGGGGAGCCAGGTGCACCCCCACAGGACAGGTGAGGGGCGCGGCCCGCTGGAGGCACTTGGGGGAAGTCCGCGTGGGCTGGAGGGTCCCGCGGGTGCAGACACTCATGGTCCGTGCGAACATATGTTCGGCCTCCCGCACCAGGCACCTGTGGCCTGGCCGTGGAGTGTTCAGACTCGGAGGGGAAGGCGGGGAAGCTCTGACTGGGGCGTCTCAGTGCCTTCCCACCTCCAGCCCTCAGTTCCGGGCCCCAAGGCCTCCCTGGACCCGGAGAGGACAGCGGCGGGCCCCGCCCCGCGCAGGCCTGGTAGCCCAGCAGCACCCGGGAACCCCAGGTAGGTCCTGGGCCTTACCCCTCTACTCCTCAGTACCCCTTTACCCGCTCCTGAGCCTGTTTTAATCTCACGTTACCCCTCCCCCCCAGTTCCCCTTTTTCCCCAGATGGCCTGGGGGGTGGCCCCTTCGAGAATGACCCTGCTGGCACCATGGGACCCCAACTATGAGGCTAAAGCTGGTTCGCAGCTGGTGTGGGTGAGTAGGGGGTGCCTATGGCTCTGGGCTCGGGGTGGGGCAGGGATACTCCAGTGATCTTTCCTGACCCTCCACAGGGACCCAGCTGTGCTTCCGGTGCCTCTTTCTCAAGCCGGACTTTGTGTCACCCCTCCTTCTGGCCGCTGTACGAGGCAGCCTCAGGCAGGGCCCGCAGACCCCTGACTTCTGCAGCAGTACATCAGAGTGGCGAGCAGGCACCCAGGGATGCAGGTAACACCCCTTGGTCCCCTCAGACTCAGGACTAATGCTTCGTGAGCTCCTTAGGGAACCCGGGCAGAGGTCCGTGGGATGGGAAACCCAGCCTGTCCCCCTGACAGCTTTTCTCCCTAGGGTTCCCGGTGATGTGCTGTGAAGATGTCTTTCTTTCAGACCCTCTGCTGCCCCCTGGGCAGCGTGTTCCCTTGAACCTGCCTGAAGCCCCTCAGCAGGTGGGTACTTTCCTGCCCTGGCCTTATCGCAGCCTCCCTGCAGGGCTTGGGAGGAGACACTTCCCTCTCTTCTCTCCGCAGGTGATGGGCTCTCTGAAGCTGCTGCTCCCACCCCCTATCATGTCCCCCCAGGTCTGCCCCACCCCGTCCCCTGGCTGCTGCACCGCCTGGCTCAGTGGGCCTGAGCTGATCGCCCTCACTGGCCTCCTGCAGATGAGCCAGGGGGAGCCAAGACCTAGCTCCACGGGTTCCTTGGCAGCTCCCACCCCCCCTTCTGGTCCCCTAGACCCTGTTTCTGATCACGCAGGCCCCAGTGGTTCTCACGGCACTGACCCATCTCTCCCACAGACCCCAGAAACCAATTGTCCATAGCACCTCTGGGGGCATCATGGGCCCTCTACTCTCTCAGGCGGTTCTGTTGACAATAAATGTGTTGGTTTGCAAACAGGCTCCCTGTGGTAAGTAGCAGAATGGGGCATTCGGGCAGGGATAGGGGTCTCTTCCTCCATGGCAGCTTTGGCTGTCCTCCCCTAAAATTCTTGTTACTCATTGGCTACCCCCTACAGTGGGGTGAGGGAACACATGGGCCTAAGACCTTTTCAGGCTGACCAAGAAAGGCACCTTTAATGAGGGGCCCCACAGTACAGTTCCCCAGGCTGAGTATATAAGAAACAAGGATTCCATCAGCTCTGCCAGGCCCAGGAAAGGGAGGATTGTGTAAGCATGTGGCTGACATTGGGAGAGGCAATCTAGGGAGTAAGGGGGTGGCACATCACTTTTGGGGGACACCAAAGGAAAGATACCTGGTGCTTTCATCCTTCTTGCGCTGAGGTCCCAGAAGTGCAGCCTTGGAGCTGAGGGTTAGTTCTTTGGTTTGTTGGAGACACAGGCAGGCACTGCAGGTGTGTGTGTGCGGGGGACAGGGAAAGTCCTCGTGGGAGTCCTCATCAGAGGAAGGGTGGCAGCCACGGTTCCCCTGAGACGCTGAACCAGGGGTGGGCAAACTTTTTGACTCTAGGGCCACAATGGGTTCTTAAACTGGACCGGAGGGCCGGAACAAAAGCATGGATGGAGTGTTTGTGTGAACTAATATAAATTCAAAGTAAACATCATTACATAAAAGGGTACGGTCTTTTTTTTTTTAGTTTTATTCATTTCAAACGGGCGGGATCCGGCCAGCGGGCCGTAGTTTGCCCACGGCTGCTCTGAACTGATGCTGCATAACTTTGCAGGGAAACAGAGGATCAGAGCTTTGGCTGAGAAAGCCCAGAAATTTGTAGGATTTTTTTGGAGGGAGGATGGTGATCTAGAATTTTCTCCCTTAAAAGAATCCAACTTCTTGGGGAACTTCCTCCTGAAGGCTTCCCACTGCTGGAAGGGGCAGAGTGGGCAGCGGGCCCGAAGGGGCAGCTCAGCGCCTCTGTAGGTCACCCATCCTAGGGGGTGCCTGTGCCTTAGAACCCCTCAGTTGTGGGAACACATGGGAATACATTCTAACTTTGCCATTTTCTCTCCCTCATCTCACTTTCCATCTGTCAGATAGACCTGGCAGACTCTCACCCTTGCCTCCAGAGTTGGTTCTGGGCCTTGATTTGGGGTAGCTGTGGGGGCAGTGTGTGATAGTCTTGGGGGATTGCCTCGTGCTTCCAGAGGAGGGACCAGGTCCAGGTCAACTAGCTGAGGTGGCTGGCTAAGGGGGTCCAGTATGACAGTGTCCATTTCTAAGTGGTCTGGGGCCATGTACTCAGTGCACACCTACCCCTGGGCTATTTGGACTGGGCTGATACCCTGCTGCTCTCTAGCTCTCCCCAATGCTGGGATGGGGGCCTTGGAGCCTGTGCCCTGGCCCCCTGGCCCTGGCTTGTAGGAAAAGGGGCAGGGAGCTTGGGGAAGAGGACCCTGTGGAAAACAGCTCATGGGCACTTAACTCAGTGCCCTCCCAATCCTAGAGCAACTGGTAGGGAGCAGCATTGGCAGCAGAAGGAAGGTGAGGGGGGAGGTGCTATCATAAAGTAGCCACCCCCGCCCCTTATGGGCTCCCACTGACTCATAGTCACTCCCAGCTCCCTTGGGTATGTGGCTCCCTCCCCTCTCTAACCCTCCGGGTATCGGGTATCGGGTATGAGGCTGATGCCCCAGCATCCCAGGGTCTGGAGGGTTGCTTGCTTGCTCCTCTCACCCAGGCACCCGCTACAGCCCAGGCCCCTTGATTGGGCCCAGGTGACTCGGATTTCATGAGGTTGGGGGACAGTGTCTGGAGGCGTTTATCAGAGGATCCCTTGGCAGTGGCTCAGTCCTACCACCGGCACCAACATCCCTAAGTTGCTTCATGGCGGCCAGGACAGTCTCATGAATGCTTCGGGCGCCATGACATCTATTGTTTGTAGCCACAGCGCCCACGTGGGCACCCGAGTGGCTGAGTTTCAGGAAGGAGGAGTCTGCATGGCCACAGCAGCACACACTGAGCAGGGACAGGAGCAGGGACCCCAGATAATGATGCCAGGGCGTCCTTGGAACCTCTGCCCTTGGGCTTCTGCAGCAGGCTCAGTACCCCCAAACCCAGGCACAGGCGGTAGACACTTGCCCAGGCCTCGTGTCCACCTCAGCCCCTTGGGCCAGTGTCACAGGCCAGACACCCTGAAATGGAGTGAAGATTCAGGTCCTGGGGTCCTCATGGGAACTGAGACCTTGGAAGGACAATTGGATGATCACAGGAGGGGGAGGGGAAGAAGGGAGGGGAGGAGTGTGTTGGAGTCACTGTGCTCTGAGAACTGATAAAGTGTAGACGCTTAATGTTTGAACTTGATTTCGGTGACCTAGAGCAGGGAGAGGCTCTGGATAGACCAAATCCATGACTATCCGACCCTGGCCCCCATATTCTCTCCGCCCACCCCGAACTTGGGCCTCACTGCGGTGGCTGCAGGCACCTCGAGGGAGGTGCCCTATCACACCTGCTGCTCCGCCTCGCTGGTCCCCGCCACGCCCAGGCTGCGGTCACATATGCGGAGGATAATCAGGCGGCCCTGGTGCGCGTCCACGCGCTGGCTGCTGGTGCACGCACCCGCCAGGCTCACGCTGAGTTTGGGCGGTGCTCCACCAGCAAACGTCTCGTTCTGGTAACACTCGAGGCTTGGCGGCTCTGCACGGGGCAGGGAACACAGCGGTGCTGGGACTTCTGCTTCCGCAAGTGGCTGCGACGCCGCCGTGGACTCAGGTGCACGGCGACCGACTTGGGCTCTGGTGTCCCCGTGGGGTGACCGCCTCCGAGATTCCTGCCGGCCACAGGCAGTAAAGTGGCCGGCGGAGGGGGTGAGACGGCTGAGGAAAGGCCGGAGTGGGTAGAGGTGGCTGCTACCCGTCTTGACGCCTAGCGTCTCTCTCCAGCTCCCCACTTGAAGCTTATGGCAGGGGTTCTGCAGTGGCTCCTCGCTGCCTGCAGCGTGTGCCGGGTTACTGCCCAATGACTAGGACACCCTGGTCTCCGGAGATCGATCCTCCCCGCGCCGCCTCTCCTCCCCCTCCCTCCACCAACAGCTCATCACTCCCCACCCTCGCGCGTCCCGGGAGCTGGACGCCAGCCCAGTGGTGGAAGTGGAGTTCCAGTCGGGACAGCCTCCACCCCACCCGCTCGGACTGGGCTCTGGCAGGCGTAGGGAGCGTGGGGGCATCTCCATTGATTTGCGCTGACTGCTGAGAAAGCGACCAGGTGAGGCGAATGTGAATGCGGCATGGAACTGTGTCAGCAGTGACTGTGCTGGCTGCGCGATCCGCAGTCCTGACTCACCTGCAGCTGAGCCCCGCCACCCTTACAGCAGCACCCTCTTCTGGTTCTAGCCGTCCAACATCCTTCCCCTCAGGACTGGTTTTGTACGCTTCCTTCCCAGGTAATTCTAGGAACCAGACCACCTAGCACTGGGTTGTGCTGACTTTCAAGGAGCTGGAGGTTCTCTGTGGATTTGGGGTGATAGGAAGTGTCTTGGGATAAGTAAACTTGTGGATTGGCCCCTACCCACCAGAATTCAGGTCGAGACCATGGAAGGAGGTTCCATGGAGGAAAAGGCCGTCTCAGGGGCATTTCCGTCATGCTGCCCCATCACCTCAGCCCCTTCTCCCCACCGCAGTCCAAAAATGCCACCACGGGCCAGCTGAAATCTCTGATCACAGTACAGAGTCTCTGGTGGGGGTATCCTTTGCCCTTTGTTTCCTGAGAGGTTTGAGATGGGGTTGGAATTCAGACATTTAATTTTTTAATTGATTTTAGAGAGAGGGAGAAAAACATCGATTTGTTGTTCCACTTATTCATGCATTCATTGGTTGATTCTTATATGTACCCTGATTGGGGATCAAACCCGCAACCTTGGAGTATCAGAGGATGCTCTAACCAACTGAGCTACCAGGCCAGCACTGGAATTCAAACATTTTTACAACTCACTTCTCATCTTCCATGGACCAACTATCTTAGGGAAAGATGGCACTGGTCAGTGTACACTCTACAGGACAAACCAGCAGTTGACACCAATGGGGGCCTTAGAAGACCTCATGATATCACTCTCATGGAAAGTAAGATACCTAAAGCGAGGAGCTGAGGGGAGGGGAGGGGAAGAGGGCAAGTGTAGCCTCCATTAAAGATGGTGTTTGGGGAGGAGCACAGTCAGGAAAAGATGTAACAAGAGTACTGAGCAAGGGAACCTGATTCTTTTTCTGACTAGTCCAAGGGCCAGGACAGCCTGAGCAGGGAGAGTAGCGCTTTTCCATTTCCCTGGCCTGGAAAGAGGGACTGGAGTACTGGAGGAGCCAAAGGTGCAGGACGCATGGAAGCTAGCTGGTACCTTTAAACACCTTTTAAGGGTGGTACTGGGAGTGGGATATGGGAGCCAAGCAGCATCCTGAGGGTGGGCATCCAGCCAGCAGGCAGGTGGTGCCCAGGCCCACTTCCAAGTGCCCCTCTCCCCTCAGCAAAGCCCCATCAGTACGCAGGAGAGGTGCTGGCAGCTCAGGTTGTGCACTGGGGACAGGGAGAGGCAGGTATGTGGGTCTGTAAGTCGCCACCAAAACAGTATGTTCAAGGCCATAGTCCCTAGTTTGGCCTTCATCTATGTACCAGATGCCAATGTGCAAAGTGGCAGGGACAAAAAAGCCATCTGCAGGCCCCTCCCTTTCCCAGTCTGGGTGCTGCTAAAGAGGAGGGCACCATTGGGCCTACCCGCTGTGCCCCTGGCCTGGAGCCTTTTCCCACAGGTTTGACTTGAAACTACCCACAGGAGAGTCTCGTCATACCTACTCCTTTCCACTCCCCATCAACCAAGCCACCTTGCAACACCCCGGTCCTGGGAAATCACAGCTGCTGTCAGAGAGCAGCTCTAGATCACCTTAAATGGTGGGTAAAGATAAAGCAGGAAGCAGCAGGGATCTCAGTGCCTGGGTTCTGGGCAAGTAGTGGTGGTAGATGGGTTGGTTATCAATGCCAGGTGATTTAGCCTGCTGGGTACAGAAAGAGCCTGGAGTCAAATTGGCCTAATCAGTTGCCCTAGCAACACTGCCCTTGTCCTTACCCAGACAAGATTTATTCTAGCCTGTTGCCCTGGTAACTTGAGTTGCTCCCTGGGGACAGGAAATGGCAGAACCTCAGCTCTACTGGGTGAGAACACTTCTCCCATCCACAGGGGTCCACCTGTGCATCCCTCTGCCAGGTGCAGGACAGCCATGGGATGGTGGGATGGGATTTCCACATTCTGAGTCCCTTCAGCCCCACGGTGTGTGTGCACTGGGGTTCAGATTTGCAACTACCAGGCAGGGCCGTGCAGGATTGCCCCAGGGGTTAGGGCAGGACAAACACAGCTCAGTCATTTAGACATTTTCTATCAGGCCAGAGATTTTTCCATTCTTTGCCACTCACCTGGAGAGAGAAAGCCAAGCTGCCAAGAGAGGCAGCTGTAGTCCTAGTCTTGGCTTGTGCCTGGGGAACTCTTGACTTTTCTGCCCTGGGGTCTGAGGCGGACCCAGTATAACTTCTGACTGGTCAACCAGCTCTGGCCAGTGAGCTGGCTGGAGTCCTTACTGGACAGAGTGACTGGGAGGCAGGGAGAAGGTACTGCAGAGAGGTCCTGGGCCCAGGCGCCACGCAGTAAGGAGATCCCTGGGGAACAGCAGGCGTGTGACTGCAACATGCAGTAAGAATCACTGCAGCTCCTGGTTCTTTAAATCTCACCTCCAAACCGCAGTATTTTTGCTTAGGAAAGGAGGGGTGGGGGAGCTGGGGAAAAGTAAGGAAGGCTCCTTTCCCTCCTACACGGCAACAGACACCAGCCTTCCTGCCCTTCCCTGGCTCTAAGCAAAGGGAATGCTAAAGAGACAGGAGGAAGGGCAGAGAGAAGATCAAGGGTGACAGAAAAATACTAAAAGGAAACAGACAGAACATGATAAATCCAGGGGGGAAAGGATGGTGGTCCACCCTGGGAGATCCCACCAGGAGATGGAAGGAGGGGAGGCTGGGAGAATGAAAATAGACACAAGACAGGATGGGTGGGAAGGTTGGGAAGCCATCCTGGCTGGGCAAACGGCAGCAGCTGGAGGTATTTTCAGAAAAATCTTCCAAGTAAATAAAGTGATAACCCAACCCGTTTCTTCTTGCTGTTACACTGTTAAAGGTAACTGGGTAGAAAAACCCATAGAAATCCCAAGAACGAACAGCTAAAGGGCCAAGAGTTCCTGGGCAACCTGGAAAAGGGAGGAGCCTCTTCTGACAGCGAGGCTGAGTGCTGTGCCTGGCCTCCGCCTCCGTCAGGCGAGGTGTTTAACCCAAGCTGTCTGTCTTGTCACCACACAGACAGACACCAAGGCTGTTGCCACACACCCTCAGGGGGAAACAGTCTGGGGAGGGGCTGGAATGCACCTGGGAGTGGTTGACAGCCACCTCTCTCCCGTCCCTAGTAGAGGCAGCCCTTCTCCTGCCTTGCTCCCTCCCATTGCTAACACGCGACTCCGGTTCAGACAGGAGCTGGCTCTGTGGGCAAGGAGTCCTGTCCTGGGCCAACTATCCTTGGCCAACAGCAGGCAGCATCGGAGAAACGCAGGCGACATTAACACCAACCCAGGCAGTCATGTTGAGTGATGTGAGGGCACTCAAGCTGGCCCCAAACAAGACCGAGTGCCATTTGCTTTTTCTTTCAAATGCAGTTCTTTTCCAACATTGCCTATTAACAGCTTTGGTGCAGAGATTTGGGGGCCAGGGAGGTACATGGAAAAAAGAAAGGAAAAAAGTAGCCAATTGCACAAAGCCTTTCCCTGGAAAAGCCCAGGCTCTGGGGTGCTCAGAACATGTGGCTGCCCTCCCCCTACACTCTGGAGCTCTGGCTTTGCTGGTTGAGGCACAGATGGGGATACATCCCATTCCCCATGTACAAGAGCTGTCTGGGAGAGGGAGAATGGCTGCTTGTATCTCTCTCTTTCTCTCTGTGTATATATATAATAGGCTATATTAGAAAATTCTCTCTATATAAATATAAAACACTGGTATCCAAACATGACACCACAACTAACTAAAGTGCTTGACAGGAGCTGGACATGTCTAAGTATGTAGGTAAAACTAGTCATTCTGAGTGTCCAGGATGAGGGAGAGAGCTGGGGAAGCAAAATCCATGGAGAAAAGGGTGTGCTGGCCCAAGCCAGGGCACAAGGGCACTCTGTCCCCCAGCGCCTCTCAGCCTGTCTGGTCACTGTCCCACGTCAACACTGCACCTCAGCCCACCTTGCCGGTACTCTTCCCACTGTGCTTCTGTCCACGAGAACAGTGTTGGAAAGCTGGACATGGGGAAGGCTTCCCCCAGGGCAACCTGGTCAGCCTTTGCCCACAGCTTCCTCTGCCCACGGGGTTGGGGAAAAAGGGAGCACTGTGTATGCTGAGGGCAGGAGAGGAGGGGGGTTACTGTCATTGTAATTAATCATTTGAGAAATAAAACACTATTGCTCCTCTAAGCCAGGCCCTGCCTTCTCTCCTGGGCCTCCTGCCTGGGTGGGGGCTGGAAGGAAGAAGGGAGGAAGCTGCCCTTTTATATGCAAGCTCCAAGCAAAGCATTAGCACCTCCATCTCCAAGACCCCTACCCTGCACGACAAGGCCCACTCTGGTCCCGGACCCACAGAAATGCCACAGGCAAGTGGTCACCAGAGCTGCAGGGAGTAGAAGGGCCCCAGAGAGCAGGGAAGAGACCCCCCCGCTCCCAGGACACAGTGCTACAAGAAAGGGTTGGTGGTGGGAGGTTTGGAGGCAAATGGGCTTGATGAAGATCCAGTCTGGAAAGAAACAACAAAAACAAATTGTTAGATTAAAGAAGAAAAGCTGGAGGCCACAGAAGAAATGCAGTGCAGGCTTCCTTCCTCCCTTAACATGACTGTGCTGAGGAGAGTGGGAACTCGAAGGAGCTAAGAGCCAAGTGGAGGGGGTGGGTGTTGGGGGGAGATGACAGGGCAGAGAAGAACTGAGGCCCATCAACTACCCCCCTCATCCCTGGCTTGGACAAGGCAGAACTTTATGAGGAAGGGGTCTAAGTTCCACCCCACATCACCCTCTTCTAGAAGGATTCTGTCCCCAAGACCCAGAGTGAGAGGCCATGCCCCGCACCATGGACTGGGGCACTCACCATGAAGGGATTGGTGGAGATGCCCCCTGGCTGGCTGAGTGGCCTCTGCTCCAGCTTGGCTGGTCCTAAGTCACTGAAGGAAGATCCTGGGAAGCAAGAGCAAAAACTCAGCAGACATGAGCCCCGGCCCTCATGCCGGTGCTGACCTGCTCTGTCTCCCTCCCCGCAGGGCAGGCACAGCTCTCTCCCAGGTGCGCAGTGAGGGGGGCCTTGCTAAAGACGGGAATAAACGTATGGAGCAGTCAGAGTACACAGGCAGGTCTGGTGCTGCCCTGATTCCTCCCCTATAGTCCCAAATGGAATTAGCTTGCACGTCTGGCTCCCTAGTATACCTGTGGGCGTGTGTAACACGTGTGCATACGCATTTGCACGCGCGCGCGTACACACACACACACACAGTTGCTGGGGGTGGGCAATGGGGGGTGAGGAAGGAGGGTGAGGTCTGAATCCTTTACCGTTCTGGTGCGGAGGCATCGAGGTCTGCAGGGAGAACATCGGTGGTGGGAAGGTGGTGGCAAAGGCCCCGGTGGGTGGCACTGTCTGGGAGAAGCCAGGTCCAGCACTGCTCATCCCAAAGCCAGGTCCTGTGGAGGGAGGGACATGAGGCTCAGGTGAAGGTCTGGAACATAGGCTGGAGAACAGTTCTTCCTAAATCCTTCCAAGATGGGAAAATAGAATGGAGTTTTTCCCTAACCAGAGGCACCCAGCAGAAGTACCCTGAATGAGCCAGAGAACTCTTCAGCTTCCATGCAAGATATCAAACCCGCCTGCGTCCTGCCCACATGGCTTGTGGCACGGAGAACATGAACACTACACAGAACTGGGGGCAGCTGTAGGCTACCTATTAAACTGCATAAATAAAGAGCTAATGATCAGCCCTTTCTGTGCCTGTTATCTCATTTCTAAAACGGAGCAGTACCTATCTCCTGGGGCCACTGTGAAAATGAAATAACAGATGTAAAGCACTGAGCACTGGGCCTGCCACATGCCACACCACTGGAAGCTGTTGTTATTATTCTCTCTTCGTGCCTCAAGGTTTTTGAGAACAAAAAGGGATGGTAGTGCATGAAGAAAGAAAGCAGAGGCTGAGGAGGGGCAGGGTGAGAGGAGACCATACCACTCTGGCTGATGAGGGCAGGGAATAGGGTCATGATTTCAGGTGGCTCACCTTCGGATACAGAGGGTTGGAGAAAGAGGAATCACTGCCATTATCAGTCAACACTAAAACAACCTTAGAACTGATGCAGGTAAACAGCAGTCTATGTCTTTAATTCTGAAATTCTGATTCTGTAACCCGGGTGCTTCTACTTTTTGCCCACTAAAATGGGTCTGGCCTGGGCTGGGGCAGGGTGGTCAGGGGGACTAGTTTGGGAAACCACAACTGCCAGCTGAGGCTGCCTGCTGCTCCTAACAGTGTGCGAGGAGGGGTGAGGGGAGAGAAATTGGTGCTGTGAGATACAGGGACAGGGGACAGTCTGGAAGGCTTACCTGTGGCCAAGCCATTGGGCTGGAATGGGTTTGTGGAAGGCAGCTGAGGGTGAGCGGCAGGTGCTGTGAAAGGGTTGGTGAAGGCTGCTCAGGGTGGAATGGGGTAGAGATGAGAAAAAAAGATGGTTATTTTTCCCCCCCCATTTGCTTAATATTGTGATAACTGAGCATTCCCCTAACTCTTCTCTCCATTCCACCCACCCCTGTCCAGAGTTCCCAATTCCCTCTAGGACTTGGATCCCCTCCCTGGGTCTTCACAGGCAAGACTCACCTCCAAAGGCAAGCCCTGTGCTGCCACCTCCGCCAGTGGTGGCCGACTGGAGTGTGGGGACCTGGCTGGTCATCCCAAAGATGCTGCAATGCGGGGAGAGAGGTCAGCATGCACAGCTTCCAGGACCAAGGCGATAAGTTGGGCAAGGGACTAGGACAGTGGTTCTTAACCTTCTGGCCCTTTAAGTACAGTTCCTCATGTTGTGACCCAACCATAAAATTATTTTCGTTGCTACTTCTTAACTGTAATGTTGCTACTGTTATGAATCGTAATGTAAATATCTGATATGCAGGATGGTCTTAGGAGACCCCTGTGAAAGGTCGTTCGACCGCCAAAGGGGTCGTGACCCACAGGTTGAGAACCGCTGGACTAGGAGATGGCACACCCAGTACTGCCAGACAGGAGGAGTTGAGTGGGCTGGGAAAAGCAAGGCCAGGGTTTCTTGGCCCACTCTCCTGCCCTAAGGCAAACCCATGTCTGTGCCTACCTGCTAGGGATACCTCCAGCTGATGCCCCAGGTCCCAGGAGGCCGCCCATATCTGTGAGGCTGTTGGGCTGACTGGCAGGTGCAAGAGAGGCGGCACCAAATGGAGTCACCTGGCTGCTCCCTGGTAAGTCATAGGAAATAAAACAGGGAGTGTTGGGCTGGAGACAAGATGGAAAGGGCAGGAGAAGATGGGGTGCAGTGGAGGAGTGGAGTGATCACATGAGAGGCACCACCTGGGTTCTCTGAGCCAGCCCAGTCCTCCCACAATCACCCAGTTCAGGAGGACTTGTCTCCCACTGAGGATTCCAGGCCATGTGATACTAGGCTCTCAATCTTCCTAGTGCTCAAAGCCGCCACCGCTGAGAGAAAAGCAGCTTTCTCCTAGAGCGGGAGGGATGGTGACTTGACTTACACTTTCCATTTTTCCCCTCAAGAGACTGTAATTTACTCAAACCAGCATTTCCACTCATGGATAAATCTTATGAAGGGCAAGTAGAGAGGGTGGGGGAAGAGCTGTGAAAGGTCCAAGGACACTTGGGAGAATCTCATGAGATGGCACTGGAGGTGATGAGCATAAATCTCCAGCCATCAGCACTCCCATCGGAGCCACTTCTTTTTTGGGGAAGCCACCCTGATGCTATGAGCTTAGATTAGGGCTTAGAGACACTGCTCACTGGGCAGAGCCAACTGCAGGGTTCTCCTGCCCTCCCTGGGGTTCACATCTAAAAAGAAAAAGCCGAGGACAAGCCCCATGTGGGAGTTTTACAAAACAGCCCACAGAGTAAGAGTCCTGGAAATCCCGAGCAATCTCGTCTCACAGGACGAGGCCTAAGGCCCTGTCATTTTCTGAAAGCCTCTTTATCTATGTGTCTACATATCATCTGTCAACCATTCTGGGCTGTTGTGAGGGTATAACAAGGCTACAAATGAAAAAAGTTTTATTTTTATGAGTGCTGGAAGACTCATTCCTGAAGGGAAACACACTTTGCATAGTATCTGCAACATGATGGTGCTCAAGAATGAATGAATAGCTCTGGCAGGGTAGCTCAGTTGGTTAGAGCATGGTCCCCCAACACCAAGGTTTCGATTCCCTAAGGCAAACCCATGTTAGGGCACATACAGGAATCAATCAATGAATGTGCAGATGGGTGAAGCAACAACTGGATGTCTCTCTCTCTCAAATAAACAAACAAACAAACAATGACTATTTGAATAGGTAAAGTAAGAAGAACTGGATTCTACTTGTGACTGTACCACTTGCTACCATTGTGATTACAGCAAACTATTTCATTCTCCATTTTTTTCTCACCATCTCACAGGGTAGCTGTAAAGACCCTCTAAGTGTTTTAAAATCTAAAATATAACACAAATGTGAGGTATTATAACATATGATTTAAGAAATGATCTGTAGGGTCAGAGAAGCAAGACAGAGTCTTAAAGGAAACATACAATGGCTGGCTCAGAACAGGAACACAAGCGAAGAAGACCCTCCCTAGACCCTCAGCTCCAGCCTTTTCACATGCTCTGCCTCTGCCTTGAACAAGAGGCCCTACCCATGACCTTGGCCTGCGAACTCCTACTCACCCTTTGGGCTTAACAAAACCATGTCTTTAACCTTTCCTGATGCACTAATGTGAATTCGATCCTGATTTTCCTCAGAGCACCTTGTTCTTTTCCTTCAGAGCACTTGACATATTTATAGTAATAAATAAAAATACTACTAGATCAATTCCATTGCCAGGAATTTTCTTACAGATATAACTTGCACACGCAAACATGACATACAGGGTTAACTGCAGCACTGTTTAACAGCAAAAGACTGAATCATCCTAAATATTCACCAACAGGGGACTGATTAAATAAATTATGATATATACATATGTTGGACTGTTAAAAAATGAGGAAGCTGTTAATGTATGGATAAAAAAAGATCTAATAAGGTTTAAAAAATCAAGGTGCACAACAGAATATATATTATGCCATAAAATCTGTAAAAAAAAAAAAAAAGAGAGAGAGAGAAGCAGGACAGTAAAAAATGAGTAAATGAAGGCCATCTGCTCCTCTTCCCAGCGATATGGCTGTGGAGAGGAGTTGTGACAAGAGACTAGCATGGGTAAGGCTGTGGAAACGTTCTGTAGAATGGGAAACTTTAAGCATATTGTGGGGAAAAGGGAATATGCCAGCACAGGGAAATGAAGTAGAAGTGTTATTCAGATAAAGCTGATGTGAGAAAGCCCTGCAGAAAGTGGGAAACGGTGAGAGGGATCCTTCACAATGGAAGATACTTTTCCTCTCAGAGACAAGAGGAAAAGAAGGGAAAGGAAAAGATAAAGAAAGGATACAAGGAAGGAAATGGCAAAGCCAAGCTGGTTCTCCGATCTGTGTTGCTCCCTGGCTCCTTCAAACCTCATCCTGTTTTGTCAATCAAGTTTTGTTTTTTTCCTGAATGCCCAGAATTGTAATTTAAATCTCCATGCCTTTTCTTTTCTAAAGGTTTAGCTGTATTCCTCCAAAAGCTTGTTTAAGGGTATCTTCACTGTACTAGGCATGAGCTTAACTGATGGTGACCAGGCTCTAACCTGGAGAAGCTGAGAATCTAGCAGGTAAGACAGGTGCCCAGTGCCTGCTACTGCAAGGTTCCAAAGATGGGCTGCTTCTAGGGTGCCAGCACTTAACAGACAGTGCTCTCCTGGCCACTCTTCTTCCCCAACCCCCGGACTTCCTACAGGAACAAGTGCTAGGCTATAAGGCCACTGCACATTCTTGGGCTTCAATCCTCTCCACTCCATAGGCCATGAAGAAGGCTGGAAACCCAGCAGGGTGGTGTTGGACCTTCTGATTTTCCAGCCCCAGGTCCTTCCCTTGCCTGATTGACTCAGGGTACATGGAATTTCTGAGCGAACACAGCTCCCTTAGATCAGACTCTTCAGTCCTGCTCTGGGCCTTCATGTCAGGGAACTCCCCTCAGTGAGGACCAGGTCCTCTGTCCTCCCGGGCTGGGAGAAGGGCTGTGGTTCCATCTGCAAGCAGTGTTGTGTGTCTCCTGGTGGACAGCAGAGGGCAGAACTGGCCCTTACTTGAAGTGAACACCTTAAAAAGAGCACATTCCCAGAAAGGAGGCCACAGCTAGAGTATCTGTGCTTGGGTTTGCTTCTAATATACTTCCAGAGCCTCACTTCTGGAGCAGTTTCAGGGAAAACTGCAGTTTTAGAAACCTCCCCTCTCCATACTCCCTCTTAGAAATATAAAAATACAACAAGGCTTGTCAGAAGAAATACCCACCTCTCACCAACATCTTCCTACTTCATACCCAATAGTTGTGTGTTTTTTTTTAAATTGATTTCAGAGAGGAAGACAGAGAGAGAGAGAGAGAGAGAGAGAGAGAGAGAGAGAGAGAGAGAAACATCAATGATGAGAGAGAATCATCGGTTGGGGGGTTCCTACATGCCCCCTAATGGGGATCGAGCCTGCAACCTGGGCATGTGCCCTTGACCAGAATCGAACCCGGGACTCTTCAGCTCACAGGCCAACGCTCTATCCACTGAACCAAACCAGCTAGGGTCCAATAGTTCTTTTAAAAACATTTTTTTTATTGATTTCAGAGAGAAAGGGAGATGGAGAAAGAGACTGATTCATTAATGATGAGAGAGAATCATTGATTGGCTGCTTCTTGCTCGCCCCCTACTGGGGAATCAAGCCTGGAATGGGACACGTGCCCTGACTGGGAATCAAACCTTGACCTCCTTCCTGGTTCATAGGTTGACACTCAACTACTGAGACACACCAGCTGGGCCCAATAGTTCTTTTATATCACACTCACAGAAGCAACCTCATGATCATGATGTGGTACAAAGTGAATGGAATCTGCCACTTATCAGCTATTCAATTTTGGCCAAGTCACTAATCAAGTTGAGCCAGTTTTCTCTCCTGCAAAATGGGGAAATCTTTCATTCCTCCTGGAGATAATCTGAGGATGCTTCTGGCAATGACAAGAGCCTCATAAATGCTGGTTGGCTCTGGATATGGCTGCAGACTTTGCATTTTGAGATGATCAGACAATGAACAAAAGTTTCATCCCCGTTTCAGCCAGGAATGGTTCCAGGGCTAATGCCTTCTTTTTCTCCTTTAAAATATTTAAAACAATCAACTGTGCTAGGAATGCATTTCTGAACAGACCAATTTATAATAACCTTGTAAAGACTGTTTCCTTTAGAGCTCCAATTCCCAAGAACACTTTCCTCTTGCTAACCTGAATACTCCTGTACTAATTTACATTCTTACCAACAGCTCACAAAAGGGCCCATTTGCCTGGCTGGTGTGGCTCAGTGGTTGAGTGTCGGCCTATGAACCAGGAGGTCATGGTTTGATTCCTGGACAGGGCACAAACTTGACCCCCAACAGGGAATGTGCAGGAGACAGCCGATCAATGATTCTCTCTCATTACTGAAGTTTCTATTCCTCTCTCCCTCTCCTTCCTCTCTCTGAAATCAATTTTTTAAAGAAAGGGCCCATTTCCCCACAAAATATTGGCCATTATCAATCTTTAAAATTTTTGCTAATATAATGTCAAAAATGAATATTTTATCCTAATTTGCATCTGATTAGTTAGGTCAAAGACATTTTCATATTTTTTCTGGGTATTATCTGCTTATATCCTTTGTCCATTATCCTATTCTTTCTTATTTATAGGTGTTTTATAAAACACATTATGGCTATTAGCTTTCTGTCTATCTTCCAGGTTGTAAGTATCTCCTCCCTGTTCCATGCCTTTAAGTTTTATTTAGGACATCTTTTATCATATAGAATGTGACCTGTGTAATCTCTATTTGTTAGTATTTATGGAGATTCTGTTGTCCCCTACAAATTTCCCAAATTGTAAAATGGTTCTATGTTTGCAAATACTATATATATAAATAAAAATTCTATTTATATTTATTAGGTCAAACTTGTTAAAGTGTTACTCAAATGGTTGACTTCCTTCCTTAACTGTCTGTCTACTTTATCTATTAATTTGTGAGAGTCTGTTATAGCCTCCCTCTCTGTTGGTTTATTAAATTTTAATTATCTAATAGTTATTGCTTTATGAATTTCAAGGTTACCCTGTCAGTTAAACGTACTTTTTAAAACTTTTATCAATATAAAAATGTCTCTTCTTGTCCCATTCAAAAGTATGAAAATAAAATAAAAACAAAAGCAAGTGGCCAGTTCAGTGTCACAGTGGGAAGGCTGTGGGCAGAGCAAGAGTCAGGAAGCCTGGGCCCAGAGTCGAGGCCTGCCATTCTGTGGGTTGCACGAATAGGGAAACTATTGAACTGTCTCATCTGGAGAATGGCTAAATTTGAAGAGTTCCTTCCAGACCTAAAAACTCTAGGATCAGAGGACCTGAGGTAAGCTCCTAACTTGGGTGCCTATCGGGTAGGCAGGATAACTTACCAAAGCTGTAACTTCCAGTCAGCATCCCACTGGCTGGCAATGAGGGTTTAGGAGGGAAAGGGCAGGAAGGTGGGAGAAAGAAAAAGAGCGTAAGTCACTGGCTTTCCTCAGACATCTGCTCTTTACAGCACTCCAGCTGCCCTCCCGCATCCAAGGATGTCCAAAGGGAGTCCACTCTGTAGACTCGAGGCCTGGGCACTTAGGGAGAAGCTGAATGCTGCAATGGTTCTCAACCTTCCTAATGCCACGACCCTTTAATACATGAGTTCCTCATGTTGTGGTGACCCCAACCATAAAATTATTTTCATTGCTACTTCATAACTGTAATTTTGCTACTGTTATGAATCGTAATGTAAATGTCTGATATGCAGGATGTATTTTCAGGGGTCGCGACCCACAGGTTGAGAACCGCTGGCAATCTTTAGACTCTCTTTCAATTGTATAACATAAACTACACAACATAGGGTTTACAGGCTTCTGCTCTAAGAGGGATGGGTGAGGACTTCTGGAGACTGCCTTGGACTTTGACCCATCCCTTTGGGCATTTTGCAACACAGACAATGGAGCACTCTAGAGGAAAGGTCATGTCCTTTCTCAATTTTTCTAGGACTCAGGTCTCTCATACTTCCCAGTTAAAAATCTCCTAGTGCACAACCTGCATAGCTCCTGCTGAAATTTTAGCCATTTCCCTTCCATTAAAAAATAGAACAACAACAACAAAAAAGAACAATAACCCTAGCTGGTTTGGCTCAGTGGATAGAGCATTGGCCTTCGGACTGAAGGGCCCTGGGTTCAATTCCGGTCAAGGGCACATGCCTGGGTTTCGGGCTTGATCCCCAGTAGGGGGTGTGCAGGAGGCAGCCGATAAATGATTTTCATCATTGATGTTTCTCTCTCTCTCCCTCTTCCTTCCTCTCTGAATAAAAAATAAATAAAAATAGAACAATAGAGCCCCCTCTTCATCACAAAAATTATCTCATCAGAATCCTCTCAGCCTTTCCTAGAGCTTCTCTTTATATACTTTGCACAATTCTTTAGGCTGGTGCAGATGTGAATGAAAGGTGATGTATGGATGTGAACAGCTGGATGCAGCTGGGAGAAAGGAAACCACCGGTGAGGCCGAGTTTACCTGTGGCTGTTGGCTGGGCCTGAAACGGGGTTTGGCGAGCCAGAGGAATGCTTCCAAATGCAGAAGAGCTGGGGCTACTGCCAAAGGCATCGAAGTTGGCAAAGCCCCCATGGGAAGGTGTCTGGCCTATAGGTTAAGGGAATACAAAAGTTATATAGATAAAATGTATATTAATATACAGTAATATACACTAACTAGAATAATGGAATAATAATAGAGTAATATACACTAATTCTAAAGGCCTTCAAAGGCCACCCGATGGGGCATCTGCCTTTCCACAGGATCCTTTTCAGGGGGAGATGCAGGGGCTTTTGGCAGAGAGCTAGACACAGGTGGGGTAAGGGGATCTCAGAAGCTCTAACTTCACTCCCATCACCTTTTTATCCTTACTCCATGAGGCATTAACATTTTTGTCAGGGTCTAGTTTGAGCAGAATCATGTGGGGAAAATTATTTTCTGGGGGAGAAAGGGGCTTGAAAAGCAAAAAGGGGAACTAGATACCACCTTATTCAACTCTATTATTGGCTATTGCTGATCTTTGGGAAGACGTTAGGGTATATGGAACACGATAATCCCCCTGCTCCCATTTTAATAGAGTGAAAGTAATAAAAAGTCTATTTCCAGTGTTCTAAAAAAACATGCCAGGAGCCCCAACTCCCAAACATAATCCCTGGTACCCCTGTGACCCCAATCCTCCCAGCCTTGAGGCTTCGGAATTACCATCACGTTTGTTCATGTGAAGACAGCTAGGGCCAAGTAAAACCTGGTCCCCCCAGGGAAGTGAATTTTTTGTGTTAAGGGTACATATATTGTAGTAAGGTTCTTAACCCAAGTCCCACTTACCCCCAAAGGCTGGGAATGCAGCAAATGATGGTACTGTCTGGGGAGCAGCAAAGGGGTCTCCACCAATGTCAGCCAGCAGGTCAGTACTGGCTTTCTTGACCGAGGAGTGGGGAGGTGGCTGAGCGCTCCGGGGCTGAGATATCCGAGCCTGAGACTGGCTAACAGACTTGGAGAAGACATTACATATAGCACTTGGAATCCCAGAAATGCCAGCCCCTGCAGGGCTCCCCAGGCGACCCCCAGATACGCAAGTGGAGGGAAAGGAGAGCAAGAAACTGCTCTCAACTGAGAGGATTCCTGGGCAGAAACTGCCTTAGCTTCTCTCATACCTAATTCCTCTGTCTTCTCAGTACACCAGCTCCCAGAACCACACATTTTAGAGCATACTAGTCACGGTAACTCTGAGATATACAGGGATATTGCCCAACAGTGCCCCTGGAGCTGTTACCTCCTCATCTTTCCCAGGTGCTTGAAGCAGAGTCCCGGCCCCTTCTGTGTTTCCTTGGAGGAATGGTCAGGTTTGGAGTTCATACTCTGACTTCCCTAAATACCACTTCCTGTTGGTTCTTTCTTCCAAAAGATATGAGTCGAAGGTGACAGATGCAAGACATAGGTAACAGCAGGGCTGAGAACAACTCACAGCTCCTGAACTGTTGTCTACTAAGTCCAGGAGATTTAGGAAACTGATACTCCTGTCTCCCAAATTCCAAAGTAACCGTGAAGGGCAGATCTGAGAGTTACCTGGCTAGAGGTGGAGGCATCAGCTGAAAGAGACGACACAGGATCCCCCAGAAGTGTACGCAGAGGCTTCCCTTCCGGGATGGAGCCCTGGATAGGGGTGGAGGCACTGCCTTTGGTGTAAGTGGGCCCCTTGACTTGATCTGGGGGGACATACCTTCGAGAAAGAATATTAGGTTGAAAGGAGAGGGGTAAAACCTTGGACCTCGCTCACCTTAGGTCAGGGGTGGGCAAACTTTTTGACTCGAGGGCCACAATGGGTTCTTAAACTGGACCGGAGGGCCGGAACAAAAGCATGGATGGAGTGTTTGTGTGAACTAATATAAATTCAAAGTAAACATCATTACATAAAAGGGTACGGTCTTTTTTTTTTTTTTAGTTTTATTCATTTCAAACGGGCCGGATTCGGCCCGCGGGCCGTAGTTTGCCCACGGCTGCCTTAGGTGCTTGGAAAAACACAGGTTATAGCAGCCAAAATCCTTTTTCATTTTCTCCTAATTTTCTTTTTTGAACTAAAAGGAATTTAGCAACAAAGCAAAGTTCTGCCTATCTTGAGATTCCCCTTTACTGTCAGATGCTCATTTTTTTTCTGCAGGACGTTCAGTTTCCTCTGGCTTATGCCTATTATTCCTTCCTCTTTCTGACGTCAAACCATCTGGGTTTCAAGTATAACATCTGCAATAATGCTGATGAATAGGTGATCCTATTTTCCAGCTTCCTACTCAAGGTCCCTCCTTTTATTTCTGGGTATTTCTTCAGATTCTCAGTCTCATAGTAAAACTTCCTGCCACCTCATCTTCTAAGAGCTCAAAACCTCTCCTGACAGGTCCTGTTACTTTTTATAAAATCCCTCTCACTACAGTGTGTTTGGTCTCTATTCTGGAAGAATCTTCTTTCTTGTGAGGACACCCCCAGGAGGGAATCCAAAGTGCTGCTTTATGTACCACACCAATCTCCTTGCATTCTCTTCTCAACCCTATAGTTACTCCCAACATTCTCATGCCCCAAAATCAAACAATAAGAAGTGACACCTCGGGAAAGAAAAGGTAGGGGAGAATAGAGACGCTGTTTTCCTCTTCCAGAAAACAACAAACATACAAATCATGAATGAAATGGGCTAAAAGCAAAAAATTATATAGGAAATATATAAAATCAGGTGAGCTATAAAAACTAACCCCACTCCCACAGGGCTAGCTCCCCCTCCAGTTAGTCTACCATCTTCCCAAAAGAGGGGACATCAAAGCTGCAAGGTTAGTGACCAAGAACAAGTTATCTTTCCATGTAGCTTTATTATTTTGAAGGCAGAATTTAGCCCTAACCAAATCTGAGTGAAACAGACTCAACCCAAGTCTAGCTTTTGAGAGAAGCCCCAATTCAACTTTAGAATCTGGACTATCAGATGAAGTATGTATTGGACACATGTCTTCATATCAATCTCTTTCTTCCTCCTTACCATCTCTTCTTCTCATATTTTTCCTGGAGAAACTCCTTCACTTTCTGAGGATCCCTGGAATCTGGTATTAAAGATGTCCGAGCATCAAAGAGACCCAGCCAAATCTTCCTGCAAACCTAAAGGAATGGAGTTAGGTGACAGAGGAGTTGGGGCAGAAAGCATGAAAGGGGAATGATACCACTTCCAGTTTATTCATCAATAAATATCTACTGAGCATGGACACAGTGTGAAGACATGATGCCCTGTCCTCACAGAGCTGTCATCTAATGGGGAGGTCATGCTTTAAATAAAAAATAAATAAATAAACTTATAATTATATACTGTGACAAATATTATAAAAGAAACTAGAGGCCCAGTGCATGAGATTTGTGCACTGGGGGGGGGGGCAGTCCCTCAGCCCGGCCTGTGCCCTCTCACAGTCCAGGACCCCTCACTCCTTATCATCCGCCTGCAGTGGAGGCGGGAGAGACTCCTGCCTCCGATGCTGCGCTCGCCAGCTGTGAGCCTGGCTTCTTTTCTGGCTGAGCGGTGCTCCCCCTGTGGGAGTGCACTGACCATCAGGGAGCAGCTCCTGCATTGAGCGTCTGCCCCTGGTGGTCAGTGCGCGTCATAGCGACTGGTTGTTCTGTAGTTCAGTTGATTTGCATATTACGCTTTTATTATATAGGAGGATTAGAGGGCCATGAGAGTTATGGGAACTAAATTTGGATGGGGGTGAGGGCAGGGGCAATTTTCAGAGCTGTGGTTTCTAGAACACCCTCCAGAGGCCCTTGTTTGCACCCTCCAAGTAAGCCAATCAGTTGTAAGCTAGGTGTACTGCTAACACCAAGAATGGCCATCTTCCTACCAGCAGATTTAGCTGAGGAAGGGGTTTAACTCACTTTCAAGTAAATGACATGGACTTAAACCTGGGTTGCTAAGGCTCAAGTCAGCTCCAGGAGATCTTAATGAGAGGGGCAGGCCCAGTCAACTCTAAATGCTCATCAAGGTGAAACTCTAACCATTTCCCCCCTCAAGTGCCCAAGGACAACCTTCTGCAGAGATTTTGCTTCTTTCCCTGATTCCTCCAACAAGGGGCCTACAAACCACAATTTGTATAACTGAGATCTGTAAATATACATAAGGCAAGATATCTTATATTCTAAAAAATAAGAAAACTCGACTAGAAAAAAACTGAAGGGTTTTTCTATAATCTTAAGACAAAGTTCTCCAGCAGATAGGGCAACTATTAGCCTGTAATACTCCATCAGCGGCTGCTCACCTCGTTTCCACGGGATTGCAGGAATACTACTTCAGGCTCAGTGAAAGTTGTCATGGAGATGGATTTGACTCGATGAGGGGGGTTCAGGCCTCTCCTGAGAGAAATAGAAAGAAAGCGAAGTATAATGCAGTTAGCGCTGCAGGTCTGTTTATGGGAGGGGAGGAAGGGAGAAAGGATAAAACAACACATAAATTAGCCTCAAGTAGAACTTCCTTCCTGAGCTACTTCCTAATTCAAAGAAAGGAAGGAAGCAAGAATGTTTTGGAGGCTTCTAATAAGAGACAAGGACGACAGAGTGAGGAAGGCAGAGACTGCCCCTCCAGAGACCTCCTCTATCTTGGCTCAGACCCCAGCAGTTCAGTGTTCAGCTGAGGGGGTACTTCTGGGAACTCAGATGTGCAACCACTTCCCATTTCCTGTTTTATCGTTGTTCGAGACCTACAGCACATCCTCAAGGTCCCAGAGCCCATATATTTCTCAAGAACAAGGGAAGACAAAAATAAAGGCCCATGATAATTCCTGATTAATACTAACAAAGATAAGATTTAAAGACAAAAAAACAGAGTCCCTAGGCTAGCTGCTGCTCCTCGTGTCTATACAGAAGTTTGGCATGGTAGTAGGAATAGAGAGGGTCCCTCTCTTTCAGGAAGAAATCTCTGGGAAAAGAAATATTCTGGATTTTCTCATTTCTAGATCTTTCAATGAAGCAGGAGGAAATCAGGTTCAACAATGAGATATGAGATTGGCATGTGAATGCTTTTGTGCAAGCTCTGGGTTAACTCCTTGGGAGCCGCCCCCTCCCCCCCACCTCCCCACCCGCAACTGCCTCCAGTGTTCTAATGGGAAACTTGAGGCTAAGCCAAGCAGGTTCCTTATACCTTAAGCTTGACTCTGGTCTAGACCTACTGCCCTCATCAGATTAAAACATAACTGGCTAAACCAAAACAAATAAACTAGACCCTGGGATCAGGAATGAAAGACCACAGGCACATTCAGGAAAGACAGTCTAAATGATGAGAAATCTTCAAACTTTTACTCCCCTGGAAAAAGTGAGTGAAAATAAAAGCACTGTAACTCTAGAATAGGGTCCTGGTTGATGCCTTCAGGAAGCAAAGGGAGAAGGAAGAGATAACAAAATTTACCAAATGAAAATCCTAGAAAAAGGTGGGGACAACACATTCATGCTCACAGGTGCACACACAGAATAAAGATGCTCCTGCCAAGGCTGGAAGAACGGCAGTGTTTGGGTTAGTGTAAGTGAAGATGGTGGGGGCAGGGAGGGAGGACAGATGACACAGTACAGAGTGAACAGTAAAGGGCAGGCTCCTTTTGGATGCTCAATTCCTGATTGCGGATTCTAACAAAGGACAGGACATTGGAGGCTACCATGGAGGCTACAACTGAGGGCACTTTCAATAATTCTGCTGCTAGCCTTTTCAGCAGAGTCTGAAAATACTCCTTTAAAAAACAAGCAATATCAATGAGGAAAGATAATAGCAGGGAGAACCAGAAGGCAGGCTTTGTTACTACATGTCAAACAATAGCTCTTAAACTTGATCTGCCCTGAAGACTCTCTTCTGATCACATTTCAGAGATATTCCAGTTTTCTCTCCTGAAGCCTCTCTTACTAATGGTTTTGTTTTGTTTCGTTTTGAAGTCCAGACAGCCTACTTCTATATTCCTTCCCTTGCCCTTTCTCACCTTAACAACTAGTCCCTTCCCTCTCAGAATACCAAACCTTTCTGAGGTCTAGCCAGAGCAGACCTCTCTGACCTGGTGATCCTGGTCCTCTTCTTCACCTCCCACTAACAAATATTTACTTTGCCCAAACACAAGGCACTGTGATAGGCACCTTGAGGGATACAAAAATTATAGAACCCGGTCCCCAATCACTGGACTGCTGGCTTATAAGAAGGAACCAAGGAGCCTGGACAAGAGTACTTCTCAACGCAGTAGGGTGTAATTTAGGCACACAGCTGGATCAGGGAGAATTAGCACCATGATGCGGTAGTGGAGGAAGGAAGATAAATGGTATCAGGGGAAAAGCAAAAATATATTATGTTTACACTTGAAAAACAGATTCTAAGCCTATCACACAAAGGTCCCTGACATTTCCGGAAAGAAGAATCAGGAACTGTTAGCAAAGTATAAACAGGGAGGTGTGCTTTCTTGTAGGGGGAGGGGAAGGAACTTGACCCATGTATCAATCTAGAGGAGATGCTTAGAACAACAAAACTTTCTTTAAAAATTTTTTTTGATTGATTTCAGATAGGAAGATGGAGAGATAGAAACATCAACGATGAGAGAGATTCATTGATTAGCTGCCTTTTGCACACCCTCATTGGGGATTGAGCCTGTAACTTGGGCATGTTGCCCTGCCCCATGCCCTGACCGGGAAATCTAACTGTGACCTCCTAGTTCATAGGTTGACCCTCAACCACTGAGCCATGCCAGGTCAAAAGAACTTTCTATGGCTAAGCTTGAACTAGAGGTGTTTTTTTTTTGAGGGGGAGGAAGGATGAGACAGGATAAAGGGAAGGCAGAGAAACTGATTTAGATTCGTTGGGCCAAATGAATCTGACGGAATAGGATGTTTCCAAAGCATAACAACCATTGCTTTGACCTTAATGTCTGTAGGTTGGCTTATGTACTATAACCAGAGCCACAGTATAGGGGCAGAGAGAGTTCTCTATAAGGTAACACAACATTCTGCTGCCCAGAAGGACTAGTTCCATGGCCTATGAGTCAGAATTTGTTTCTGAATCATAGAGGCCATTGCTGGCTGAGAGAAGCAATTTAGAAACAAGAGCCCCTCCCCTCCCAGTAGATGACACTAACTTGTCTAGGAGTATTGCTTTCCCTTGGGTACATAACCAGGGTCATCCAGTGGGTCAGATGTGAGTCACTGACCTAGAATTAAACAGACCCAACTCTCCAACTTGGATGTAGTCTCCCCAAATTAACTCTCAGGTTCTCCCCAAAAGAAGTGAGAACTAGAAGGAAGTACCCTCCTGTTATTTCTAACCAGGAGGTGCTGGGAGAAATATAGAGATAAATTTATTTGCCCAGAATAGTGCAGGTTTTTCCAGTTGAAAGCAAGTACATTATTAGGATGCAAGCCTTGAGCCCAGTCATAAAGTCTTTTCCCACTTCAGTTTCCTTTTCCCCAAAATGAACCTAAGTAACATTTGAAGTACTCAATCTTTAAAGTACTCTGAATTACTTGGCAAGTGAAGCAATTTGCAGAGATACTAAAGTCTGCCCAATTCTCTCTCTTAGCCTTTCTCTCCCCCCCCCTCTATTAAGCACCCTAATGTTTCTAGATACCACACCTTTTGTTTCTCTGCGGTCATCACCCTCAAACTGGCCCATATTTTGCTTCTAGCTTGCTTCATAAAAGCCTCAAACCTGCTCAGCTGCTCAGATGAGAAGGTTCTGCCAGGTCAACAATGGAAAAAAACAGTTCCACCCAGCACCCAAGTGCTTTCATTTCTGCCAAATCTGAACTTGGGAATTCCTTACCTCTGAATATTTGTGTTCAAATTTGTACACCCCAGTTTGTATTTCTTAGCCTAAGCAGGGGTTAGCTCACCAGTTTAATCCTTACCTTGAACCCAAACATCATCAAGAAGAGTCCCTAATAGGGAGTATCCCTTTTACACTGTTCCAGGGTCAAATTCACTAATTTTAGGAAACTTCTTCCTAATCTAAATTCCCCTGCTTCAAGCCATTTCCTGTTGTTGTTCCTCAGTGACAATGATAACAGCTGTCCTCTCTTGTAGTCACTAGAATCCTGATACTATCAGCTGCCTTCCTCTTCAGGCTCAATGCTAATCCTTTTACAATTTTTTTCTTTCTTCTCTTTTTTTGGTAACTTATTTTCTTAGGGGTTTTTTAAGTTGTCCAAGGGCCTCATATGATAAAGTGCTTAAGTCTGTAATTTAGTGAAACTCTGTCCACCTCAGCCCAGCAGAGGAGAATATGAAAGGTGAGGTGGGAGGGGATGGAGGAATGGGACTAAAATAAGGGCAAGGTACATGTCTATCTCTCCAACCCGGACCGATGGAAAAGTACTGAATTATTAACACACACCTTTCCCTTCGTGGAGATAAAAAGTGCTTCAACTAGGAGCCACCACTAATAAACCAGACAGGGAAAATAAGTGACAGAGGGTAAAACTTGTCACAAATAAAGAGCTATCAAGCACATCTCTTGACACCCAGCCCAGAGCTTTGTCCACCTTAATCCTGACTCAATCCCATCATCAGAGTAAAGTTGTGCAGAAGTAGAAAAGACAAGTATCCACTGAGACTTGAAGGACAATGGCTTAAACCAGCGGTCCTCAAACTTTTTAAACAGGGGGCCAGTTCACTGTCCCTCAGACCGTTGAAGGGCCGGACTATAGTTTTAAAAAAAACTATGAACAAACTCCTATGCACACTGCACATATCTTATTTTGAAGTAAAAAAACAAAATGGGAACAAATACAATATTTGTATTTGCATGTGGCCCGCGGGCCGTAGTTTGAGGACCCCTGGCTTAAACGATGGACCCAAACAGTCATGTCAGGGAAGCATGTCACATACTTTGCTGGAAAAACTGGGTACCAAAGGTAGTGCCCATCCCTGATGTCAATGACATTTTAGGCCTCACCATGCTTTCTTCTTACAGAAAAGGGGTTTATTCATCGAGGCAAGCAAGCAAACCAGAACAAGGAAGAACATCGAAGGCTCTGCTTTAGAAATCCTTTTTAACAGCGATTTTTACCCCAACCTAGCTTCAAATAGCAGATTCATCCTTTGGTAGAAGAGTCAGAAAAATAAACAAACTAACACATGTACCTGTACAGGGTGGGGCAAAAGTAGATTTAGAATACAGCTTATTTTTGTATTTTTATTAATTATTATATTATTTCCATACAAACATGGGCAAATTAAAAAGATCTATACCAAGTTAAGGAAATTAGGTATTGGAAGAAAACCAATGAATAAAACCAATGAATAAAAACTAGGTCAAATTTGGGACCTACAATTGTGGTAGTATGTATGTAAATTTAGAAACAGCAGAAACAGCCTCTCTCTCTCAGGCCCTCACACCAACACTGTGGGTTTTTGCTACAGCTGAGAAAGTATTTCTCATTAAAAAAGAGATAGTGAGAATGAGCTCACATGTGCAGAGATGAATGCTTAGTCATCACCCACCCACCAATATTAAAATCTGAATTTTTCTTCAGATCTTGGGAAATTCAACTTTGGCTGGAACAGTCAACCTTGCTACATCAGCCAATTCAGCCAGCTTGTAACTGGTTATTCTTCTCACTGCCCCCAGAATACTCCATCCCTCTAAGACAGTGGTTCTCAACCTTCCTAATGTCGCGACCCTTTAATACAGTTCCTCATGTTGTGGTGACCCCCAATTTCATTGTTACAAATTGAACATAATTAAAACATAGTGATTAATTACAAAAACCACATGTAATTATATATGTTTTCTGATGGTCTTAGGCAACCCTTGTGAAAGGGTCGTTCAACCCCCAAAGGGGTCTCGACCCACAGGTTGAGAACCGCTGCTCTAAGAGGTAAACATATTTGTAACACCCTCAACAGAAAACTGTCTTTCAAAATACCAAGCCAACTCTGCTGTCTCCTTTCTCTGGAGATGGTGTTGAGTATGGTACTTCAATTTCACCCTCAATATCCTCTTCATTTTTTGTTGTTGTTAATCCTCACCGGAGGATATTTTTTCCACTGATTTTTTAGAGAGAGTGGAAGGAAGGGAAGAAGAGGGAGAGAGAGAAACATCGATGTGAAAGGGACACATTGATTGGTTGCTTCCCCAACTGCCCTGAGACCAGGGTGGGGATCAAAGCTGCAACCCAGATATGTACCCTGGATTGGGAATCAAATCCTCGACACTTCATTGCGTGGACCAACACTCTAACCACTGAGTGACACTGGCCAGCGTTCCTCTTCATTTTAACAAAGAATATTTCATCTCTTTTTATCATCATACGTCAATATGAGTTCCCACCACTCTCTGGCCCATGCTGAGCTTTATTTAACTCCATAACATTTATCACTACCTGCAATTATATATTTAATTATTTATTTACAGTCCACAATTTTCACTACCACAAAAATCCTAATCTATGGGCAATCAACCATGTGGATTTATGGTGTTAACTTGTGTCTGTGTCACTGTGGAGCCATGCCTTTCCATTGCCTGCTGGATTGTGTGTGCTCCATCCCTCACTCTGCAGAATGCAATAAGTATGCTCCATCTCACACATTCTGCCTCTGGCCACCACCAGCTCCCAGCCCTTCCCACATCAGAGGGCACAGGTAGTAGTCTGTTAAGACACCTTTAAAAGGTTTATATGCCTTGCTCTAGTCCATGCTAATTAGAACTCCAATTAGCAAATGAGAAGTACCACTGGAACCCAGGCAGATAATCACAGTCAAGGAAACTAAAGCTTTCTTATAGAATTTCATCTGATATATCTTTCTTTATAACCTCAACATGCCTTCAGTTCAGTTTCATTTAGTGACCCAGCCCCTTTTTGACCCTTCACTCTACTGTGACTTCCTGCTAACATAGGGTTGGCCTAGCTTATGTTCCCTAAAGTCTACCACTTCAAGAATCACTCGGAGTGATTCTCATAATGCTTTACCAAAATACTTGGCAAAAATGTCCTTTCTAGAAAATTTTAAAACTAAAAAAAACAAAAAAAAACAAAACAAAAAAAAACCCTAAAAAAAAAAAAAAAAAAGAGCTAGTAGATTCCTACCATTTGTTCCCATTGGAACTTAAGTTCCTAAAAAGCTAAGCCCTAGAGATTCCAAAATAGGGCCAGAATAAGTGGAAGCTAACTGACATGTTCCCAGGACCAAATGGGAGTTACAACTAAAATACAGAAAAACCATCCTGAAGAGTCAACTGAAGAGTAGCTGGAGAGAACCCTGATAACCAAGGATGGAAAGTGGAGTCCACATAGAGACTGACCTCAAAAAAAAAAAGATGATAGATAGATAGATAAGCCCTAGTCTGAGGAACATACACCTTAGACCAAGGGGGTGGGGAACCCTTTTTCTGCCAAGGGCCATTTGGATATTTATAACATCATTCGAGGGCCATACAAAATTATCAGCTTAAAAATTAGTCTGCTATATTTGGTCAAACATTTAATTAACTAACCTCTAATGCCTTGGCAGGATCAGACCCAATTATTTCATGGGCCTTATATATGGCCTGAGGGCTGGACAGTCCCCACCCCTGCCTTAGACAGAGCCAGGCCTCTTGGGGTACTTTTCTATTAACCAACCCTTATGCCATACTCACCTCCACCCAGTGTCTCTCCAGACCAGTCATTTGACTTTTCATTAATGGGATCAACAATAATGGCCACTGGAGAAAGTGGTCAAGTTTTGCAAATTGCGCACTGATATTTAGGGAGTTAACTTTTCCAGCAAAAGAAACCAGGTTTTTAATGTGTCCCAGATCCCTTGCCCCTCCTTCTGTCCTGATTGAAGGATATTCATTATAAAAGGGAAATGTTGTCTGTGGGACACTTTAAACGAAGATCTATAAAATTATGGTAACGATGTCAGCACTTCCAGGGTTTTATCTTTCATTCCATCACAGCTAACCATGGGAATGAATTAACACTGTTTCTTAGCATTTTCTTCCTAGGACCTAATATCATCAATTTTAACCTTCTGCTTTTCTTTACTTTTTTCCGGACTCTATAATCACATTTTCCTTTTCATAACAAGGTCTTCACGAATCTGCTCTCTTTCTACTTTATGCTATAAATATTTCTAAATTTTGCTCCTTCTCTCGTCAGAGTACTTGTCCTAATCTCTAGTTTCTATCATTTGCTTCACTTTCATTTCTACCACAGCTTTTGACACATTTCTATTTGGATTCTAAATCATTATCCTAAGAGACACAGTGGCTTTTACTTAGACCAAAGTCAAGTCCTTTCTCACAACACCCAAGTGAGATTGATCAGAACATAGCAGTTTGGCAAAGGAGGTAAAAACTGAATATAGAATTATCCTAAACTGTATCTTAGAAGACCTGGATCCTCATTTCTGATCTGCCATGATCATAACTAATATCAAACAACAAATGCTGAAAACAGCAAGCCCCGCACGGCACTGGATAAATTACTAAGCCTCTCTTTGCTTCAGTTTTCCCATCTGTCAAGCAAGAACAATACCGCTCTCTCCTTGGCTCCTAAAGGTGTTAAGAAGAAACAAGGAAAGCACTCCTTGTTAAAAATGAAACCAATAACCAAACAAACTAATGTATTAAAACAACACTAAAAAACAGTAATAATAAACGCCTAGATAAAAAATAGAGATACAGGCTTGGTATCAAATGTTAATCGTGTATCTAACCAAACAATTCCCTAAGGGGGGGGGGGGGCGGAGAGAAACTTACTATATAACCAGAAATCTGGGCTAGAACTGTGGTTCTAAATTAGCTCAGGCATGGCCAAATACAGTGCTAGTGCCAAGGATAGCGAATCAGATTACACAACCATTCTCCTCTCCCTCGGTCTAGAAAGAGTTGCAAGATGTTACTACTAGGATCAAGCCATGGCAACAAGGAGCTTAAAGACATAAATTATTACACATAAGGATGGCTCATCCAGATCTACAAACCTTTGGAAAAGTTGGAAAAGCTGAGCTCTCTAACACGGCAACCCATCAGCTCTCATCATCACTTAGATCTGTAAGATACCTACTTCTGGGTGGCATTTCAAAGCCCTGCAAGATGAGGATCTGCACCTGGACGCTTGAACTGGCCCCTGACCTGCCACTATCCCTGTGCTCTCACCCTGGGTTACTTTGCCTATTTTAATTCGGTTTCTCCATCTCCCACTCCAGGACGGCCACAAGCCAGAAGGAAAACAGGTGCTCCTTCATCCTGAGCCCAGTTTGCCCTACTCTTTCCTTTTTGTCCTCCGGGTACATGAAGTTCCCTTTCAAGGGTTGTCATTCTCCAGCCTTTTACATCTCGAACCGCCTCCCCTCAGTTCTCTTCAACCATCCATCCCCACTTTCGGTTCTCCTTGCCTCCCGTAGGGAGTGTCTCCCTTCCTCGCCTGTGTCCTTCCTTCCCCCTGCACCGCGACTCCAATCGTGTGTCTGGCCTCGGCTGCCCCTTCCCTTTCCCCACGACACCTCTGCACAGAGGGCTCTCTCACCACATCCGGCGCGTCCCATGCCTCCCCGCCACCCCCCACCTCGGCTCCGTCCCTTCGCCGGCCTTCACACCGACTCCCCGCCACTCCTTCGCGGCCACCCCTTCCCCCGCGCCAGTCCACTCACAGGAGGCCGGAGCAGGTGGTGCAGACGAAGCTGCCCACGGTGATGTCCACGTAGGTGACGCCGCGCTGGGCGCACTCGAAGCAGTGGCGGTTCCCGGCCTGGCTGCAGCCGCCCAGCTCCCGCACCCGGCGACACCACACCTCCGAAGCCGCCTCCGCCTCCGTCTTTCCCCCGCCGACCCCGCCGCCCGGCCCCGGGCCCTTCTTCGCCGCCATCACCATGACTGCCCACTCCCTCGGACTTCCTCCCAGCAAATCAGCGGTCGCCCCTTCCCTTTCAACCACTACCGCCTTCCCGCCTCCTCAGTCGCCTCCGCACGCCAGACTCCCCTGACAGAAGCTGGGGAGCCCGCGGCGTCCGCGCGAGACTCCTCAGCCCCAAGCCTCGCCTATCCTGCACACTGATTGGCTAGTCTCCTCCCACCTCCTCACTCTGATTGGCCCGACATTAGACGGCCTCTACTTGCGGTAGCCGCCAATGCCACACCCTACTGCCTAGAGACCTTAGGCCTCTGCCATTGGCCCGCAGAGATCCGGGCCGCGAAGACTGTGCGTGCCCCCTTCTCGTTCCCTCCCCATCTCGCCACAGCCTGCAAAGCGCCCGCCTCCCGGACGAGAAGGGTGCATTCTCGGAACTTGGGCTCCGACGCCTATTCTGATTGGCTGTCAAGGTTGCAAAGGTAGCACGCAGGAGTGTAGGTGTCCCGCGCATGCGCAGCTCTGGTTCTCCCCGACTGATGACATTAATTCCCGCCAAATTTCAAAGTCCTAGTCTTAGCTAGACTGTACAGAGAAACACGCAAAGCAGAAGAGACGTGGCCATAAGGAGACCGAGGGGAGAGGGAAAGAGCTCTCAGAGGAAGGGAGGGAGGAGAGAGAGTGCTTTATACATGCTATTTTATTTAATCCTACCCGATGCCACAGGAAATTTCTTTTTACAGTATTAGATTATACAATTTACAGTAGGTCACACAACTGGTACGTGGCCCAGCCAGAATTCTGATATGAGTCATATATATTGTTTATTTCAGAGAGAGGAAGGGAGAAGGAGAGATAGACACATCAATGAAAAGAATCATCCATCGGCTGCCTCCTGCATGCCCCCTACTGGGGGTGGAGACTGCAACCCAGGCATGTGCCCTGAGCAGAAATCAATTGGTTTCTGGGTTGATGCCCAACCAAGGAGCCACTCCAGTGGGCAAGTCTGGGTCGTCTTACTTTAGAAACCCTGCTTTTAATCACCACACAATCCATGGAATAGTATTTGACCATTCATTTGACAAACACTTACTGACTACCTACTAGGTTTCAGGCACTGTTCTAGACAACCAATCAAATTCCTAGCTTCATGGAGCTTACATTCTAGTAGGGAAAGGCACACAATGAATAATTACAGAATCATTAGTTAATGATACATTCTATGCAGAGAATTAAAATAAGCTATTGTAAATGAGAGTGACTTGCCCAGCCCGTGTTGTTCAGTGGTTGAGCGTGGACCCATGAACCAGGAGGTCATGGAATCCCCATCAGGGAACATGACCAGGTTTTGGGCTCTAGGGGTACAGTGGGCAGCCCATCAGTGATTCTCTCTCATCGTTTATGTCTCTCTCTCTCTCTCTCTCTCTCTCTCTTTCTCTCTCTCTCCCTTCCTCTCTCTGAGATCAATAAAAACTTTTTTTAAAAAAAGTGACTTGTTGGGTATCTTAGACTGTTCAGTAAAACTATCTCTAATGCAGTAATATTTAAGCTGAAACTTGATTAACAAAAAGGAGTCAGCCATGAGGAGTCCTGAGGAGGAGCAAGCCAGGCAAAAGGAACTATAAAGGCCCTAAAGCATGAAGAAGTTTTGTGTATTGAAGCAGCAAAAAAGAAAGCCAGAGTGGGTGAAGCATGGTGAAATGAGTGAAAAGTGGGAGGGATTATTCTGGAGGGATTAAAAGTGGGAGTGGAACCAGATTATGCAGAACCTTCCAGACTTCGGTTAGAAGTTTGGATTTTCTTCTAAGTGTGATGGGAAGCTGGCTGGATTCATTAGAATTAGGTCCCACTGTGACAGAAAACCCAAAATAATTTGGGCTTAAGCCAGATGAAGTTTATTTCTCTCTGATGAGATAGTCTTATAGGCATTCCAGGGCTAGTGGGCTGCTCTACTGTGCCAGAGACCCAGACTCCTTCTACCTTATTGCTCCATAATGCATTACCTACACTCCCAAGTTTACCTCATGATCTATCCTGGCTTCAGCCATCATGTCTGTTACAGCAGCAGGGAGATCCTGTTCTATTTAAGGACATGCCATGAAACTGTACACAGCCACATTGGTCAGAACTCAGTCACATGAACACACCTAAGTGCAAAGAGGGACTGAAAAATGTATTCTTTTAAAATATATATATTTTTTATTGATTTCAGAGAGAAAGGGAGAGGGAGAGAGAGATAGAAACATAAATGAGAGAGAATCATTGATTAGCTGCCTCCTCCATGCCCCCTACTAAGAATCCAGCCTGCAACCCGGGCATGTACCCTAACCAGGAATTGAAACTCCTAGTTCATAGGTCAATGCTCAACCACTCAGCTATGCCGGCTGGGCTGAAAAATGTATTCTTTATTTTGGGCCTCCATGTGCTCACCTAAACTTCAGAGGTTCTGTTACTGATGTTGAAAGGGAGAAAGGATATTAGGATAAATCCACAGTCTCAGCCACAGAAGCCATTGGAAGGATTGTAGCCAGGGCAAGATGTGGGCTGACTTTCAGTTTAAAAAAAATAATTCTGGCCCTAGCTGTTTGGCTCAGTGGCTAGAGCATCAGCCTGTGGAGTGAAGGGTCCTGGGTTCAATTCCAGTCAAGGGTACATGGCCTGGTTTGTGGGCTTGATCCCCAGTAGGGGGCGTGCAGGAGGCAGCCTATCAATGATTCTCTCTCATTGATGTTTCTACTGCTATCTCTCTCTCTCTTTCTCTCTGAAATCAATAAAAACATATATTTTTAAAATAGTAATAATAATAATTTTGTCCACTATAGGGGAAATGGTTATAGGTAAGTAAGATCGAAAGTAGGGCAATTGGGAAGTAAGTTCAGCAATACAAGAAAGGTAATGGTGGCATACACCATGCTGATAGGAGTGGGTTGGAAAGAAATGGATGGATTCAGAGAATGTTTTGGATATAAAATCCATAGGACTTGTTTACACGTGGGAGGTGAGGGAAAGAGGGATCAATGACAACCTCTTTAGAGAAGTGCCATCCAATAGAACTCTCTTTGATGGTGGAAATGTTCCATTTGTGACTATCTAATATGGTAGCTACTAGCCACATGTAGCTATTGGGCACTTGAAATGAGGCTAGTAAAACTGAGACCCTGAAAATTTTATTTTACTTAATGTTAATTAAAACAAATTTAAGTTTAAATAGCTACATGTGGTTAATGGCAACCATATTGGACAGGGAAGCTCTACATTTTCTTTTGAGCAACTGGGCAGCTTATGGTGCCATTTATTGATAAAAGGGGGTATTGTAGCAGAAGCAGATCAGGGGATACTGATAGCTAAAATGTGTACTTTGTTCCAGGCTCCCCACAAGACCCTGAAAATTTTATTTTACTTAATGTTAGTTAAATAAAATTTAAGTTTAAATAGCCACATGTGGTTAATGGCAACCATATTGGACAGGGAATCTCTACATTTTGTTTTGAGCAACTGGGCAGCTTATGGTTCCATTTATTGGAAAAAGATGTTTCTAACTCTCTATCCCTCTCCCTTCCTCTCTGTAAAAAAAATCAATAAAATATATTTTAAAAAAAACTACAAATGCACTTTAAGTCCCTAAAAGGAGGCAACACCAAGTCATATCCAGATATGCACATGTGACATCTCAAACCACTTTAAACATTTCTTCTAAATTTCAGAATTCACAGTTACCTAGTGCTGCCCATTCCTCCTAAGGTTTCTCATTAGCCAAGGTTATTTCTTATCATCCTAAAACCTGAACAAATTGGTAGACTTAGCTGCCATCAAACCTGATGTATACAATAGTGGGGGAGGAAAATTAGAACACTAATATGGATTGTGATAGCTTTCTATTAATTTGTATCACTGGGTATAGTGGTACAAGGAAGCACCCACCTCTAACCCTCCCAGGCCCTATCAGGGAGTAATAACCCTTCATAATCAGGGGGAGCACACTAGCACAGGAACATCCTCTTCTGCATTGCCCTAGTGCAGTGATGGCGAACCTTTTGAGCTCAGCGTGTCAGCATTTTGAAAAACCCTAACTTAACTCTGGTGCCGTGTCACATATAGAAATTTTTTGATATTTGCAACCATAGTAAAACAAAGATTTATATTTTTGATATTTATTTTATATATTTAAATGCCATTTAACAAAGAAAAATCAACCAAAAAAATGAGTTCGCATGTCACCTCTGACACGCGTGTCATAGGTTCGCCATCGCTGCCCTAGTGGTAAGAGGAATTGCAAATGGAGAGGTAGAACCCTTATTGGGTTACCTGCTGAAAACACCTCATCCTTAGGAGATGGAAAGCAAACATTTTTAGAGAGAAGTAATAGTGAGAGCTGCCACCCTCCATCCCCACCCAACTCTTTGTTTCTGGACTTCTATATTGGCTGAGGGAGAACTGACGCTGCATTTCAGTCACTGTTTGAGATCACGTATCACTTTCTGTAAGAAAGCATCCTAGCCTCATGGTGCAGTCTCCTGGATACTGCTAGATCTGTTTTCAGAACAACATTTCATTGTTCTATAAGGCCAGCTGCTTCTAGCGGATGGGAAATATGATAATGGCCCATGGCTTGCCAACTGTCTTATTTCTTTCACTGGGAAGTGAGTTTCTTGGTTGGAGACCATTTTGTCTGGACCACATTTGTTTTATGCAAAGTCAATAACTCCAGGGATGGTGAAATAGTCAGAGGCATGACCTGCTTGGAAAGAAAACCTAAATACAGAATAAACATTTTTTTCCCAGAGTGTTTAAATCACCACACCCTCTATGAGAGAAGGAACCTGAGAGAGTTGAACCTGCCACTAAATTCCTGACAGGTTCCCCAAAAGCTGGGTGCTCTAGTACAGCCTCAGGACTGTACCAGTCTCCTAGTGAGTTCACTGACTGTTTATAATACCTTTTTCCAGCTGATTATCTTCATTTTCCAGGTTGAGATCACGTTATCTTCAAATAATGACAGTGTTTTTTTATTGATTTTTTACAGAGAGGAAGGGAGAGGGATAGAGAGTTATAAACATCGATGAGAGAGAAACATCAATCAGCTGCCTCCTGCACACTCCCCACTGGGGATGTGGCCGCAACTAAGGCACATGCCCTTGACCGGAATCGAACCCGGGACCCTTGAGTCCGCAGGCCGATGCTCTATCCACTGAGCCAAACCGGTTAGGGCGCAAATAATGATAGTTTTAACTTCTTTTGATTTTTCTATCTCTACTTACTTTCTCTTGTCTAATTAAGTTGTTAAATATCTAGAAGTACTTAGTTAATAGTGGATATCTTTTCTTATTCTATAAGGAAAGAAATATAATAAGAAACTCTACAAGAAAGCTGTAGTTTCCCTGACTGTGACTGTCTGCCTGAGTACTTCTCATTTGCTAAAGTAGAGTTCTGATTAGCATGAACTGGAGCAAGGCATGAAAGCTTTTAAAGGAATCTTAACAAAGTAATGCCTGTGTCCTTTGATGTACTGTGGGGAGGGCTGGGAGCTGGCGGGTGGGCCTGAGGTAGAACGTGTGAGGTGGGGGGCATACTGACTGCAGGTTGCAGAGTGAGGAGGAAGCACACACAGTCCAGCAGGCAGTGGTGAGGCCTAGCTCCAAAGTGACACATACCAGTTAACATCTTAAATTAAAGATCTTAATATCCCTTCCCTTAATGAAAGTATATCCTTGTTTTCCCATAAGTCTTGATGCTGACTATTGGGTTAGCAAATATATTTTATTATATTAAAGAAGCATCCATTTATCCCCATTTTATTGTTCAGTTCTACTGGTTTTTTTGTTTGTTGTTTTTTCATGACTTAATTTCTGATTGTATCCATTTATTTCTTCTGCTTCTATTAGGTTTATTTTGTTATTCTTTTTTAATTTCTTGAGTTGGATGCTTACTTATTTTAATTTTTTATTAAGTAGGGTCAAAACATTTTATATGAACACTGTTTTAGTTATAGCTCATAGATTCTAACATGTTATGGTATTTATTATTATTTTCTAAATATCCTGCATTTTTCTTTCTTTTTTTTTATTGACTCAAGAGTTTCTTTTAAAAGAGAACAATAAAGCACTGGCCAGTGTTGTTCAGTGGTTAGAGTGTTGGCCCTCAAACCAAAGGGTCACGGATTCGATTCCCAGTCAAGGACACGTACTTGGGTTTCAGGGTTTGCTCCCCGCCCCCTGCCAGGGTGCATGTGGGAGGCAACCAGAGACAGCCAGTGGATATGTCTCTCTCACATTAATGTTCCCCCCCCTCTCTCTCTCCGTTTCTCCCCCCTGCCTTCCTTCTACTGTCTCTGAAAAGCAATGGAAAAACTGCCCTCAAGTGAGGATTAACAACAACATCAACAAAGAACAATAAAATTGTCAGGTGATAGGGACATTTTCACTCTTAGTTTTAATGTTCATGTCTAGTTGTATTACATAGTGATCAGATAATGGTGTATATATTTCTATTTTTTTCTAACTTAATGAGGCTTTCTTTGTAGCCTAATAGGTAGCCAACTTTTGTGAAGTTTTTTTGGGTACCTGAAACTAAGGCATGTTTGATAATATCAGATCTACCTTATTAACATATTATTGAAGTCATCCAACTTCTTACTTACTTGTAGAGTTTTTCATTGCCACCCCAGAGAGAAAGACTTCCTCATGCATTGGCTTGCCTGTCTGATTGTCATTCATCCCACCTCACAGAGTTAAACTAGGTCTAGGAGGCTTCTGCCTACTTCTCTGCCTACTCAGTGCCCCCATCTCAAACCCCTAAGACAGATCCTGAAGTGGTGTATGCCTCATCCTTGAGAAATGTATTGTACTGTCTCTTCTTTTTTTTTTAAAAAAATATATTTTATTGATTTTTTACAGAGAGGAAGGGAGAGAGAGAGAGAGTTAGAAACATCGATGAGAGAGAAACATCGATCAGCCGCCTCCTGCACATCCCCTAGGGATGTGCCCGCAACCAAGGTACATGCCCTTGACCGGAATCGAACCCGGGACCCTTGAGTCTGCAGGCCGACGCTCTATCCACTGAGCCAAACCCGTTTCGGCTGTACAGTCTCTTCTTGAGATCTGCAATAGCAGTGACATTACTACCCTTCCTTCAACATGTACCTTTGCTAGAATTCTGTTACTTTAGGCAGCCCTTCCATTTGAATCGTTGTTTAAAGCTTTATTGTTCATTGTTTTGCTGAAATTGGAATTTGTATCTTTGTTTCTTATTCTCCCTTCTGCTCTTAGATGGTTGCAAGAAGGTAAAAGGAAAATGCTGCCTTCATGCTACCATCTTGAACATGAAATTTTGCCGGGGTCCAGCGGTTCCCAAAGGTGTGGACGGAGTCGGCGAAGAATGTTTTACACGGAGACAGTGTTCAGAACTCTCTAGCTCTCTTTAGTCTCCGTGGATCTTCCTGTGCCTGGCTGAGGCCACAGAGAAAGATCCCAAGACAAACTGAGCCTTTATTTTATAGTCAGAGGTAAACAAGGTAGTGGTTTCCATAGTTACACAGTTCTTGTGAGTTTCACTTGTTTTTGTTCTTGTGAGTTTCACTTGTTTTTGTTCTTGTTCTTGCTGCACTTCCCTCAGCCCATTAGCTTCCCAGATAAGATCTAGGGAGCATCATAAGGTCAAGCCTAATTATGCTTAAGAGGACTGTGCCCTCTAAGCTGGGACTTGTTTGTGACTTTGCCAACAGGTCAGTCCGAGGCTTAATCCTATATTGGCTCCCCACAAAACTTTCCATGGGCTTTTAATAGAATAATGATGAGCCAGCCCGCTGTTGGGTGGCACCAGCGTATTACACAGAACATCTGTAAATCTGGCCAGAGGTTTATTTTAACGTTGGTCTAACTAATCATAGGGGATGCTCTCCCGTGCAGCCATGGGCTGGTGCTGAGGATGAGTAGCAATGGGGCCAGTGGAAGCATCTGTAACAGGGGAGAGGAGACGTATATAAACACATGAACAATATGCTCAGGTAACGTACTTAGGCCTTCAGATCTGGAGTCTACTTAATAACAGGAAGCTTCTGGGTTGCCCAATTATGAGGCCAGATAGATTAAACCAGTGGTTCCCAAACTTATTTGGCCTACCGCCCCCTTTCCAGAAAAAATAATACTCAGCCCCTGGAAATTAATTTTTTTAAAAATTTTAATAGCAGTTACTCATCGCCCCCAAATGCACCTGTGGCCATCACCGCCCCCCTGGATCGCTGCAGCGCCCACCGGAGGGCAGGAGCGCCCACTTTGGGAATCACTGGATTAAACAATGCTTAGTTTGGGTTTCATTGAAACTTTTTATCTTAGATATTTACACCGGATTTCAGAAGCAAGCTAGGAGTTGTTTCCTGAAAGGAGAATAGTTATCTGCTAAAATGTGATCTTGCTTCAAAACCTCAGGGACCCCCCCACTGTTACTCTCTGTTGGGTCTGCCAAAGGTGTATGGACTACCAGGGGTCCTCAAACTTTTTAAACAGGGGGCCAGTTCGCTGTCCCTCAGACCGTTGGAGGGCCGGACTATAGTTTAAAAAAAAACTATGAACAAATTCCTAGGCACACTGCACATATCTTATTTTGAAGTAAAAAAACAAAACGAGAACAAATACAATATTTGTATGTGCATGTGGCCCGCGGGCCGTAGTTTGAGGACCCCTGGACTAGACACTTCAGCACAATTGGGTTGGCAAGATCTTAAGGGCATCTTGCTCTGTAGCCTTGATTAGTTTCAAAACTTGCTTTCTTCTCCTTCTCCTCACTCAAATGAACGTATTTTTAGGCTAACCAGTAAATGAGTCGAATAAGGACTCCTAAGCAGGTTCGCTCTATGTGTGTTGGCTAAACTAAAAAAAAAAAAAAAAATAAAGAAATCAAGTCATCTTTGGACTAGACACTTCAGCACAATTGGGTTGGCAAGATCTTAAGGGCATCTTGCTCTGTAGCCTTGATTAGTTTCAAAACTTGCTTTCTTCTCCTTCTCCTCACTCAAATGAACGTATTTTTAGGCTAACCAGTAAATGAGTCGAATAAGGACTCCTAAGCAGGTTCGCTCTATGTGTGTTGGCTATGGGCCCTTCCACAGATTCTTCTAAAGAAATCAAGTCATCTTTCTATGGCTCCCACTGTGTGGGCAATCCACTATAGCAGTAAAATTTTGTACTAACGGTCTCTGGCCACAACTGATTGGAAGACGGGAAGACCCAGAATCCTAAGACAGTCAAGTATACCAAGGCCTATGGCCTTTAAAGTTGTCTAATGTGAAGAGACAAGCAAGGAGACTTTAGCTCTGCCCCAGTGGAATAACAAGGACTGCATTCACCCTCCCATGTTAAAGGATTTTATCTTTTTATTTTTTAAATTTTTTAATTGATTTTTTACAGAGAGGAAGGGAGATGGAAAGAGAGTTAGAAACATCGATGAGAGAGAAACATCGACCAGCTGCCTCCTGCACACACCCCACTGGGGATGTGCCCGCAACCAAGGCACATGCCCCTGACCGGAATCGAACCTGGGACCCCTGAGTCCGCAGGCCGATGCTCTATCCACTGAGCCAAACCGGTCAGGGCAAGGATTTTAAAAATGGAGAAAGTATATGAAGCAAATGTTTCGGACATTGAACAACAGGCAGCACAGGACAGTGATCCCTGAGAAAAGGGAAAAGAATGAGGTCAGCCCTATCATTGCTCTAGCTTACCGCCTGGAGAGAATTCTCAGTCTTCAGTACAAGGAACAGGAACCTACACAGAGCCCATTGGGTTCCCTGAGTTATAGAGACAGAGCTAAAAATTCAGGGAGGCCAATAGAACTCAAGTTTACAGGGCAAAGTATTGGAGGGAGAGCAGTACAGAGACAGAGAAAGAGCTCTTGAAATCTTCCGAGAGTCCCTCTCAAGTCTTCAGCTGGGTGCTCATCCATGTGTATGAAGAAACTACTTAAGTCTGGATAATGAACCACCAGAAAGGAACAGGTGAGTCAATTTCTGAGATTGCACAAGTCTAGGAATAGTTTACATTCCTACAACCAGAATGGAGAAACCTCATCATACACAAGGTGAGAATACGCCGAAGGATACTCTCTATGGCAGTGGTTCTCAACCTCGGCTGCACATTAGCATCACCTGGGAATCTTTTTAAAATCCTGATTTCTGGGCCTCATCCTCCGGAAATTCTGTTTCTGTGTTACTAATGTTGAGGCCCCACCCCATAACAAAGAAACAGAATTTCCAGAGGACGAGGCCCAGAAATCAGGATTTAAAAAAGATTCCCAGGTGATTCTAATGTGCAGCCAAGGTTGAGAACCACTGCTCTGTGGGCTAGCCAAATTAGCGCTAGACTAAAGGCTGCTTTGGTCCCCACTGACAAAACTGAAAAGTAAACCTTGAAAAAAATCACAGACTCACCAAACTATTTCCAAATAGCTTAGCTGCATCCCAACAAAGAGATAAAAAATATTGAAAGGAACACAAAGAAATCCAGCACCCAAATGTAAAATTCACACTGTCTGGCATGCAGTAAAAATATCACAGATGCAAAGAAGCAGGAAAGCATGACCCATGTGAGGCAAGATAATCAAATAACAGAAACAGATCCAGAGATGACACAGATGATGAAATTAGTAGACAAAGACATAAAAACAGCTATTAAAATATGTTTCATATGTTGAAGATGGCAGAGAAAAGCATGAGCATGATAAGGAGAGATAAACAGAATATTATGCCTTGGCTGGCATGGCTCAGTAGTTACGGCATTCAATTCCGGTCAAGGGCACGTGCCTGGGTCACAGGTTTGATCTGGCCCTGGTGGGGGTGCGTGGGTGAGGCAACCCATGGATGTGTCTCTGTCACAATGTTTCTCTCTCTCTCTCTCTCTCTCTCTCTCTCTCTCACACACACACACACACACACACACACACACACCTACCCTATCCTCTGAACATATGTTTGTCATTTTAGTTAGAAAGATATTTAGGGATATACACCAGATATCAGATATATATATATATTAGTTAATCCTCACCCAAGGATATTTTTTCCATTGAGTTTTAGAGAGCATGGAAGGGAGGGAGGGAAGGAGACAGAGAGAGAGAGAGAAAGAGAGAGAGAGAGAGAGAGACTAGGAAGTTAGAGAGCTAAATCTCATTGTCCACAGTGGTAAGTCAATAGATAATGGATAAAATTGGAGGGGGGGAATCAAGAATTTAAAATATAACTATGTTATTTAGAAATATGGAGCTAAATACCAAAATACAGTAATCAACCACAAGAACTGAAAGTGCTTGCTTCTGAAGAGCTAGTTGGAAATGGAGAAGCACGGAAAGAGTTCTTCTATTATTTTTTTCTTACAAGCCATTGGAAGTATTTAACCTTTTAAATTATGTACATGTCAAATTTTATTAAAAATAAAACATAAACTTAAAAAAGAAAAGGTAGTCAGATTCCCTTTCTTGGGCTTGCTAGATCCTATTCCTGGAGTTTTCTTGCATTCAGAATTTCCTTGGATTTTAGTCTACACAAAGTTTGACCCCATTATTGCCTCACATCTAGGATATTTGGTTTTCCTCATTCTCTTATCTGCTTTCCCTATTTGCGCTTCATTGAGCGAATTTTTATTTTTTGCAGTGAAAAAAAAGTCTTGCTAAAATAGAGGCATGCATTGCTTCCACAACTCCTGTATACCCTCCTGAAAGGATATAAAATGTAGCAACTTACCCTCTGTTCACACACCCCCTCCTTCATTTTGAAGGAGATAGTCTATTATACTTTATTCCAATCACCTCCTAAGAACTTCACTGAATTGGCAGGTTTAATCTCACACCCTCAATACATTCCTGTCTCAACTATCTCTACATATAAAAGGCTAATATGCAAACTGTCCCTGTGGGAGTTCGTCCAGGAGACTGTAGCGATTGCTCGCTATGATGTGTGCTGACCACCAGGGGGCAGCACAGAAAGAAGGAAGGCTGTGGCTGGCAGCTGGCAGCTGGCAGGGAAAGGAAGGCCCCCGCCCCCCCCCCCCCCCCCCCC